>NC_067147.1:48551763-48872596 GCF_903995435.1 Acomys russatus
TTCCACTAACCTCCCATCTCTCCCGAAGAGGGAAGGTTTTAATTTAGATGAAAGATCTATACAGTTTCAAGTCTGCTTGTTTTACCTTCACTTTCCTCCTCTAGAATGGTGGGGTTTCTCTTGTTGTTCTATCAAAATAATTAAGCATTATAATTTTGTGACTGGTCCCCATCGTACTCGAATACATTGAAGAGTTTGATACTAAGATAAAATCCAGCAATTGGTAGAAGAGGTTAGTTGTAGCTCTCTGCACTGAATTACTGTTCATGGATGCACTTGGTGAGATCCCACCAGGACCTTTGCTGGTGGTTTTCATTGTGTTTGAATACCACAGGTGGTTTGGGTGCAGTGTTAGCAATCCTTCCAAAGACGTCCTGTATTTTAAAAATTATAATTCTATTTTTGTTTTATTTGTGTGTGTGTGTGCATGTGCGTGTGTGTGTGTGTGTGCATGCACCACTTAGATATAGGTTCCTGAAGAGATTAGAAGAGGGCGCCAGTTCTCATGCAGCCGGATTTACAAGTAGTTGTGAGCTTTGTAACATTTAAGTGCTGGGAACCGAACTCTGGTCCTCCTGAAGATCAGCAAAGGTTCTTTACCACTGAGCCATCTCCCCAGTGTCATTCCTTATGCTCTTTAAGTGTTGTCTACTCACAGTGTCACACAGGGAGGACACAGAAGAGGCTCAGATAGCTTTTGAATAAATTTTCTCCCCCAAACTCATACCATCCCTCAAGTTCTTATTTTCCTAGTCTCTATGTGAACACCCATCCTTGTAGAGTGAAGGTTCTTGTGCCCCCCAACTCCCCCCAATTCTAGACCACTGGGACAGTGAGAGATTGCTGCAGGTTGGACAATTGCTTTTAATACACAGGTGTTTCCAGCTATTGGAGAGGGCCTAGCTAAACCTGTTGATTTATGCCTGCATGCTTTTGTAGAATTATGGAGGGGGTCCTCTGAGATATCAGCATAAACTTTTCTTGTACATCTTGATCATGCAGATCAAGCTCATAGACCATACCTGCTCTTGCTTGTTTGCCATGATGCTGTGTTATCAGGATCCTGAGGTTGGGTAAGCAATGGCAATGCTTTTGATTTGACTCCATTTGTTCTACTCATTCTGATGCCAAGGGACCAGCTTTAACAACAAAACAAACCCCACAGGTTTGACTTCTTAATCTTTCCAGGGTTATTCTATTCCCTCAGTGTAAATGTTCCAAGAAATGATTGTTTTTTGAACAGCAGAAGTACTAGGTATGGAAAGGTTTCAGACACTATGCTAAGTCCTAGCACTAGCAACTAGACATTGTATTAGCTGCTAGTGCTAGGTGATACACATTGTGATAAGTGCAAACATGGGGTTTGACATTGTGCTAAATGCTTACATTGCTTACTTGATATTGTGCTAAATGCTAACTCTAGGTGCTAGACACTTCCCAAATCTCTCAAGCTAGGTGCCAGACATTGTGCTAAGTGCTCAAACTAGGTACTAGACATTGTATAGGTGCTAACTATGCAATCACTAGGTCATAGACACTGTGCTAAGTGCTAGCACTAGGTATCAGGCATTATACTGTGTGCTAAAACTAGGCCTTCAGGGCACACAGAGACCATTACTTTGGAAGTCATTCAAGGCTGGACTCTGTGTAGTTACTTCCAGAAGGCAGAGGCACTTCCCGTGAGCTGGTGGCAGTCTGAATCTGCTTTCTGCTTGTTGGAGCTGCGCTCCTGGGATGCATCAGGGATGACTATGTGGGCCAGCATGGAAGCTGTTATCTGCACAAGCCAGTGGCAGCCTTATTTGTTTCATTTGGGGGGAAATTGACAGAGCGAGAGACAGGTTAGTTCTAGAACGTGGCACCAGCTCCGAAAATGCAATGACTTTCTATCACCCACACCTTTTCATAACAGTGGATGGAAATGGGCTGTCAATGCTGATGTATGGTACATTATCACCGTGCCATACAGTGGCTGTGTGATCCACAGTGATGTAATTTACTTCTTCATAGTTGCACAAGGAATCACTTGACTTCTGGGCTGCCACTAATTAAAATGGGGCCACAGTGGAAATTATTTTGCAGGCAATTTGTCTGTTATGTGTCAAACTGGTGATACAGGCTCCGAGAATAAGTCTTTTAACATTGCTCCTCTAGAACAGTTTCCTCATGTAATGTTCTTAATGGTGTGATTTTTAGCAGTGTACCTTCAAGCTAGGAGTTATTTTGATGGCATGGAAACTTTTTAAAAAGCTTTGACAGTGCTTCATCAAATGTTTCTAAAATTTGTATTTTTTCTTAAATGGAAGCTTATAGGTCACGCTGCAGCAAGCTGTCTGAAATACTTGGCGTCATCTTTGGAATCTGCATCACATGACACTGCTTGTATCCCTGAAGTTGCAGTCAGGAATCTGAGACCACAGGGAAAGTCTGATTTAACACATTGTTGAAACAGTAGTCTTAACACTACATTTAGCCAGGCAAGTCTATAGCATTGGTTAGTCTGTGGCTCATGACCCCTTTGGCAGTCATATATCAGATCATACATTTAATTATGATTCATAAAAGTAGCAAAATTACATTTATGGAGTATAAAAAAATAATTTTATAGTTGTGGGGTCACGATAACAGGAGGAACTGTCTTAAAGAGCTGCAGCATTAGGAAGGTTGAGACCAGCCAGTCTATAGCGTTGTTTGCTTTCATGTAATTTTTATATGATTAGAAAATAAATATAAATGACAAGCATGTGTTTTACTAAGAAAACATGAATAATGTCTTCTGATGATAAGGTGTGCACGTAGGTTTATAAGTTGAGCGGTTCTGAACAGCTACATACTTAGGCTCCCTGTATCTCCTCCCCCTCCACATCAACAATTCTTAACTCTACTAGCTAATTCTTTGGCACATGACTCATATTTCTGAAATATTCTCTGCCATCTTCTCTTTCATTTGATTAATTTTAGATGTGTTTCCTCTTCTTCCCCTCTACCCACGTCATGTAGGCTGAGCAAATGCCCTTGCCAGTACTGATTATCTTTGCTCTACAAAGATGGCTTGAGGTGTGAGCAAATGCCCTTGCCAGTACTGATTATCTTTGCTCTACAAAGATGGCTTGAGGTGTGTTTCTTGTATTGCAGCAGAATGATGCATCCTGTTTTTGCATCCATTCTGTTAGCCTGTAATTTTTTTTTTTAATCAGGGAGTTGAGACCATTAATGTTGAGAGATACTAACTACCAGTGTTTGTTAATTTTTGTTATTTTGATGTTGGTGGTGGTAGAGTGTATGTGATATCTCTCTCTCTCTCTCTCTCTCTCTCTCTCTCTCTCTCTCTCTCTGTGCTTCCCTTCTTTTGGTTTTGCTGATGTGGGCTTATTTATTTCCTCAATTTTCCTGGGCGTAGTTAGCCTCTTTGGGTTGGAATTTTCCTTTTAGTATCTTCTGTAGATCTAGACTTTTGGATAGGTACTGTTTAAATTTATTTTTGTTGTGGACTATCCTGTTTTCTCCCTCTATAGTGATTAAAAGTTTTTCTGGGTATAGTAGTTGGTGGTCTCTTACTGTAAGATGTCTGCCCGGGCCCTTCTGGCTTTTACAGTTTCTGGTGAGAAGTCAGGTGTAATTTGGATAGGTTTGCCTTTATATGTGACTTCGCCTTTTCTCCTTGCAGCTTTTAATTTCTTTCTTTGTTCTATACACTTAGTGTTTTTATTATTATGTGGGAGGAGTATTTTTCTTTTCTGGTCCAATCTATTTTGTGCTCTATAAGCTTCTTGTATGTTTATAAGCATCTCTTTCTTTAGGTTAGGGAAGTTTTTTCTATGATTTTGTTGAAAATACTTTCTGGGCTTTGGAGCTAGGAGTCATCTCCTTTTCCTGTTATTCTTAGGTTTGGTCTTTTGATAGTGTCCCAATTTCTTGGGTGTTTTGTGTCAGGAACATTTTAGATTTAACATTCTCTTTGTCTGGTAATAACTTCTTCAATGGTATCTTCTACACTTGAGACTCTCTTCCATCTCTTGTATTCTGTTGGTGAGGATTGCATCTCTTGTTCTGGTTCATTTCTCTAGGTTTTCCATCTCCAGGATTGCCTCAGATTGTGTTTTCTTCATTGCTTCTATTTCCATTTTTAGGTCTTGAACAGTTTTATTCATTTACTTCTCCTGTTTGATTGTATTTTCCTATATTTTTTGAGGTACTTATTTTCCTCTTTCAGTGTCTCCATCATTTTCATAAATCAGATTTAAAGGCTCAGAGGTTAAGAGCACTGTCTGCTCTTCCAGAGGTCCTGAGTTCAATTTCCAGCAACCACATAGTGGCTCACAACCATCTATAATGTGATCCTATGACCTCTTCTGGCATGCTGGCATACATGCAGGCAGAGCACTGTATTCTTAATAATAAATAAATAAAATCGTTAAAAAAAAGAATCATTTTCTTTGTGCTTCAGGTGTTGGGGTATCCAGAGCTTGCTGAAGTAGGATAGCTGGGTTCTGGAAGTACCATATGGCCCTGAGTTTTGTTTCCTGTGTTCTTTTGCTGACCTATAGCCATCTGGTTGACCCTGGTGTTAGCAAGTCTGTTGGTGCCTGATGATGATAGTAGGCCTCTACAATTGTAGGTAGAGCTGGTGGTCCCATCAGACCTCTGGTTTTCCTGGGTGGTAGCAGGCCTCCGGAGATAGATGGAGAACTGGTAGTCTGATAGTTTCTGGTCTCTGGGATTGCAGGTGGAGTTGGGATCTAGGAAATGGGGCAGGTGGGGAGCTTTTGGACCCTGATGGTTGTCAGTCTCTACTACTCCCAATGGTTGGTGTTATTCCTTCATGACTGCTGGTCTCTGGGACTGCAGATGGAGATAGGGTCTGGGAAACAGAGCTTTCCCACGAGATTGCCACTTTGTTTCTTCTAACAAAATGTTCATAGGTAATAAATTCTCTTTAGATTTTTGACAAAGCTCCACCCTGCTTTCTTGTTTTAATGGATTTAGAATTGTTTTCAGATATCTGTCTCTTTTAAGTGTGTGTGTGTGTGTGTGCATGTTTATGTCTGTCTGTGTGGGTATATGCATGTGAGTACAGTGACCACAGAGGCCATGACAAGTTGCTAGATTATCGGCAGCTGGTGCTCCAGGCAGTTATGAGCCACTCAACATGGGTCCAGGAACTGAACATTGGTCCTCTAAACAAATAGCTAGCACTCTTAACTGCTGGTCTGTCTTTTTAGCCACACACCCCCTTCACTGTAAGCCAAAGAAACTCTAATTGTTTCTGTGCAAAGATTGCTTGTTCCCAGTTCTGGGTAAGTAGCTCTCATCCTTGTGAAACCAGGTGGCCAGAAAGTCCCACACCGTGCTATCCATGGACGACATGAACACACAGAGAGTGAGCAACAAGAGTGACAATCCATGAACAGGTCCAAGTTGGGAAAGTTTTAGAAATATGGATTTTCATATTTGATATTTGGAACCGTTTGCAAACTTTCATATCCCCTGCATAGGTTTCCTGCTTGCCATCATATTTAGTATTTAAATAGGAACTGTTTTCTCCGAGGCTAGCAATAAAACCCAGTTAGTGTCTCCACATGAGGCATTCATTCCCGTTCTGTTTTATGAATCTCTTCTCCTTGTTGAGAAAAAGACCTACCTGTGGTTCCAAACAGCCACATTTTCATTTCAAACAGCTCGACGCTGTGTATAATAATCTCACAACTGGAAGTGATGTGTAAGGTAATAGTGTCCTCCAGTCGCATGGACTGTGAGATGTGACTGTGGCAGCAGGCTGTAGCCACTGCTGAGTGGGTCCCCACTGCGGTAGAATGCTGTGCAAACGAAGCAAGGCAATTCACCAGTGCAAGGAAAGGAAGGCTTTTGTTTAGCTCTTCAAGATCTTTCATAAACAAAATCTGATGAAATATATTCAAAGCAGTTGAATCAGTTACTAGTGAAGCCTATTGTTGTTCCATAAACAAAACAACAAACAAACAAACAAAAACAGGTTCAGCAATGTCTTCTGTCAGAGGATCAGAGACAAGAACTCAGCATTGCCCCTGAAGCAGCAGGAAGGAGGATAGGTCCCTAAAGCCTACATATCATGAGGCTCAGGAGAAAGTCAGACACAAGAGGAGACAGAACAAACATCATACATGCCCTGGAGCTCAGCATCAGGACCACACATTTGGCCTGACAAGATAGCCTAGTGAGTGAAGATACTTGCCGCCAAGCCTGACAGGCTGAGTTGAAACACACATGGTAGAAGAAGAGAACAGACTCCCCTTGTCCTCTGACCTCCACATGCGTGGCATGGCACGTGCATCCCCACATATACACACACACGATGAATACTTTAAAATTGTAGCTAAAAACATTAAAAGTAATCTTTAATGTTCTAATTTTCTTGCTTCACATTCAAACTCTGGCAGCTTCTGTTTGGCTACAGGTATACGGATTTCACTTAGTATGTGATAAAACATGAAAATGCTATGTACTGGAATAGTCTTACACATGAGAGTATTCGCATCCTGACTCTGTAGTTGCAAATGTCACCCTGACTGCCTTCTTTTACATGGTGCATACGTATGTATGTATGTATGCATGTATGTATATGTGTATGTATTCATAAAGACAATGTTCTATGTAGACCTGGCCTCAAATTCTCCTTCTGTCTCCACCTCTTGAGTGCTGACATTATGAAATGGGGTTACCCCATCTGTTTTAATCAGGACTGGGGATCGAACCCAGGGATTCTTGCATGCTAAACAAGTATCTCCCAACTAAGCGCCACCTCAGCCTCTGCTCTTCCTCAAGCAACCCCCTTCTCCCTCTCCTCAGCTCATCCTGGGACCACATTTATTCCCCCCTTCCACACTCATTTTTTTTTGTTCTTTTGATGGTCACAGGAAATCTAACTATGCATTCGACTTTCTTGTGAATCACACAAAGATGAATTGTATATATCTCATGTCTCATCATGCATTGGTTCCTGCACTGTTTGCGGAGCAATTGACCCAGAGAAACACTTCATCCAAGAGATGATGCCATTTCAGAATTGATCATATATATTATAATATATGTTCATATATGGGTATATATAGTCAGAAAATAACAAAACAGAAAAAAAACATATTCAATACAATTTCCCATAAAATATTTCTAGTTGTCTGAATAAGAAGAAAAAATTCTCTTTAACCGCTATGGTTGTTCTCTGTTGGAGCTACTTGTGGAGTTTCGTTGACCTTGAAGAGGGTCTGACAGATAAATTCAGTTGCCTTCTATATCTGTAGGTTCTCCACACTTGGACTCAATCAACCAACTGCACGTTAACAGTATTTGGAAAACATTTCATGCGTGTTGAGCAGCCGAAGACCTGATCCCTTGTTCTCATACCATCAATGATGCATTATAGCACATATTTATTTATTTAAAATATGTATTTCATTAGGTATTGCACGTAGTCTAAGGATGAAGTGTATGAAAGGTGTTCATGGAAATTTAGCACCATTTTAATTAAGGGCTTTGAGCATCTGTAGACTTTGTATCTGTGATGCTTCATGGGCTAGTCCTCCACAGACACAGAAGATCCGCTATGTGCTATGACATACACAAGTCAAGCCTATCAATTTTCCTCATCTTCATTTGATTCAGACTTTCTCCTTTGGTTGTAGATTCATTCTGAAGTAATTCCTACACAGCATGTACAAATGTAAGGCAACCAATACCTGATGACTACGCTTTAATAGACATCTATGTTTTAGCTAATCCATGACAATATGGGGGCAGGATTTCAGATTCAGCTGCTATGCTTTGAGGTGACACTATAATAATTCAGAGGCTGGAGAGGTAGCTTGGCAGTTAAAAATGTTTTCTGATCTTGCAGAGGACCTGAATTCAGTTTCCAGCACCCATAAAAGGGCTCATCACTGCCTACTCCAGCTCCAGGGGTTCTGCTGCCTTCTTCTTGCCTGTGTAGGCCTTGAATACACATTAATGTAATCCTTTGTCATGTAGTTAACATTTCTATCAGCCTTTCCAGTTTTTCTACAGTAATGCTTTTTGTTATGGTCTTTGGTGACAGAAGCATTGGAAGTCTACAATACTTGACTACATTACTCACTGACAAGCAATCTTTAGAGCGTACTTCAGGTACCTCAGTGAACTTCTAAAGCTTTCAGCTAATAGTGAGGTTTGTCTTTGAGTTACAGTTAATTATAAGCTATATTTACTTATAAGTTTATTTGAAAATCTTGTACTTGGTTACATATAGCATACAGTATCTATCTATCTGTCTATCTATCTATCTATCATACGTATATATTTATCTATCATCTATCTGTCTGTGTATGAATGTATGTATGTATGTATGTATGTATGTATGTATGTATGTATGTATCTATCTATCTATCTATCTATCTATCTATCATCTTCTATATTTGTCTGTCTGTCTACCTCCCTCCCTCCTAGTTGTTGTTTGCATCCGAGGCCCACCAAATGAAGAACTGCCAACTCTTTTGTATGGTAAAATAAGAATTATGATTTGACCCATCCCTAGTGCCAACACAGGCAGACACAATGGGGAGTAGGGGGTGCGGCAGTGGGGGAATGAGTCCCAGCATGGCAGATGTTTGGATTATTCAGAAAAATTAAAATGTGGACGTATTCCCAAAATATTGGAGAATTATCCCCACATTTAAATGCTACAAAGTAGATTTTAAAGAAGTAAACATTTTATAGCCAAAGAGTGACAGCGGCTTATGTGTAACATATCTGTGGGCTACATGTGCTTGTGTCATCAACTCATTGCCTCTGATCCATATTTCATAGCAAAGATGATGAACCTTCGGGTCCCCGGTTACAGAATATGTTGTGCTGTTGAATTAGCTTTTATAACTAGAGATCAAGGGAATCCCTGTTTTCTCTTCAGCTATAAAGACATTGCTCAAGTTTTATTAATGAGAACATATGTTAATTCAGTAGATCTGTGTGCCATGGGACATTTGACCAGGCCCTACAAAAAGACTTTGCTATTTAACTGATTATAATTGCAGAGGACAGTTATTTGCTGACAAAGCTTGAGCAGCATATAATGTTGACATTTTATTGGACAAATATGTGATTTTTTTACTAGCAGGCTCAGTACACCAGTAAAGTGTCCCATAGCACAACGTTGGAAGCTAAGGGGTTCATCAACGATCCACTCATTGGAGAATAATATCCCAATTAACAGAGAGTAATAATCCTAGTGATTATTACTATTCTTTTGTTGCTGCTTATTTCCCATGAAGTTCATGTAGTTAAGTTCAATGACTGTATTTCCACCAACTCAGCTCATGTTAGGGAGTTTATTTCTCTTGTGTCCTTTTGATGCGAGTGTCTGTCACCTCTACTCATCCTAGATAATCACTAATCTCATCTGTACCACTTGTAGGTTGATTTGGTCTCTTCTAGAATTTCACATGAATAGAATCCTTGTATAATCACTTGCATAATCCTTGTAAATAATTCTTGTTTCTTTTTAAAATTTAATTTAATTTTATTAATTTATTCAGATTACATCTAAATTATTATTCCCTCACTTTTATCTTCCCATTTCTCCCTCCCCTTCCTCTTTTACCCTATTCCTTTCCCCTAGGTCTGTGACAGAAGAGGACCTCCTTCCCCACCATATGGTCATAGACTGGTAGACTGCTTATCATTTCTCTGAGTACCACCAGGCCTCTTCACTGAGGGGAAGTGGTCAAATATGGGGCACCAGAGTTCATGTCAGAGTCAGTCCCCGCTCTCATGCAACTGTGGAGAATGTGCTGTCCATTAGCAGCTAGATCTGAATAGGGGTTCAATGTTTACTGCATGTATTGTTCTTGGTCGGTGCAGTAGATTGAGAAGACCCCCTGGGTTCAGATCTGCCTATCATGATGTTTTTCTTTTGAGTTTCTAGGACCCTCTGGATCCTTCTATTTCTCCATTCTCCCATATTTCCCTCACCTAGAGTCCCAATAGGAAGTCCCGGCATCTATCCCAATCTCCTGGTAAGTGAAGACTTTCATTGGACATTCCTTTTGGGCTAGTGTCCAATTTTAAGTGAGTATATACCATGTGAGTTTTTCTGCTTCTGGGTTAATTCACTCAGGATGATCATTTCTAGTTCCACCCATTTGCCCATAAATTTCAGGATTTCCTTGTTTTTAATAGTGGAGTAGTATTCCATACTGTAAATGTACCACAGTTTCTTTATCCATTCTTTGACTGAGGGACATTTAGGTTGTTTCCAGTTTCTGGCTATTACGAATAAGGCTGCTATGAACATGGTTGAGCATATATATCCTTATTGTGTGGTGGAGCATCTTCTGGATGTATTCCAAGGCATTCAAGGATGGCTCAATATACAGAAATCCATCAATGTAATACACTATATAAATAAGCTGAAAGAAAAAAAAGCACATGATCATCTCTTTAGATGCTGAAAAAACATTCAACAAAACCCAACACCATTCATCTTTAAAGTTTTGGAGGGACTCAAGGAACATATTTAAACATAATAAAGGCTATATACAGCAAGCTAATAGACATCAAATTAAATGGAGAGAAACTCAAGGAAATTCCTCTAAAATCAGGGACCAGACAAGACTGCCCACTTTCTCCATATCTCTTCAATATAGTTCTTGAAGTTCTAGCCAGAGCAATAAGACAATAAAAGGAGATCAAGGGGATTCAAATGGGAAAGGAGGAAGTTAAATTATCCCTATTTGCAGACAGTATGATAGTGTGCATAAGCAACCCCCAGAATTCCACCAGAGAACTCCTACAGCTGATAAACACCTTCAGCAAAGTGGCTGGATACAAAATTAACCCCCCCCCCCCAAACTCAATAGTCTTCCTGTATAGAAATGAGAAACGTGTTGAGAAAGAAATTAGGGAAACTACACCCTTCACAATAGCCACAGCAATATAAGGTATATAGGAATAACTCTAACAAAGCAAGTGAAATACTTCTTTGAAAAAAAAAACTTCAAATCTCTGAAGAAGGAGATTGAAGGAGACATCAGAAGATGGAAAGATCTTCCTTGTTCATGGATCAGGAAAATTAACATTCTAAAAATGGCCATCTTATCAAAGGCAATTTACAGATTCTTACTTCTTTTACTTGGCTTTATGTGCATGTCATTTCCCACAGTACTTTAGTAACCATATTTATTCATGATTATCCTAATTCCTCCCACTGCTGAGGGGTATCACATTATGTGACCAAAACACAGGGACATTGGCATCCATGCCCTTTGTGAGAGATACTGTTTTGTTGTTGTTTTTGTCCATTAAAGCCTAGGCTGGTAATAGTATCTGTGTAGAAAGGTTTGCACTAGCACAGTGCTTTTACCTCCAGTAAATATACAGAGTGAATTTGTTACTTAACCTGAGTGTTATTTTAACCTTGTATTGATAAATCATTAAGCCAGTTAGTTTTCCTTGCTCCCGTCATCAATACATGGGAATCTGGTTTCCCATTTTCCTAGTTGTTACTATCGCCAGTCTTTAACTCTACCCATATCTCCTAGTGTCATTAACTTATTCTTTACTGTGGATGATCAGCCACTGTATTTATCACATGCTAACTAACAGTTTTGGGTATGTGTGTTTATGGTGTATGGTCAGGTGTTTAATCCTGTTAAAATTTCTATTTGTCATCATCATCATTATCATCATCACCATCACTACCATCATCATCATCATCAACCTTTTTAACATCTATGTTGGAAAAAGCCTTTGTTTTTCTATTTGGGAAATTGTTCCCAAGGAGCTTGCTGTTTTGTTTTCCTAACGATAGATTAGAAAGAGGTTTTAGGACTAGCAAGATGCCTCCATTGGTAAAATGCTTGCTATGTGAACATGAGCATCTGTGTTTCATCTCCAGCACACATGTAGAAACCTGGGCATAATGATTCATGCTTCTTGAGTTTTGTTGCTGTAACAAATATCTGGGACAATTTAAAGGGATTCAGTTAGGCTCATGATCTCAGAGGTATCAGTTTGTCACCAGCCTCTCTGTTGTGTTTGAGTCCTGTGCTGAAACAGAACACCACAGAGGAAGGCTGTGAGGAGCAAAATTGTTTTCCTCGGGTCATTGGCAATCCAAGATGGGATTGAGGGGCCAGGAAGAAACTCCACAGGACCACACCCAACTATTTTCTTTAAAGTAGCCTCTACTGAAAGCCTTCACTTCTCAAAATAACATTACCAGCTGCGTGCTGAGCCTGTACACATGATCCTGTGGGGGCCTTTTCAGGTTCACAATCTTTCATAAACAGGAGTCCAAACTCTCTCAGAACTCATTTTTGCTTGTTTTTTCACAGCTTTTTTTTTTTGTTCAGTAGGTTTCTCTGGTGTAGTCTCTTATCAGTGGGTTCTCTCCCGTGAGATCTGCACAGTGTTCCAGAGCGCTAGAGCCCTCTATTGTGTTTTTAGCTTATGGGAACGATCATACAGGAAGACCTTTGAGGTCTGCCTTAAAAGTGGCTGCATATGACCTAAGCTTACCTCCTTTGAAGAGAGATAAAGATCCAGCTTAATTTTAAATGTTCTAGCTCAGTAGAAAGCAATTGCATTGAGTGAAAATGAGACTAAGATAATGTGTGTGAAGCCCACTTTAATTGCCACTGAAGAAACGGATGCTTCATACTGTTCATGGTTCAGGTTTCAGCTAAACAAGAATTTGGAAAGCTAAAGCATCACACATTTCCAAAATCCAAAACCCAAAGGACAGGCACAGAATCACCATTTTTGGAATGCAAACACATAGATATATAGTGTAGTCATTGGCTTACATTGTAGAGCACTGTCTGGGTACGCTGTGAGCACTGGCATCTAATAATGACAGCCGCTTTGAGGGTGTGGGCGAGTCATTAGCCCCTCACTGGTGAGATCCCCATCACTCCTCTTTTCCTGACTGTAGTTTTGGGAGACACTAGAGTGCATCAGAGGGGAGAGTAACTGAATTGGAGACTCTGTCTATGCAGCTTCCTTGTAAGTCATGTAGGATGCCTGGAGGGGACCTTTTGGTGGTGCAGTTTGTTTCAGGGATGTCCATGGTCCTTCCTGTATGTAATAATAAATTTTCAATAAGCCTGCTGGTTCACTAGGCTGGACTTGGTTATATCCATTTCTTTGTTTGTCTTGGCCTCTCTGTTGTGGTAAACATATACAGACTTCACAGGAACAGTCTTACATGAGAGCTAGAATTGAAGGAAATCACCAACTTGATGGATCTGTGCATGCAGCCTTCTAGATACTACGATTTCTATTCTGTTTATTTTAAATTAATCCATAGAAAAGTAGCCTTGTGTTTTAATATTTGCAAAATAAAATTTTAGTCTTATACCTGTGATTTTTTTAGAGGCTATATCATAGATTTCATGAATCAAGGATTTTACAAAATATTATTACTACTTGGCATTTATTAACTTTGCTTCCTGAACAAAATTTCAGTTTGGTTGGCATAATCTTACATTTGTCTCTATCTTACTGTTTATGTGAATGCTTTAGTAGTCTATCATTGATTAACTAATTTTTGATGTCTTTCTGAAGGCACTTTCTAAAATAATGACAAAGTTTCATTGAATACTTTTAATATTTCCATGTTTTTAATTTAAAAATTAAGCTATGAACGGCATACATATTTGCTACCCATAAGCATGAATTCCTCAATAGCAGTAATGAATATATTTATATGAATATCTCAGTTGTCTTTTAATTAATAAGCTTGGAAATTTCTGAACAGAAACCAATAAAAGTAAATTTAAACTTTATCTTTTTATTACTTTATTGTTTTGAGGAAGTTGTCTTAATCATATGCTTATTTACCATGCTTTGTGAAAATTGGTTATTAACTAACAGTCTAAACCAGAAGTGAGAAAAAATTGGCTCCCAATTAAGAATTAAAAATTTAGGTGCACACTTAATGTTGCTGTGTGCATTCTTACACATTAGAAATAGTGCTCATGTCTAAAGCTCATTAAAATTTCATGTTGAAATCCTACCAGCAACTTTTATTTCCTATGAATGCTTTTATTTATTTATCAAATAATCCAATTGTCCTTCAGAGCATCTTAAAGTCCCGAGTCTCCAAACCACTCTGGGGGATGTGCTTTTCCAATGCATTCCTTCACATTATTTTGTCATTTTGCCACAAGACTTTTGCCTTTGTGTCTCCTTGTAGGGTTGGGAAGATGAAATACTTGTAGTGATTAGCAGATTAGCACTGTGGCAACACCTCTGTTGTTTTAATTTAAAATTGCATTAATTAATTAATTAATTAATTAGTTGCTTTGGAGATCAGAGGAGAAATTGCAGAAGCTGGCTCTTAGGAGAGAGCCATGTGGATCTCAGGGACTGAAGTCAGGCTGTGGGGTTTGGTGGTGTAAAGCCATCCCGCTTTCTAAATAACCGAGATCTGCAAGTCCATAAAGTCCTTCCTCTTTATGTAAATTTTCTCTGTGTGAAGCTAGGTGCTGGTCAGGCAGCAGAGGGAAGGACATGATGACAGCTGGTTCCATCCTGGACAGGACTGGCTCTGATTCTGCTTCTTCCACAGCATGGCAGCATGGATCCTGTCAAGCTCTTGATGCTGGAAGGGGTTTGACTGCTTCTGTTTTCCTCAAAATGAAGACTTATTCAAGGATGTGTGCCAGATGGCCTTAGAAAGGGAACAATGGGGGGGGGGGCGTCTCTGAAGGGGAGTAATGGAGGACCAGAGTCAATTTGGAGAAAGGGATGGAAGAATTGAGGCAGCTACCCTAGTGTTCTGAGTCCCAGATTTCCAGGACATTGTGAGGTCTTGTCTCATGCCTCAGTTTGAGCTTTCTGAGCCAGTCAGCATCCTTATGATTAAAACGCTCTCTGTTGTAGCTTATTCAAGATGGATACCTACTGTGTAACCTGGTACCAATCTCATTTTTGAAACTCACAGAATAATGAATTCAGGATCTTCTTGAGGACAGTATCTAATGTCTCATGTCTGAAGAAAGACTTGGGATCCTACTGAGCTCTCATTAGCTCCTTTCCTTTAACTTAAGAACACTGGGGAAATAGTATTGACTCCAGTAAATCTGTTAAAGGCTTTCTCTTCCACGAATAGTCAAAGGTTTCCACTTGACCCATTTGTCTTCTATGTGGCCTTTTCCTCAGCCACATAACCTGTTTGCCACATTTTTGATGAGTATAGTTAAAAGAAAAGTAACTAGTCATAAAGAGTATGTTCTAAGCTTACTTGGAAGGCAGTAGGTTTTATAACATAAGGTCATGTGTCTATTACAGTCATAAATCAAGAGGAACAGTGTTTCACACTGTGGCTCAGCTGTGTAGAAACTCGAAATTGTTCTTAAATTTATTCATTTTATTTGATGTGTACAAGGGTTTCTTCACTTGTATGTATGAATTTGCATCCTATGCATCATTTCTGGTGCCTATGGAGGTCAGAAAAAGACACCCTAGGTCTTATGGAATCAAAGTTACAGATCTTTGTGAGCCATCATGTGGCTGCTGGGAACCAAACTGCAGGAACAGCAACTGCCCCTTAGGGCAAGTCCTGGGATTGGCTGTAGTGGAAAGTGCATTAGATCAGACATTGTAGTTGCAGTAGGCATGAGATCTATCCAGGCAGCCAGCTTTGCTCATGAAGTTGCATGCCTCAGACCTGTGTGTCACATATGATATTGACACAAATAAAAGAAAAATTTGATTTGTTTTTGCTCTCTCTGTCATAAAAAACACGGGAGAGGAAACAGAGTTATTGGCATAAGAACAATTTATTGCTGCTGAGTCTTTAAGAATCAAGCATTAGAAAATGTGATTTCTGATTTTTGTTTTGGCAAATACTCAGTTTTGTTATTGGTCTTGCCATCAGAACAGGTAGACTATCAGGGACGTGGAAACTGATCCTTAGTTTGAGAGGAGTGATTGGCTGGATACTTTGTTAGGATTAATGCTGGGGTGATGGCACGGTTCCCTGATATGTTATTCACTGACTGACCTTTTCGGTGTCTTCCAGACTGCATGCCAACATCCTTCAAGTAGATAATTTGTTCTCCCTTCAAACTGTCTCTATAAAACTCTCCTGGTAAAACTTCAAGTAGCTAGAGCTACAGTGTCACTGTCTGGCTCCAGACTTACCTTCAGGGTTAGTGAAATGGGAAGACACTTAGTTCTTTTGCACATGGCTTTGAATAAACTAAGCTACTTACCTTCTCCTTCTTCTCACACTTGCTAGCTGTTCCCAGGAAGGATTATATTATAGCTATGTATATATGTGTATACATGTGTATGTGCATGGATGTGTGCATGCATGGATGTGTGCATGGGTGTGTGCGTGGATGCCTGTGCATGGTTGCATATGTGTGTGTATGTGTGTATGTGTGTGTGTGCGTACTCACCTGCATCTTCCTCAGGGCCTCTTATTGGCTGTCCACTGAGGCCCCAGAATCTGCCTGTCTCTGCACCCTAGTACTGGAATTACAGCTTTGTACCACAATCCCAATTTTTACATGTGACCCAAACCCAGTCCTCCTGTTTGTATGGCAAGCACTTTCCCCACCTTCCCCCCTCCCACCTCCCCACCCAAGCAATATAGGAAGACAGTATTTTCCCCAGTTGTTTCTACTAATATGACTTATTTTTCTCAGAGTGTATCATATCTGTTAGTATTTACAAAGGATGTTAAGATGTAGAGGAGTTTAAATTCAGAACACGGCTGCTCTGGCAAGAGATCACATCCAGGTCTGTGTGATCTGGTTGGTATACAGACACACCTTTAATCTCTGGAGACGGAGGCAAGTGGTTCTCTGAATTCAAGGCCAGCTTGGTATAAAGCAAGTTTCAGGTAAAGAAAAGCTTAGGTCCAGGCATGGTGGTATAGGCCTTTAATCCCAGCAGTCAGGAGGCAGAGCCTTGTACATCTCCGAGTTCTAGTCAGTTCTGTTCAGACAATTTGGTTGAGTCAGTGGGTTGAAAGGCAGTGCCTTTGAGTTGAATTCATGGCAATTCAGTCCCTGGAATTCAGAGGAAGCTTTACCAGAAGAGTTTTATAGAGACATTCTGAAGAGAGAACAAGGTAGACACAGGAAAAGACAGAATGATCCAGAGAATGAGAAGGAACCAGATTAGAACAGATTGCTAGAGTAAGTTTGAGTCAAGCAAAGCAATTCAGTCAGAAGCAGAGAGAAACCAGTTTGCATCAGTCAGCTTGGAGAGGAGTTTAAGCCAGAACAGCTGAGTTCAATCAGTCAGAGTTTTCAGAAAGAACTGGAAAGGGTGAGCTTATTCAGTAGTGAGTCTCAGAGGCTGAAAACACTGTAGGCCTAGATTAGATTGTTTGTAGGCTAGAAGCTTCTAGGACTAGGCCTAGGTTAGCAGAAGGAGGCAGTAAGCCTCAGAGATGACAATCATTTCAGGTGAATAAAAGATACTTGTACTTTAAGATGCCTTTTATTTCCAAGCCTTTAAAACTATTAATTTAGTCATATAACTTCCTTAGTCTATTGTTATATATCTTATCAAAGTTATAATTTTTAGATTCTTATATATAAAATATTTATGTATGAAGGCAAACTTAGTAAAATAAATTCAAATGATTGCAAAATCTGTGAAACAGATCTTGAAGTAAAACATTGGGATTTTTGGCATTTCTCAGCTGCTGCATCTTATGGGAAGCTCTTCCAGATAACTCAGAGCTAAAGTGCTGGTGCAGATTGATGATGGCATCTCTGCGCGCCAGCCCTTCCCCACCAGCCTGCTCTATGGGGTGCGACTTTGTGTCTCTCCTTTGATCATCTCAATGGTCCTAGTTTGTTGCTATCAGCCACAAGCAGTGGCACAATGGCTTAACATACGAAAGATGCAGAATTTAAAAACACAGACACTTTCAGTCCATGGAGTTGTGTTAGGATGATGTTGCCAAGTCCTTGTCCTAAAACCTGTGGCTGGAGAAACCTTTAAAGTAAACACTGCCAAAACAAAACAAAAACAAACAAACAAAAACCCAAACAAACAAACAAACACAAAAAGTAAACCCTGCCACACAGGTTTTTATTGATATTGGCAACTGTTATTTCTAGGTGTCAGTGGAGATGACAGTGACAGCGAACTGGGTTTTTGCATCAACAGGACAGTGTCCTGCACTGTAGAAGGGAAGGTAAGTGTAAATTATATGAGGGTTTCTCGTGCCAGGACTTCTCTGATGTATTTATTATTTTTCTTCTTGCATGGATAGCTAACCAGTTGGACAAATTTTCCTCCATGACTTCATCAGGGAAGAGTTGAAAAGGTGATGATTAGAGCAATTTAGAATGAGAGGCTTCTCTCAGTGTATGGGCCTGACATAAATAGGAGCTTACCAGTGACTTTTGACCGCCCAAGAAACTGCTATGTTGAGCTAAGCTATTTGTGGAGCAAATTGCTCCTGACCCCTCCGAAGTCGGAACAAGGATCAGATCACAACAAACGCACACAAATCCTAGTCTTAGTCCTTAGGTGACTGTGATTTTTAAGTATATTTATTGTATCTTATGTGCACGTGTGTTTCTGTATATGTGCCTATATGTGTATATGCACAAACATGTTTGTAGCTGTTCACAGGGGCCAGAAGAGGATATCAGATCCCTTGGAGCTGGTGTGAAATAGGCACTTGCAAGCAGCTTCCCCCCGAGTGCTGGGATTTCAGCCTCGGTCCTCATGACTGATCAGAAATCACTCTTAGTCACTGAGCCAACTCTTCAGCACCCAGTGAGCTTGATTTTATAGCAAAAACAATCCTTTATCATTTAATCTGCATCTATCTAAAACCACTGCACCCACTCAAATACAGAATCGTCAATATTACATTGCTGATGCCTTACTGCTCGAATAAGCCTTCATCACGCTTGACAGCGGCGACTGTTGAGGCTCAGACACCACCCACAAGCCTCCATGTCTACCGCAGTCAATCAAACACTATCCTCCTAGGGTAGAGATCCGTTCTAAACAAAGCCAAACACAATCTGTTCCTCTCCATTTGTGTGCCCTCATGATTCTTGATTTGTAGAATCATTTCCATTTGTAAAACACGGATGAAGGGAAGAAAGAGGATGGGCTTACCAACGTGGGTGCCATGATTGGAATCTGAGATGCCCCTGTAGGTTTGTTCAGTTGGTTATGCCATTTTGGGAAATTATGGAGTTTAGGAAGCGGGAACCCAGCTAGTGAAAGTATGTCCCATGGAGTAAGCCTTCGGAAGTTACAGCATGCCAGCCTACCTTCTCTGCTTTTGACTCTCGCTTCCACCTGCACAGACTGATCCGGTCCTGCCACCATGCTTTCCTCTCCATGGTGGACAGAACTTCCCAAAACTTAAAGCTAAAAGCAGGACCTTTCTCTTGTGAGTTGACTCAGTCAGACCCTCTATAACAGTGGTAAGAAGGGTAACCATTTACAGTGGGTTTTTATTCAAAGTTTTTCTTACAATAGATACTTTTGTTTTTGCTTTTTGCTTTTTGCTTTTTTTTTTTTGCATTAAACATCTTCAAGGTAGAGACATTTTATTATGTTTGAAAACAGAATCCACACAGCTCAGAAGAGTAACTGGCACAGAGGCACTTCAGGTTATATAAAGGACAGTCCACTCAAGCTGAAAACCAGCCTCCGTTTTCCAAAGGCACATTAAGATATCCTGAACTTGGTTTCATGAAGTAATACCTGATAATGATGATGATAATAATAAGAATAATGTCTTAAATCTAGGTACGGAGTTTGTTTTCAATTAACTACCCTATAAAACATCAGAACTGTGTTGGCAAGATGCCTCAGGGGCAAAGGATGCTTTCTCACAAGCTCAATGGCCCAAGTTTACCCCGTAGAGCCCAGGTTACCTATCAAAGGGGAAGCTTACAAATGGTGTCCACTGTCCTCCATATGCGTGCCTTCGCACAAGTCCACCGCTCCTCAAAAAGTAAGTTAATATTAAAAAGTTAAAAAAGAAATATCAAAACTCTTTAATACTTGAGATTGGTTAACTATGATTTATGAGGTCTAGTTTGTGGTGTAAGGCAGAGAATTCAAGATTGGATCCCAATATTATTAAATTGTTAAACCATGATACTTCCGAGTCAAAAATAACATCCAGAGCAGTTTCATGTCCACTTTGTGTCAAATGTGAATTAATCATCAGCATATTGGCTTGTTCTAAGGGTTTTAGTTTCTAAATTGCCAGCGCCAGAACAAAATTACTCTTAATTGAGGTTTCTCATGAATAAGCCCCCAACTTACCGCTCCATTGACCTTTTGACTGAAAAACCAATAGTTTTAAATGTTTACTTTCTGTGCACAATGTGCCACGAATGAAAGCATTCACTCATTCTTTCAGTATCTTGATGCTCTGTACCACGTCCAAGGAGAATGTGGATACTGTACATGCAAACTGCTGGTCAGGGAAGTGGGTGGTGGCGCCTTACTTTAGAACGTTTGGAATGCTTATAAACTTTTAGGATAGTCCTCTCTTTAGGTAATTCAGTACGTCCTTGGTATTGGCAGAGAGCTGTATTTACCAGCTCCAGTGAATAGCTGAGGGTAATTCCCCAGGGTAATAAGTAGAGTTAGTTGTTGGGAGACGGAGAGGGAGAGAGGGGAGATAGATACAGAGACCTTAGAGACACATGGAAGGAAAAGACTTGGTGCCATCAGACTTTTATGATTGAAGAAAAGACAAGAAACCATATGACCACTTTGGGAAAACAAGGATCCCGCTGCTCACAGTTGCCCTCAGTGTTCACTGAACTAGGGGGTTCCCCACACTCCTCCGTCAGTCAGTGTTCTGGGGATCACTGCTTAGACAAGACTCCGGAGTCTCCCTCAGTGGCTCCATGGGAAACTTGCACGTCCCCTATGCTCCTTACTCCTCCTACTTGGGACCAGAATATCCAGATTAATCCTTGTGTGCACAGATGGGGCGTGTCTGTTAGACAATGTGCACAGATTCATGAGGGCCTTTGTGGCCAGATGGTAGAGTTCTGACAGAAGGGTATGTGCAACTGTGTGTGGAGAAGGAGTTGCAGTGAAATCTCCTTGGAATTTTCTTCATGTTCAGAGCCTTAACAAAGGTGGCAACAGCTTGTATGTGGCTCATGGGGATGATGGGTGAGTGAACAGATGCTCAAATTCAGAACTCCCTGGCACAAGTTCTCGCTTTGGGAGTAGGCAGGGGCCAAGACAGCAGCAGCCTCCACTGTGCAAGCCAGAGAGGACATTCTGGATTTACATCCTATTAGCTCTAGGAGCAATGTATTTTATTTATGTTTCTGTTTTTATATCTTTAGACTCAGTTCCTTGGTTGATGTGTCTCTGGTCATGGGACACTTTTTTGGCAATTATAATGATAGTGATAGAGGTGGGAAGCATACTACAAAGTTTCTTTGTAGAAATGACTCACATGTATTATTTTTTTCCATCCTCTGAAACATCTTTTTATAGAAGACATTTAACATTTTAAAGTTGGGTCTCAGAGAGGCGATAGTGAGGTCAGGAGAGACAGGTGTGAGAAGTAGCTGTATCATGGCTGTGGGCTGATGCTTCCTGCCTGACGCTGGCAAGAATCAGGGTTTCTTGAGTGGCTATTATTTTTACTACAGGCGGGGGATGTTAATGGTACTTTCCTTACAGGGTATGCTCAAGGCAAAATGACGTAAGACTTTTGAAGTGGATGGCACTCAGTTTTCTACATTGCATTACAGACCTGAGGTCATCAACAGACAGAGGGAGGTTCATTTGACCCATCGTCTTACAGGTTCCAGTCCCTCATTGGTCCCCGTGCTTTGAGCCTGTGCCCAGGTAGCTCCTCAGGACATGGTGTGTGTGTGTGCGAGAGAGAGAGAGAGAGAAATGAAGCCAGTTGCTTCTTGACTATGATATAAAAAAAGAAGGAGCCAGGGTCCCACTAATCTCCTGAAGGGCTTATCCACAATGACCTAAAGACTATCTACTAGGTCTTTTTTCTTAAGAGTCCTGTAGCCTCCGTGTGACCTGGGAACTTATTGCTTAGCACATGGACCTTTTATGGAGACAGTCCAGATGCAGTGTGCTTAACATAGGAAAGTTGCCACCAACATGATCGTATTCGTCATTTTTATTGCTGTGATAAAGATCATGACCAAGAGTGACTTGAGGAGGAAAGGCTTTGTTCCTTTTTATAGCTTACAAGTGCCTCATGAAGGGAAGTCAGGGCAGGAACTCAAGGCAGGAACCTAGGGGCAAGAGCTGAAACAAAGACTATGGAGAGTAATGGTTTGTACTGAGGCCCATGTTCACTACCGTTCCTATACCTCCTAGGACCACCTTCTCAGGCTGCCATGCCCACAGGGAACTGGCCTGTCTCGCCTCAATCATTCATTAAGGAAACAACTTCCATACAGGCCATCCAGAAGCTGGCATTTTCTCAGTTGAGGTTTCTTCCTTCCAGATGACACTTGCTTGTGTCAAATTGACCAAAACAAACAAACAAACAAAAAACCCACTGTGAGGTGGAGGCCAGCCTGGTTTATATTGTGGGTTCTAGGATAGCCAAGGCTATGTAAAGAGAACCTGTCTAAAACAAACAAATAAACAAACAAAGTAACAAAGTGACTAAGTAAATAAGCAAGTAAGTAATTCACTCACTAACTAACTAACTAACTAACTAACTAACTAACTAACTAGCATAGTGATAATATGAGGAATGACAACATGAACACTTTTAGGATACTTGCTGGCTAGTTTTAGGTCAATTTGACACAAGCTAGAGTTATTGGAGAGTGAGTAGCCTCAATTGAGAAAATATGTCAATAAGACCAAGCTATAGGCAGGCCTGTAGGGCATTTTATTAATTAGTGATTGATGTGGGAGGGACCAGCCCCTTGTGGGAAGTTACTTCCCTGGACTGGTGGTCCTGGGTTGTATAAGAAAGCAGGCTGAGCAAGCCATGGGGAACAAGCCAGTAAGCAGCACCCCTCCATGGCCTCTGCATCAGCGCCTGCCTCCAGGTTCCTGCCCTGCTTGAGTTCCTGTCATGACTGCTTTTGATAATGAACTCTGATATATGGAACTGTGAGTGAAATAAACCTTTTCCTCTTAAGTTACACTTGGTCAAAATGCTCTATCACAATGATTAGGACAGTTGCCACTCCATTTTCTGTTGGGATTTAAGTCCTTACACTAATCTGATACATTTATGAGACCTCAGAATTCCTTTGCTCTTCATATTTATGAGTAAACATTAACATTTATTTGGCTATCTTGAGCAAGCTCAGGGTTGCCTGTATTTTGTTCACATTGGTTGCTGGATAGAGACCTCAGAATTCTTACAGCTGGTCAAAATATAGCTTTCTCTCCATCCTTTTCTTCCACACATAACAAAACAATATACTTTATTGGTATGACAGTGCATTCAAATTGAGGGCTTTTGCAAGTGTTTCACCACTGAGCTATCTCCTGCTTCCCTCCTTACTTTTGTCCAGTTTGAGACAAGGTTTCAGTAAATTGCCGAGGTTGGCCTTGAACTTCGTATCTTCATGCCTCAGCTTTTGATTAACTGGAATGGCCACCTGTGCCACCAGGCCTCACTCATATTTTGAACAAGTGTGCCATACAAAACAAACAAACAAACAAACAAACAAACACAAACCTTAGCTTATGAGGCTAAAGTTTTTTCCCTCAAGATACATCCAGATGTGGGGTTGGATAAATCAGCTTATTTTTGGCATTCACCAAATGGTTCACCTGGTTTTAAGTTGAATCTTAAATTGTGGGTGTGTGTCATCTTGTGACATACTGCCTACAGAAGGCAAGGTGCCTCAAAAATATTGAAAGAAGTCTGTGAGCCTCTCATGTGATGTTGAGTTTTGTAGCATGATTGAGAACATTTGTTTTGCTTTGGTAGATCATATTTAAAGTTGTGCATTTCATTGTTGGGCTTTGTGTAAATTGCTTCAAAGGCCCCAATTTCCTTATTTGTCAAATGACTGATACCCACCTCATTAGCTTCTGAGCATCATACACAATTCTGTGCTGTGCTAAAATACACATGGAACAATGTGTGGGTAGCTTTATAGTTTTCTGACCTTTCAGTGCTCTGAAATGTCATTGGAATGCATATATGACTTGCACACTGATTTGCCTAGTGATATGCAAAGGTCCTTGCACACAAGAAAACAACGCAGGTACTTGAAAAAAATTAGGTAGCTTTTCATGTCATAATTACTCAACCCATCTCAGCTGGATTTGTGTGTGTGTGTGTGTGTGTGTGTGTGTGTGTGTGTGTGTGTGTGTGCTGTATGGGAGCTTCTTCTGTCTCAGCTAATTGATAGCAGTAAACTATAAATCTAAATCCAAACAGAGACTTAGCTGCTATGGAAGCAAGCCCCACAGCAGCTGTAAACGTGAGCATGAGCACAGTGTACAGGCTCTTTCTCTATTCTTCGTTGAGTGTTCACACCATGTGGTGGTTTTGATCTATGGCTACCCTTGACTTGTAATAGGGAAAAATGAAGATCGGAGAGGTTGAATAACACTCCTTAGACTGCATAAGCACGGAACAGCGAATGCAGAGTGTGAACACAGCTACGTAGGCCTGCGTCTCCCTCTCTCAGTCATCACCCAATGAAATGGAGCCATCGACTCTGATTTATTTTACTATTTGGTTCAGACTTTGGTAGACTAGTGAGAATCCAGCAATTACAGAACAGGGAGTGTTCTGAAAGTCATATTCACAATGGATTTTGCTTCTGGCTCTGCATTTCAGCATTATTTACTCACAGCTCAGGGTCAGTTACCCACCTTTAAAAAATTATACACATTGTAACATAACTGTCTGTTCCTTTTTCTGGTGACTACATTTTGTAATCTATAAGTAGCCCAAGTAGGATAGAGACATTGGTCTAGTAGATTGCTCTTATTCCAATTTCTTGCTTTGTACCTATACTTACCAGCAACTGGAGTGTGAGCATATTTAGTTTTGTGTGCCTTTATCGCATGTGTAGGGTTACACATCTCCACTCACAGTTAAGGCAATTTTGACATCAGTTCCCTTATATTGCCCTTCTGTATCCACCTCCTTCCCACAATCCCTTCTGTTGCTGCCCCAACTCTTAAATGTATACTTTTTAAAATTTCTTGTCTTACTGTGTAGCAGCCTAAAGTTTAAATACTGTGATCGAGGGTGTGATGATGTGGGCATTTCTCTTGGTGAGAGAACCAGACGCCCTAAGCAAGCATCCACCCCTCCTGAGCAAATCTGAAGGCAGTCCCACATCATTGGTGTATCTAAGATGGCCCACGTGTTCAGTCCCACATCATTGGTGTATCTAAGATGGCCCACGTGTGCAGTCCCACATCATTGGTGTATCTAAGATGGCCCACGTGTGGTTCACTGTTTCATCACAAACATTGAGAGCACTTCGCTCTCTTCATCATCGTGGCAGATGCTTTCCCTTAATCCTGGAATTTCCCTGCACTAACAATGTTAAAATACCATTTTATGTGGGCGCTTCTATATTTCCTTTGATCTATCCAGGTTTTGAAAGACGAGCTGTTTTCTGACTCCAATTCAGGATAAATTGTTTATTTATTGATTACAAAATATTTTATGAACTCACTTTCAACACACAAGAATTATTTTATACAAAAAGTGAGAAGGACTGTTTGGAGGAAACATCCCCTGGGATGCTCCTCCTCCTCCTCTTTTCCTCCTCCTCTTCCTCCTCTTCTTCTTCTTTCTCCTCCTCTTCCTTCTGTATGTTATCCTAGGAACTTTATTTATTTTGTTGCCTTTCACAATTAAAAAAAGTCTGTTGGCTTGGTGATACCACCTATGCATAGATTTGGGTTTCAGACCGGCATATTTTCCTACAGCAGAATTGTTCTTCCTTCGTCTGTCAAGAACAGATCAAACCTGTCTTTATTTGGGCTCCTGACAGACCCCAAGGGCAAATATTCAAGTGTGGCTTATTGCAAAGTTATCCCAGGGAATACCAATGGAGGAGTGCACATGTAAGACAGACGAGGAAAGAAAACCAACAGAAGCCAACGTTTCCATGGTGCACAGACAGACCATGATCTTGATGGGCCCAGGGTTAAACCAGGAGAAACAATGGTGGGAAGTTTTCACAACTTCCAGTTTGCACTGGTTAAAGCTAATGGCCACTCTCTTAATTCTGCAGGCTTTCCTCATTAACCTACCATACTCCAGATCTACACCAAACCCTCAGGAAACTCATTCTGTTACACCCGTGACCGCCACCACTGCTGCTTGTCCTGTACAGAAATGGACCTGGCATTGAACCATCTTTTGCTTTTTTTCCATTTCCTTCCCAGTGGGTCAGAAGGGTTATATTTTCTGTATAACACTTGTAGCCTTCCCAGTGTCCAACTTCCCAGAGCATGCTGCATTGAACCCTATAGCTGAGGCTCCCTCAAGTCCTGCTCCTCTGCTCCAAGGGATTTTCAAACCCCTCCTGCACCCGCTGCCAGCTGCCAGCCCCCGTGAGATGTCCATCAGCAAGCCACTTCTACTTCTTCAATTCCTCTCCTCTTTCCCTACTTGGAGATAGATTATTGCCCTTTGCTGGCATAGGCTGTTAGTTTGAGGAAAGGGAAACGTGACTCTTTGGACTAATGATGTGGTTTATTGTGGAAACCATGTACATCTGTTCAAGTAGTTTGCTTGGAGACAAGACTTGCTTTGCTGTTTCTGTTTTTGCTTTGTACCACCAGCTTCCTTTTACACATGTGCTTTAAGCACCGTCTGTCCATGGATTAATTCTCCGTATCTCAAGTTATAACATCACAGAAGTTTTAATTCATTGATTTCTTTTTACTGAAGTCTGAAAAGGCTATAACAATTTATATTATTTTTCCAGCAATGTATTCTGATGTAAAGATTTATCCGTGTTATAAATTTCAGTCAGAAATTTAAGTAGTTTTTACTCTGAGCATTAATATTTTAATTCCCCAGGTCTTTGGCAATGAGAATAATTTTGTCATTCATTTAAACAGAAAATAAATTGTAGGATAATAATAAAACCAAAGCACGGAGATTGAACAATAAATCTGCAAACTTTGTGTCTGGCAAACCCAGAATGTTCAGAATAAATGTAGCATCACTGACATGTAGCCCACAGGAGGAGGAATAAGAAATACTTTTCTTCTAACTAAAGCCCACTTCGCCCATGCTTCTCAGCTGCTGAGGTGTTGGGTGAGTGGAGTGGCTCTTCAGGGAACTGTCACCTGCTGTCATAGCTGCATGGAGACATAGGGCGATCCTTATGGTAGGCTCACGAGCAGACGAAATGGGCACTCCTGTGGAATTTGATAAATGCTGTTGCTCCTGCTTGTGTTTGTATGGGTCTGCCAGTGTAGACAGACTAAGAAGGCTTCTCTCAAACTGGTCCAGTTATTCTTTCACAGTAGCCTTCTCCTCCCAAGTTTACCGGCTCTGGCTGGTCCTCAGCAATCTTCATGTTTCAAAGAAGAAACGAAACTATCAAGCTGATGATAGTCTGAATTCAATCCTTTATAAGTACAATTCCCTAATATTTATTTTGTTCATGCAAAATAGACTTCCTAGGAGAATATGGTCTATTATATTAGAGTTTGCAATTTAATTTTAATTTTTTTATAATTTATTCACATTCCATCCCTATTGTTACCTCCTTGCTACTATCTTCCTGTTCCCATCCTCCTGTTCTCATCCTCCCTCCCTCTTCCACCCTATTTTCCTCCCATAGTCCTCTGACAGGGGGTGCCTTCCACACAGCAGGACTCTGGGCAAAGTGCTGAGAGTCATGTGGAAGTGTCCGGGATGGAAGGATCCAGAAGGTTCAAGTGCTCCACAAGGAGATCATTAAGGCTGGCAGATCTGGACCCAGGGGGGACCTGCACAAACTGATGCACCAACCAAGGACAATACAATTTTATTTTAAATTTTAATTTGTGTGTGTGTGTGTGTGTGTGTGTCGATGTGAGCATACATACACATGGGAATCTGAGTCCCTGTGGAAGCCATAGGAGGCATCAGATCTCCTGGTCCTAGAACTGCAGGCAGTTATAGGTGCTCTGTAGTAAACTCAGGTCCTCTTCAAGAGCAGCAAATGCTTTTAACCACTTCTTCCCCATAGAGTTTATAATTTTAAAAGGGTTAACAAAATTGAAATTTACTTTTATGTCATTTGTAAATAAAGGTTGGCTAAAATTTTAGTAAGTTATGCTTGAAACTACCACAATGGATACATTTCAAATATGGGAGCAATATTTAACATATTAAATGAACACTAACGAACACTTTTATAAATACTTCTCCAGGTAATCTTTGAGAAAACCTTCCTTATTTTTAGTAATTGCATGAAAAATGTAAGAATCAGTTCTTTCTAAAATATAAATTTTAGTTGAAAGTGACTCTTTATTTTATTTTATTTTATTTTATTTTATTTTTGAATATTCAGAATTTCTGGGAGCTGATTTTCCCTTCTAGAAGACCATTTTAAGTGGAGTTCTTGATACTTCACCCTGTCATTTGTCTAAGAATCTGGGGGAGGATGGGAGGTTCAGTCAGGAGAATCATACAATGCCATCTCACCTTCTGGCTTCCCTTGAAAGACTTAGGCAGACACCTGTGGGATGCATTTTGTATATGTGTGTTTGTGCATGTGCACATATGTGTGTGGGTGCATGTGTTTGGGCACATGTAAATGATAATGCCAGAAGAGAACCTCTCGTGTCATTCCTCAGGAGCCAACCACCTTATTTTTTTTAAGACAGGGTCTCTCATTAGACTACAAGTTGTCACAAAGACTGGGCTGGCTGGCCAGTGAGCATCAGGGGTTTACAGGTACTGGCCTCTCCAGTGATGACATTGCAGGCTTTGCATCATGCTGTTTAAGATGAATTCTTGTGTTTGCAAGGTAAGTGTCAGACTAACTGAGCTATTTCTGTAGCCAGCCTTGGACAGGGGTGATGGATTCTAGGGTAGAGACACCGAGGACACCCTATAGGGCTGTCTGCACCTGTTTGCCTTTCTTCAGTCAAACTCAGCCTTTACTGAGCTCCTTTCTTCTTCGTCATATCAATAAGCAAGTTATCTTTGCACCAACCAGCTATGGTAATTATTTTGCATATTTCTTACCACAAATCATATAGTTAGCTCTAATTTTTCACATAAAGTATGTGAATACACAAATTTGTATGAAATATATTCATACCCTTATTATTAAAATTATTAGTATGAGGATTTGTACCTAGTCAGGAAAAAAAGCATGCTAATTGGCTAATTGAAATGTTCCAGGTGGCATTTCTCAAAGAAGCAATGTGGGATTTCTATAACAAGGAAAAAAAAAAAAAAAAAAAAAAAAAAAAGAAAGCAAGAAAGAAACAGCTCGGGTAGAAAGCCACACAGGCTATAAATGGAACATCTTGTAGTAAGTTACACAGTCGGCCAATACCTTAGTGCAATAATGGGAGGAGGGATGCAGATACTTGCTCTTTACCCACCTGCCCCACTGAGGTGTTTTTGCTGTACCAGTTGCCAACACTGAGTTCTAGTGTTAAGGTGATCGGTGTTCTATTTCTTCCATATTTATGGAAGAAGCAAAACGAAACAATAATCTGATATGGTTGGAAGATTGAAAATGGGACACGTGCTCAGAAGAGAACATGAGTGATGTCAAAAGGCAGAGAGACGGGCAGATCGCCAGACAGAGTCAAGGCCTTGACTTACTTTCAAAGGGTCCATCTGAGCAAGGTTCCTCAGTAGTCTTTGAGCCAAGATCTGAAGGATGGGCACGAACCAGACAGAGGGAGGCACGTGGGTAGCACCAACAATGATTAGTGCTCCAAGACAAAGATCATCGGGGCAAAGGGCTAACAGAGGGTATGTGTGTGTGTGGGGGAATGGGGTGACATAGACAAGGTGGGGCAAATGAACAGAGGTGGGGTGTAGGCAGATCCTAAGCGGGAGTGTGGTATATGGTTAGATTCTTGAGGGGGAGTGGCAGCCAATACAGGCAGGCCTGCTGATTTTTCTGCTACTGATTTACAGCTGTCGAGTGTTCTGGTGGGTTCTAAGGGTGCTTCAGTTCCTCATTTATTGTGATGGTGGTGGTGGGAAGCTACGGTTGACAGAGGCAAGAGAGAGTCAGGTGGTATTTTGGGGCTCCATAAATATAAAAATTAGAAAGCAAATAGTCTAAGCTCTGGTCCCAGGGACCTGCCCCTGGGTATGATGACAACTTTAGTTTGTTTTTCTTGCCTGTGCTTTCTCTCTTGTCCTCGGCCTGCTCTTGATAGTTAGTGGCATATATGACACGTAGTGCATGGAGTTGGCTTCATTTGATGTTATCAGGGATTTAAATTCTGGTCTTTATATAAGGAGGTTTTTGTTCACTTTTACACCTACAAGGAAGAGAAACCATGGAGCTCTATTCAAAGATTCTAAATTCAACACTTCATGAAAACTTTGTGGTACAGAGCACTACTCCATTTTAGGTTGTGCTGTTATTTTCAATACAAATGCTGAAATTGTCTTATAAACACTGTGAGCTATGTTTTTATATATTGTTTAAGTAAAAATAATTCTTGTTTTAGGTATTTATATAGATGTGTCTTTGGTAATGCCTTCAAACTGTACCCTGTAAACTGTCGTCTTCCAGAAAAAAAAAAAAAAGGAATTATTTGGAGACCTCCTGGAAAAGGATTTGACATGAACAGTCTGATACTTCCACACTCTCTTTGAAGATAAAGAATTCCCTAAATTCCACTTGAAAAAGATGTAATATTGGATTGTCATTTCCAATGTGGCTTGTTTGGAGATGCTATTTACTCCCTTGATAACAAGTAGCAATTCTACATAACACCATTGCAAACCATGCAAAGTCATATACCACAAATTCTAATTTACTTATATAGAATGCACACTCATTAACAAAAATGAATGCTTAGAGTACAAGACTGAGCAACAGCCCTAGCTCTTGCTTAAAATATCTTTTATTAAATTTGTTCTTTGACAATTCATACATGTTCATTCTTTAAAAACAAACAATATTCTGATTACTCTTACTCAATAACCCTTTTTATAATTTCCCTTCCACCCCTGCTAAAATATACCTCCTCCCCCAAATCCTATTCCCACACTGCTTTCTTTGTTTTATTTCATTTTGGTTTGTGACCAGCTGGGTTTTCCAGGGCCATCTGTGTGACCATGGGTTTTGAATTATCGCTTGGAGTCTGGTGAGTTCCTCAGGGACACACAACTGTAGACAGTGACTACCCTACTCCATTCGTCAATAGCTCAGCAGAGATGTGTAAGGCCCTGTAAGCCCCTTTCTAGTTGACAGCCCCATTTGTGTGTGGGCCCAGGAGAGGAAGCTGTAGCTTTTGTGAGCCGAGGATTGCAATGGCTATGTCATGCCCAGAAGATGCCATTTCACATTCCTTCTGCCAATCTTTTAACTCTTACATTCTGCCCTCTTTTCCGTGATGTTCTCTGAGCCTTGGGGGGTGGGATGGAGTAGTATAAACGCCTGGCTTAGAGTTGAGCATCAACATTGCAGTTATTCTCAGCACCCTGACTAATAGGTTTCTGTATTCATCAACATCCATTGCAAGGAGAAAGTTTTTGGTTAAGTCTGAGAGTAGCATTTGCCTATGGGTACAAGCATGCCTGTTTAGAATGTGTCCACTTAATTAGACCGTAGTTGTAAGTTTCCTATAGGGCCTAAGGCTATGTCAGCCATGAGATTTTGACTGGGTTTACAGCACTGAGCATGGGTTTCCTCCTGTTGAGCTGGTCTTAGGTCCAACTAGAGAGCCATTGGTTAACCCCCTACCTCCACGGTCATGCCACTGTTGCACCAGTCAGCACATCTTACGTGACTGTTGTGTTGCAGTCTGTAGGGGTTCACAGCTGGGTTGGATCATTATTCTGCTGTTGTGTTTTTTTTTTTTCTAGAGACGGTCTCACTGTGCTTCTTGGGCTGGACTTGACCTTGCCGTGTAGTCTGTTTACTCACATTCCCCCTGCCTCTGCCTCCCGAGTACCAGGACCACAGGTGTGAGGGGGCACAAGTGGCTCCTTGTTACTTTTGAATTGTGCAAGCTTCTGTCACTGAGCCATTTTAACTTAACCCTTATGTTCGGATAACTCCACCCCATTCCTCAAACGAAGCTCACGGGATGGTCTATAAGTAGAGCTCCGGGGTTGATGACTTCGTGGGATCTCTAGTCACATTTTCTATCCCAGTTACAGAAAACTCTGTAACCATAATCTAGAAGGTGACAAAGAGAGAAGAATGTGATGGTTAAGGAAGACATTTACTAGAAGGAAAGAAAGCAGAGGCAGCCATATAGGTTAGAGGTTGTGCACCATAAGCATCTTAAGCATACTGGTGAGGACAGTGTTGCGCAAGTCTGTCTCAGTGTTAGCAGCAGAATATTGGATATAAGAATGACGACTGAGGGGCTGGAGTGATGGCTCAGAGGTTAAGAGCACTGTCTGTCCTTCCAAAGGTCCCGAGTTCAATTCCCAGCAACCACATGGTGGCTCACAACCATCTATAATGAGTTCTGGTGTGCAGGCACACATTTGGGCAGAATACTGTATAAATAATAAATAAATCTTTAAAGAAGAAAAAAAATGATGACTGTTTAAATCAGACAAGAAATTTGTAACGCAGGAGTCTTTTACTGAACAAATGACATTGTGTTTGGGGAATAAAAAGAAGAAAGACAGGAACAGCATTAAATGTCGGGCATACAGATCCAGGGCAGTGCCGACTGGATGGTTGTGACTTTCTGTCCAGGAGCTTCCGGCAATGAATGCTATTAAAAAGCTTGAATTCATGCCTTTGTCTTTGTGATGTTCTTCTCGAAGGACAAGAGGACCTCTGAGGTCGGGTGTGCTTAAGGTGTATGGGTGGTGCTCTCCCTCAGTTCTAATGAGGCTGCCTTGGTCCCTGGTAGATAGAGCTCTGATGTCTCTCTACCATTCATGTATTACACAAGTCATAAGAAACTCAAGGTGGTAATTTTTCTTCAGGGCTCTCATCCTACAAAATTTCAGCAAAATCTGCAGACTGAACAGTAAAATTCTAAGGAGTATACACTTTTTATTCTGGTTTTTTTTTTTTTGGTGGCCTAAAGGTTATGTTAACCATAAAGTTCACATATTTCAAGGAATGAGACATCTGTATTATAAAGCCAGCATCAGTCAGAGGAAGACAACATGGTTCTGTGGTAAGAGACGCCGAGGAAGTAACTGGGAATAAACTTCAGAGCGACAGAGAGCTACTATGCAATAGCATTTACTAGGCTTCATTTATCAGTGAATGGCACTGTTGAGTCACTCTTGAGACCTTTATGAAAAAGTTCCTGTGTATCGTCTGCTGTGCCAGGACATTCAAAATGAGCAATGGAGTGGGCTTGGGAAATACCACACCACACATCTGAGGAAGGGTATTGTCATAGCTGGGCTTTCTGAAAGTAATGATTTAGACAGAGATTGGCGAGTTAATGATCTAAAGATGTGCCCTCAAAGAGGCCTGCAGGTATTGAGGGCATCAGGAAGGGATGGAGAGGAGGGAGCCCTTACTTAAGTAGTCTAGAGGGCTCGCCACTGAGAGTCATGCTGCAAAGGGAGTTGGTCCTCCCAGCAACAGCCAGTCCTTGTTGACTGGGTGTATGGTGTGAGGTCACAGCTACATGCATTTCCAAGCAAGGAGGCTTCCATTGCCTGAAGCTAAGCCTCCGAAGATAGTGGCAGACGATGAAAGCAGCGTTACTATGCACAGAGACTGGTGAAGGCAACCAGGCACAGCACCACACAGCCCATCAGCCAACGCAGCATGTGGAAGAACAAGTGGGTGCACATGAGGAAACCTCCTGTTCTGGATTAGATAGGGGAGGCACATCATGGAAGTACACTCCACTGCTAACTTCAGTGGTGCATGTGACAAGGCAGGAGGAAGGACTGTGCCTAGAAGTGAATCCGTGGAGCTCCATGCCAACACCTGCCCAGTAGTGGGCCCATTAACTCCTCTTCTGGGATGTTTTCAGGGTGGGTGGCCCAGCTGATCTCCAAGGTTATCTTTACTTATTTTGACTTACGGTACAATGCAGCCTCCTTTAAGGTTTTCATATCAATTAGTAAAACTTCTGGCAGCATAGTTTCTGAATATCATTGTCTTTTATCCATATTAAGCACAAATTAATGAAACGACAAAGGTATTTTCTATAACCATTAGCCACTTAGTGTTTTCCTGGAATTTTGGCTGAATATAGTACTTAATGTGTTTGGAATCTATAGAGGGAGGTAAGTACACTTAGGGATGAGCTAAGAGCCACATGCAGAGTGGAGTTAATGACTGATGAATATGGTGGATATGAAAGTAGCTTCTTAGGGCAAACTAGCTTTAATTTTTTCCTCCCGTCTTCTCTGCTCCCTTCCCCTCCTGTCCCCTCCCCTCTCCTCCTCTCCCCCTCCTCCCTTCTCTTTCTCTTATCCCTTCTCTCCTCTCTTCCCCTCTCTTTTCCCTCCCCTCTTCTTTTCCTCCTTCTCATCCTCCCCTTTCTCAGTTCCCTGCCCTTCTCCCTCCTTCCCTCCCTCCCTCTCTCTGTTCTCCCTGCCTCCCTCTCTCTCTTCCTTCTGCTAGGATCAGGTACTCTATACAGCCCCTAGTCTTGTGTAGATATTTCCATTTGGCCTTTGGACTGTCTTCTAGTATGAACTCCTTGAAGGAGAGATAAACATGTTTTTTGTTTAGATCACAAGTGGGGGATGAGAAAAAGACTTGTGAGAAAGCAGGTGATGTTTATCCCCTTAGAAGTCAAACCACTGTGTGGTGTGGGGGAGATTGGTTTTTAACCAGCTGAAAAACATCCTTGAACCAGTTCTGAGAGGAGATATAAATGTTAGCCAAAAACAAGAGGCAGGGCCTTTGGAGACTTGGCATAGTTTTGGCTGTTCATCGCTGCTCCACTTTGAGATGCTCCTATAGAGAACCGCTCGAGGGAAGGCTTTGGGACTCCAGGCTCCGGCTGAGGTTCTGGGTTCTGGTTACTCCAGGTTCCAGCAGAAGAAATCCTGCTGACTATGCCAGGAGAATCGTTCCTCGGAACTGATATCCTTATGGTTTTGTTATTGTATTCTTTAATCTCCTTTTCCTATTGTTTAGGTGAGTTGGGTTATAAGTTTGGTTAATAATTTCATAATAAAATATAATTGTTAAAAAATTGAGCCTACATCTCCTCTTGGGCTACCAGCTCCCCAAGCAGAGTTGGTTTTTGGAAGTCAGCAGCTCGGTGTGTGACTCTGCTGGTCTAGGCTTTCCCTGTGTCACTGGAGCAGCTCTTCTGGTGAGCCAGCCTTGGGACACAGCCTTGGGAGTCTCTCTTGACATCTCTGCCTCCTGGGGTCTATTTACAGCAGTTACCTCACAGTTCTAAGAGGCTTTAGCTTAGTTGCTGTGTCAATCAGCTAGAGTGAATTTTGTTTCTGGTAATTAAACCCTGACTCACAAAACTTCAGACTAAAATTTAGTAATTAGCTGCAAGGTACATAGCTTGGTTCATTCTTTTAACTTGAAGAGTTGAGAAGCCATTTTTTTTGAAAGTTAAGTGTTTTGGACTTTTTTTTCCCTTTCTGAATGGAAATGCTACATTGAGATGTTTCTGTCAAATATTTGGTTAGAAAATAAAAGTCCAACCTTACATAAAAGGTGAAATTATTTGAAAAGTACTTGATTGATGAAAATATTTATTTTTTTAAATTTTGTATTTGGTATGCTACATGAAAATAATTAAAATAATCTCTTTGTGAAAGTAAACATTCTAGTTAGAGAATTTTTTAGAAATCAAGCTGCACATTGAATCTCCTGTTGGGCTCCAGCCAGACCCTGTTTTGAGCTTGTATAACCTCCATCTAGGGAAAACAGAGTAGGGCCTACTTTCCCATGACAAAGTCTTCCTCCCAGTGGGTTTTCACACTCAAGGAATTGTCTTTGCTGCATGTGTGGACACCTTGGTATTTGTTCTTCCTCCCTCCCTCTCTTCCTCCCTCCCTCCCTCCCTCCCTCCCTCCCTCCTTTCTCTCCTGGGGATTAGCTGTCAAGTGCAGCTCTCTCTCTCTTTCCCCTCAGCATTTCACAGCTCAGGTTTGACAAATTTAAAAGGGGACACTGTGGCATGCCAATGCATTATTTATTTCTACCAAATCACCCACAATAATCTCAGCAATAGGATGAAAACCATTTCTAAGAGATTTTATTTAACATGCTATCAATTCTAATGGTATTTCACAATGGGTAATCAGATGGGCAAGCACAGCAAAGCTTTAGACATGGGCTTTTGATGTGATGTAATGTGACAATGGCTGAGGGGTACCTTTTAGTTTTCTTTATTGTCCCTGATTTTGTTTTTATGGTTTCTCTGTGTGTCAATGTGTGCGTCTCAGCCTCTGGATGTGTTTCTTACGTCATGTCTTTGGCTGTTTTTCTATTTGTTTTGCCATAGAATGGTTCGTTTTTATTTTATTTTATCATTTTTAATTATTATTTAGATGCCTGTTTTTTTTCCCTTTTTTTTTATTAATTAATTCTTGTTACATCTCAATGTTTATCCCATCCCTTGTATCCTCCCATTCCTCCCCCCCCCCCCATTTTCCCATTATTCCCCTCCCCTATGACTGTTCCTGAGGGGGATTACGTCCCCCTATATATTCTCATAGGGTATCAAGTCTCTTCTTGGCTACTTGCTGTCCTTCCTCTGAGTGCCACCAGGTCTCCCCCTCCAGGGGACATGGTCAAATGTGAGGCACCAGAGTACGTGAGAAAGTCGTATCACACTCTCCACTCAACTGTGGAGAATATTCTGACCATTGGCTAGATCTGGGAAGGGGTTTAAAGTTTACCTCCTGTATTGTCCTTGGCTGGTGCCTTAGTTTGAGCGGGACCCCTGGGCCCAAATCTGCCTATCATATTGTTCTACTTGTAGATTTCTAGGACCCTCTGGATCCTTTTATTTTGCTGTTCTCCCATGCGTCTCTCATTTAGAGTCCCAATAGGATGCCTTCCCCTCTGTCCCAGTTTCCTGGTAAGTGAAGGCTTTCGTGGGACATGCCCCTTGGGCTAGTATGCAGATATAAGTGAGTATATACCATTTGATTCTTTCTGCTTCTGGGTTAACTCACTCATTATGATCATTTCTAGCTCAATCCATTTATCCACAAATTTCGGGAATTCCTTGTTTTTAATAGCTGAGTAGTATTCCATAGTGTATATGTACCACAGTTTCTTTATCCACTCTTCTACTGAGGGACACTTAGGCTGTTTCCATGTTCTGGCTATTATGAATAAGGCTGCTATGAACATGGTTGAGCAAATTTTCTTGTTGTGTGCTGGAGCATCTTCTGGGTATATTCCAAGGAGTGGAATAGCTGGGTCTTGAGGAAGCCCTATTCCCATTTTTCTGAGATAGCACCAGATAGATTTCCAAAGTGGCTGTACTAGTTTGCATTCCCACCAGCAATGAAGGAGTGTTCCTCTCTCCCCACATCCTCGCCAGCATGTGGTGTCGCTTGAATTTTTGATCTTAGCCATTCTGATGGGTGTAAGATGGAATCTCAGAGTTGTTTTGATTTGCATTTCCCTGATGACTAAGGAGGTTGAGCATTTCTTTAAGTGTTTCTCAGCCATTTGATACTCCTCTGTTGAGAATTCTCTGTTTAGTTCCAAGCCCCATTTCTCAATTGGGTTATTCGGTTTGGTGGTGTTTAATTTCTTGAGTTCTTTATATATTTTGGATATTAGACCTTTGTCAGATGTAGGGTTGGTGAAGATTTTTTCCCAGTCTGTAGGCTGTCGCTTTGTTCTCTTGACAGTGTCTCCTGCCTTACAGAAGCTTCTCAGCCTCATGAGGTCCCATTTATTAATGGTTGACATTAAGGCCTGGGCCGTTGGTGTTCTGTTCAGGAAGTTGTCTCCTGTGCCAATATGTTCCAGGCTTTTTCCCACTTTTTCTTCTAAGTGGCTTAGTGTCTCTGGTTTTATGTTGAGGTCTTTAATCCACTTGGATTTGAGTTTTGTGCAAGGTGACAAATATGGGTCCAGTTTCATTTTTTTACACATAGACCTCCAGTTAGACCAGCACCATTTGTTGAAGATGCTATCCTTTTTCCATTGAATGGATTTGGCTTCTTTGTCAAAAATCAAGTGACCATATGTGTGTGGATTCATATCTGGGTCTTCGATTCGATTCCACTGATCAACCAGCCTGTTGCTGTGCCAGTACCATGCTGTTTTAAGTACTATTGCTTTATAGTACAGTTTGAGATCAGGTATGGAGATGCCTCCGGAGCATCTTTTATTGTACAAGATTGTTTTAGCTATTCTGGGTTTTTTGTTTTTCCATATGAAGTTCAGAATTGAACTTTCAATGTCTTTAAAAAATTGTGTAGTTATTTTGATAGGGATTGCATTGAATCTGTAGATTGCTTTTGGTAGGATGGCCATTTTTACTATGTTAATTCTCCCGATCCATGAGCAAGGAAGATCACGCCATCTTCTCAGGTCATCTTCAATCTCTTTCTTCAGAGTTTTGAAATTTTTTTCATACAAGTCCTTCACTTGCTTAGTTAGGGTAACTCCTAGATATTTTATATTGCTTGTGGCTAATGTGAAGGGTGTGGTTTTCCTAATTTCTTCCTCTGCAAGCTTGTCATTTGTGTATAGGAAGGCTACAGACTTTTTTGAGTTAATTTTGTATCCAGCCAATTTGCTGAAGGTGTTTATCAGCTTTAGGAGTTCTCTGGTGGAGTTTTGAGGGTCACTTATGTACACTATCATATCATCTGCAAAGAGGGATAATTTGACTTCCTCCTTTCCCATTTGGATACCCTTGATCTCCTTTTGTTGTCTTATTGCTCTGGCTAGAACTTCGAGTACTATATTGAAGAGATATGGAGAGAGTGGGCAGCCTTGCCTTGTTCCCGATTTGAGAGGAATTTCCTTGAGTATCTCACCATTTACTTTGATTTTGGCTATTGGCTTGCTGTATATAGCCTTTATTATGTTGAGGAAAGGGCCTTGTATCCCCGATCTCTCTAAAACTTTAAACATGAATGGGTGTTGAATTTTATCAAATGCTTTCTCTGCATCCAAGGAGATGATCATGTGGTTTTTTATTTTCATTTTGTTTATATGGTGGATTACATTGATGGATTTCCGTATATTAAACCATCCCTGCATGCCTGGAATGAAGCCTACTTGGTCATGATGAATGATATCTTTGATGTGCTCCTGTATTCGTTTTGCAAGTATTTTATTTAGTATTTTTGCATCTATGTTCATAAGAGAAATTGGTCTGAAATTCTCTTTCTTTGTTGAGTCTTTGTGAGGTTTAGGTATCAATGAGACTATGGCCTCATAGAATGAATTTGGTAATTTTCCATCCATTTCTATCTTTTGGAGTAGCTTGAAGAGTATCGGTATGAGCTCGCCCTTAAAGGTCTGGTAGAATTCTGCACTGAAACCATCTGGCCCTGGGCTTTTTTTGGTTGGGAGACCATCGATGATTGCTTCTATTTCTGTAGGGGAAATGGGACTATTTAACTTGTTTATCTGTTCTTCATTCAACTTTGGCAAGTGAACTTGATCAAGAAAATCGTCCATTTCCCTTAGATTTTCAAATTTTGTGGCGTATATGCCTTCAAAGTAGGATCTTATGATTCTTTGAATTTCCTCAGTGTCTGTTGTTATGTCTCCCTTTTCATTTCTGATTTTGTTCATTTCAATACTGTCTCTCTGCCTTTTAGTTAGTTTGGCTAATGGTCTGTCTATCTTGTTGATTTTCTCAAAGAACCAGCTTTTGGTTTTGTTGATTCTTTGGACTGTTTTCTTAGTTTCTAATTTGTTAATTTCAGCCCTGAGTTTGATTATTTCCAGGCGTCTACTCCTCTTGGGTGTTTCTGCTTCTTTTTTTTCTAGGGCTTCCAGTTGTGTTGTTAAGATGCTTATGTGCGATGTTTCCAATTTCTTTTTAAAGGCACTTAGTGCTATGAATTTTCCTCTTAGCACTGCTTTCAATGTATCCCACAAATTTGGGTATGTTGTTTCTTCATTTTCATTGAATTTCAGAAACTCCTTGATTTCTTTCTTTATTTCTTCCCTGACCCAGGTGTCATTTAGCAGAGAGTTGTTTAGTTTCCACGTACGTGTAGGCTTTTTGTTATTTCTGTTGTTGTTGAATTGCAGCCTAAGAGCATGGTGATCTGATAGGATACAAGGTATTATTTCAATCCTCTTGTATCTTTTGAGGCTTGCTTTGTGACCTACGATGTGATCAATTTTGGAGAAGGTTCCATGGGGTGCAGAGAAGAAGGTGTATTCTTTCTTGTTTGGGTGAAAGGTTCTATAGATATCTGTTAGATCCATTTGACCCATGGCATTGGTTAATGATGTTATTTCTCGGCTTAGTTTCTGTTTCAATGACTTATCCTTCAGTGAGAGTGGGGTGTTGAAGTCTCCCACTATTATTGTGTGGGGATCGATGTGTGGTTTAAGCTTTTTTAGGAGATCTTTTACATATGTGGGTGCCCTTGTATTTGGAGCATAGATGTTCAGAATTGTGATGTCATCTTGGTTGACTTTACCTTTGATGAGTATGAAGTGTCCTTCCTCATCCCTTTTGATTAATTTTGGTTGAAAGTCTATTTTGTTCGATACTAAAATGGCTACACCTGCTTGCTTCTTGTGACCATTTGCTTGGAATATTTTTTTCCAACCTTTTACCCTGAGGTAATGCCTTTCATTATGGGTGAGATGTGTTTCTTGGATGCAGAAGAATGTTGGGTCTTGTTTATGTACCCATTCAGTTAGTCTGTGTCTTTTTATTGGAGAATTGAGGCCATTGATGTTGAGAGATATTAATGACCAGTGACTGTTAAGAGTCTTAATTTTGATGTTGTTTCCAGTCGAGCGTTTGTGTAGTTGTGTTTTTGCCATGGGATAGTTATCTATTTCCTGGGTAGTTTTGGTTGTAGCTTGACCCTTTGGGATGGAGTTTTCCTTCTAGTACCTTCTGTAAAGCTGGGTTTGTGGATAGGTACTGTTTGAATTTGTTTTTGTCATGGAATATTTTGTTTTCTCCATCAATGGTTATTGATAATTTTGCTGGGTAAAGTAGTCTGGCCTGGCATCTGTGTTCTCTTAGGGTTTGCAGGATCTCTGTCCAGGCCCTTCTGGCTTTTATGGTCTCTGCTGAGAAGTCAGGTGTAATTCTGATAGGTTTACCATTAAATGTTATTTGGCCCTTTTCCCTTGCAGCTTTTAATATTTTTTCTTTGTTCTGCATGTTTTGTGTTTTGATTATTATGTGGCGGGCAGTTTTTCTTTTCTGGTCAATTCTATTTGGTGTTCTGTAGGCCTCTTGTATGTTTATAGGCATCTCTTTCTTTAGATTGGGGAAATTTTCTTCTATGATTTTGTTGAGAATAGTTTCTGGGCCCTGGAGTCTGATGTCTTCTCTTTCTTCAATGCCTATTATCCTCAGATTTCTTCTTTTCATGGTGTCCTTAATTTCTTGGATGTTTTGTGTCAGGAGTTTTCCAGATTTGGCATTTTCTTTAATGGTTGATTCAATATCTGTGATTGTATCTTCTAGCCCTGAGATTCGTTCTTCCATCTCTTGGATTCTGTTAGAAAAGCTCACCTCTGTGTTGCTCGCCTTCTTCTCTGAGGTCTCACGTTCTCGTTTTTCTTCTGTCTGTGTGTTTATCATTGAATCCATTTTCATTTTCAGATCTTGAACTGATTTTTTGATTTCTTTCATCTGATTTTTTGTATATTCCTGTGTTTCTTCCATTGCCTCTTTATAGGTCTTCAGAGCTTGAACCGTTTTAGTTATTTCTTTCATCTGGTTGTTTGCATTTTCCTGCAATTTTTCCAATTCCACTCTATGTGCTTCTTTTATGTCTCTCACCTGTTTGTCTGCGTCTTCCTGCATTTGATTACGAATTTTATTTGTTTCCTCCATTATCATCCTCATTACTAAGGATTTGAGGTCATTTTCTTGTATTTCCGTTGTATTTGAGTTCTCTGGGTGGTTTTCTTTGGGATAGCTGGAAACTGGAGACACCATGTTGTTTTGGGGTTTTTTGCGTATGCTTTTTCGTTGTCCTTTAGACATCTTGCCGTCTTTGTTTTTGTTGGGTAGCTTCCAGAGTTGAATGGAGGGTGTCTGACGATAGATTCACTTGTTTTCTTACGATTTCCCTAGGCTGCGAGCTCAAAGCTTCACTGGTGTGGATGTTAGGAGGTTAGCCCTGTTGTTCTGGTCTCTCACAGCCAGTGATCCTCAGTCCCCCTCTGCTGTGGATCCTGCAATTGTTCTGGGTCTCTGAATGAGCGTTGGGTCAGGCCAAGGTATCCACAGCCTTCTGTGTTCCCTGCCAAGTCCAGCCAGGAGCACTGGGACCGAACCACGGGCAGAACTCAGCTAGATTCTCAGGGCCTGAACCATCTGCCAAGCTCAGCTAGGGATTTTGGGCCCAAAATGCACACAGGGTCCAGCCAGAATTTTTGGGCTGGGACTACACACCAAGCTCCACTAGGGCCTTTTGGCCCAAAGTGCGTGCTGTGGTCAGTTATTGACTCAGGGCCCGAACTGACCACCAATCTCAGCCAGGAATTCTGGATTCAAACTGCACACTGTGTCCAACCAGAGTCTTAGAGCTGGTGGAACCGAGAGCTCTGTCCAGCCTGTGCCACAGCAGGAGAACTGCGGCTGCTCTGAGTTAGCGCCAGTGGTGGAACAAGTGCTCCGCCCGGACTGTGTCACCGCAGGGGAGCTGCAGCTGAGCTGAGGTGGTGCCTAGGATGGAACCGAGCACGTCACCAAGCCTGCGCCACAGCAGGAGAACTGCGGCTGCTCTGAGTTAGCGCCAGTGGTGGAACAAGTGCTCCGCCCGGACTGTGTCACCGCAGGGGAGCTGCCACTGAGCTGAGGTGGTGCCTAGGGTGGAACCGAGCACGTCACCAAGCCTGCGCCACAGCAGGAGAACTGCAGCTGCTCTGAGTTAGTGCCTGTGGTGAAACCAAGTGCTCCGCCCAGACTGTGTCACCGCAGGGGAGCTGCCGCTGAGCTGAGGTGGTGCCTAGTGTGGAGCAGCGTGCTCAACTAAGCCTGCGCCACAGCAGGGGAGCTATGGCCACGCTTGGTTAGTGCCTCAGGCAGAATTGTTTGCTGGGCCGGGCCAATACCCAGGACTCTGGGGCCGAACTGTCCGCCGAGTCCAGTCTGGGTCCAAAGGCTCCACGCGACCCAAATCCTGCCCCGAGTCCCCTCTCCCGCAGCAACTCCCACCAGCCACCACACCAATCGCCTCCACCGGAAGGCTATGAGCTGCAAACCTCAGCCGCCGCTGCTGGTGCCGCTGGTGCTGCTGCCTCTGCCGCTGCCGCTCCGATCAGAGAAAAACCACACTCCTCCCGTGTGCAGGGGCACGCAGGTCCTCCGCACCCTGGTCCCTCCGAACCGTGGAGCATTCCTGCTGCCGTGATGTTTGGACCTCGGTGTTCCTGGCTCAGAAATCTGTGCAATTCCCTGAATTGTTCACTGGAGCCTCCAAACGCGGTCCACACTGCTCGCCGCCATCTTGGATCCAATCCTAGATGCCTGTTTGTTTTCTAATAAGAGTATGGATTTGAGTGGGTGGGAAAGTGGGGGAGGATCTGGAGGAGTTAGGGATCAGGGAACTGTAATCAGAATATACTGTATGAAAAAAATTTATTCTCAACAAAAGAGTAAAAGATTTATTTATAGTCTTGAAATGTGACATAATGGACATCCCTAGAAAATCTCACAGAGAATTACAATAGTTATGAGGGTCTGCACATTGGTGAGACTTTGCTAGTAACTCCCTTCAGTCTTAGTAGTGTGTGTTTTCTTCTGTCTTGGGGGTGATGATAACATCTATTCATGCTCTGAATCTTCAAAAGTTGACTAATTTTTGTGTTTCTGAAGGGTTAATCACCTACCAAGTTGTAATTGACAGGCTGCCACAATCTCTACTTGTCAGAAGGCAAAGTATCATAGACACAGTCTCATCCAGGAATTCAACATGCTAAACATGTTGCCTAAAACTCTGAGCTTGAAGCTGTGTCTGAGGGGTGATGGATGCCATGGCTGATACTGAGTCACACTGCTAATTCCCCAGGGTCATTAGGAATGGAGGAGATGGATTGAGCCTTTCGTGGACAAAGGGAAAGCCTCTAGAAAAGCCATTTTTATCAAATTATTTTGTGTATGATTTGCATATCAGTTTCATATTCCCTAGAGAGATTTGAAAGGCAGAGTATTCTCTGGCCCTGTTAGTATAACTTATTTGTGTCAACACTTGAGTTGGTGAAGAAATTAACTTAGTAATTAAACATCATTGTTTTTAATGTGCTGCGGGTTGAAGTTGGGATCTTGTAAATACAGTGCCAACACATTACTAATGAGCTACATTCCAAAATATATGCTATTATTTTTTAGCAATGATGAACATATAATTATATTAAAGAGAACTCGAGTTTGAGTATATAGATTATTTTGAAGTGTGTGTTTGTGTGTGCATGTACACATGCAGATACACATGTCTTTGGGAGCCAGAGGTTGATATCAGGTCTTTTCTTGATTGTCCTGTGCCTTAGTTTTTGAGACAGCATCTCTAGTTGAACCTGGAGCTGGCTGATCTTAATAGACTGTCAGGACCACAAGCCCCAGGGGTTCTTTGTGTCCATAGTTGTGCACATTCATATCTGTTTTTTAAAAAAGATTTATTTATTATTATGTATAGAGTGTTCTGCCTGAGGGCATTAGATCACTTTACAGATGGTTGTGAGCCACCATGTGGTTGCTGGGATTTGAACTCAGGACCTCTGGAAGAACAGACAGTGCTCTCAACCATTGAGCCATCTCCCCAGCCCTCATACCTGTGTGTTTATGTGGGCTCTGGGGGATTGAACTTGGGTCCTCACACTTGTGCAACAAGCACTTTACCGACTAAGCCGACTCCCCACCCCTTATTTTGAACTTTTAAGAGCACATCTGTGATTATCCCACAGTTGACTGCCTATAACTCTTTGACATAGAGCATGATAGAATTCTCTTTGTCATCAAGGCAAAACAGCAAAAATCAAATGAGACTGACTTGACACTGTGAAGTTCTCTGACAGAAAATGACTGGGAGAAATGATCTAAGCATGGAGTTTTTAGTTTCATGTCTACCTGCCACCTACTGTTTTTTAACAAGGAAATCCTCTGATATAGAATATATATGAAGAATCATAATGTATTTACATACACAGGCAAATTAAATAATAAGCATCTATGAAATATGAGGCATGCTCATATGTAAGGTGGATTGCCCTAGAGATACTGAATCAAATGTCCCAGGGTTGTACCTCTCTGGGGAAAATTCATATCCTGCTCAGATTGTCACTACTGGTGAGGTGGGCATTCCTCTTGCCATGATTGGTTGAGGAGCAAACATATTTTGCAGGCCAAGAGTGTACATCAAGTGTCGAACTCCACTAGTAAAAATCAGATTCTTCTAAGTCTGAAAACTAGGGAAATCTGACTCTTACTGAAATATGGTTGTGGCTTTTGGTCCCAGCCCAAGTGGTTCTATGTGTTCTGGTTTTCATGCTGTTGCGGTGATCAAACTCTCTGACCAAAAGCAACATGGGAAGAAAGGGTTTATTGTTCATAGGTCATCTTGGAGGCAAGTCAGGGCAGGAGCCAGGGAGGAAGGATTCTTGGAGGAACACACTTGCTGCTTCATGTTCTGGTTTGCTTGCAGGCCCACGCTTAGCTTGTTTTCTTATACAGTCCAGAACCACCAAGGTTGAGATGAGGTTAACCATGGTGGGTTGGGCCCCTTTGCATCAATTAATAAATAAGACAATCCCCACAGACATGCTCACAAGCCAATGCGATCTAAGAAATTCCTCAAAAGACTTTCCTTTCAGATGTCTGTAGGCTGCATCAAGTTAATAGTTAAAGCTAGCTAGTCCACTCACGATTGCCACATTTCAGGCATACCACAGTTTATTGGGGAGGCCTCTGCAGGCCTGAGCATTCAGTATGTAGTGACTCATGGACACTTGCGGAATTTGATGATTGAATGAAAGTTTCTAAGAGCCTTTGTGCTCTCGGCAGATGTGATGATGACTTATCATTTGTTCCTACAATTGTAAATTGACTTCGTTGGACATGGTACCTCAGCATCCCAGGCCCCAGATTCAAATCCTATGTCTGTCTGATTTAGATCACTGTGGACACAGGGGCATATTTTAAGTGTATCCTCTGTCATTCTGAAGGCTGATGGCCACACAAGGTTGAGAGCCTGGACTTGGGTTTTCCCATTGATTTGAAATGTTCCCACCCAGCTATATAAGTGTCACAAGGGTGTTAATAAAGGTCAGCTTGACAACATCGAGTGGGGACAGTGGGTTGGGGACACATCTCTGTGCCCATAGAGCAGAATAGAAAGGAACAGCTGAGGGCTGCAGATAAGATTAGCAAGCATCACCCAGTCCTTAGGAAGGATCTAGACCAGATGATGGCCGAGTCCTTGTCCTAGAGCCATTATTGACCCGAGCATGACCAAGAGAGAAGAACTGATGAAGTCTGTGTAGATGCAAATTGGAAATGCACGTGGTCTGTGGTTTGGCAGTTATGTGAGACTTCTGTGGTAATGTCACCTAATGGGATGTGGTAAGGTCCTTTTCAAGGTCCTCTGTCTAAATACCAGCTTCCCAGGTAGAGGTAAGTTCCTATATTTTTGTATCATCCACTAATTAATTAGTCCAGCAATTATTACACTCTTGTGTCTCAGGAACTTCTGGTCTGAAAGCTAGAGGGGCTCGTCATAATGGTAACTGTTGCTTAGTTCTTATCAAGTGTAAACTATTGGGAAAGATTTATACATGGGGCCTCACTGAAACTCATGGCAACAATTTGATGAGAGCGTGCATCACATCTTGATTTAAGTAAGCCACTTTGAGGAAGAATAAGACCAACAGAGTCTTCAATAACAAGACCACCTAGCAAGAAGATCGTTGGTAAGATTTCACGGAAGAGAAAACAGCAAATGCACAGCTCGGGGAATGAAGCCTGAGATCAGAGAATCCCCAGACTATCAGTCGTCACTCAAGGAGAGTGGCCAATGTCCACCTCTGTGCCGGGAGTGAGAAGACAGCTCTCTATGGGGTGAGACTGTATCAGCTCACATATTCACCAAGGGTCTGATTAGCACAGCTGTGAGGGATTTCATCATTGGCTGAGTAGGGCTTGTGGCTCCTCACAGGTGCATAGAGAGGGTCCCTCTTCCCAATGGACAAAAGAGACATTCCCATGATGGAGTGGATGGCAGGTGACTTAGTTTGGGTTCTATTGCTGTGAAGAGTGACCATGGCAATTCTTTTTTTATTTTATTTTTTAATTATAATCTATTCAGATTACATCCCGATTATTATCTTCTTACTTTTATCTTCCCATTCTGACCCTCCCTCCCTCTTCTGCCCTATTCCCCTCCCCTAGACCTCTCACAGAAGGCGACCTCCCCCCGCCCCACCATATGACCACAGCCTGTCAGGTCTTATCTGGTGGATAGCGTGCTTTCCCTTCCTCGGTGTGTACTCAGGGCCTCCTCATCAAGGGGAAGTGATCAAATTAGGGCCACCAGAGTTCATATAAGAGACAGTCCCTGCTCTTCCCACAATGTGGAGAATGAGCTGTCCATTGGCTAGATCTGAACAGGGGGTTTATGTTTACTGTATGCATTGTCCTTGGTTGGTACAACAGTTTGTGCAGGCTCCCCTGGGTCTAAATCCACCAGCCTTGATGGTCTCCTTGTGAGGCTCCTGAACCCTCTGGGTCCTCCCATCCCCTCATTCTTCCATACCACTCTCACCTGGAGTTCTGCATTGAGTGCCAGCATCTGTCCCAGACCCGGTTAGCAAGTCTTATAAAGGACAACACTTAATTGGGCCTGTCTTGCATTTTCAGAGGTTCAATCATTATCATCATGGTGGGAAGCATGGCAGTGTACAGGCAGGCATAGTGCTGAAGGGGCCGAGAGTTCTGCATTTTGATCTGTAGGCAGGAGAAAGAGATTGCGTACCACACTGGGCATAGCCTGGGCATAGGAGACCTCAAAGCCCGCCTCCACAGTTACATATTTCCTTCAACAAGGCCACACCTTCTCCAGCAAGGCCATACCTCTTTATAGTGCTACTTGTTATGGGCCAAGCATTCAAACACATGAGTTAATGGGAGCCATGCCTATTCAAACCACCACAACAGTTTAGGAGATGGCTTGTCAGTGCTTGAATGGACAGACTGAAACAGTATAATTGGATCACTCACTAGGTGAGAATTCCTTGCTTGCTCAACTGATATTTAATTTAACAAGCTAGTTGAGGGATAACTCAGGCTTGCACTTTTAGGAAGTCAATTTACCTTCCAAATCGTTAAGGCAAAAGAAATGAAAGGTGGCATTTCACTATGGGATGTGAGTGGTGTGGGTGATGGTACGAAGAAGCTGCCTGCTTTTCAGATATCTGGCAAAGAAACTCAGAGAGGACTTTTTTTTTTCATGTTTGGAGCTGCTAAAAGCAAAATTCCCTAAAAGTATGGGTTAAAATGTATCACGATTTACATGAATAATTGATTCGATTTTGGAAGAACAATAAATTCTTAATTTCCTCCTTGTTTTGAAGGAAAACATATGGAAATGAGTCGATTACTATAGAATTATTGTATTCCATGAGGAAAATCTTATACTTAGGTTTTATCTCTGTCCTTACATCACTTAAGCTAACTATAGAGCATGTAAAATTTAAAGAAGTGTCTGTATATCTATCTATCTGTCTGTCTGTCTTTCTATCATCTATTTACATTTTAAAGATATATTTTATTTTTTAACTGTGCATGTGTGAGTCTCAGAGTGCTCATAGGTTCAGGGGCCTGAAGAGGCCACAAGAGAGTATTGGAATCACATCCCTGGATCTGAAGGTACAACTGGCTGAGAGTGGCCTGATATCGGTGCTGGGAACCAAACATGAGTCCTCTGTAAGAGCAGAGCAGCGCATGCTCTTGAACCCTGAGCCCGCTCTCCAGGACTCTGCACCCTGGATTGTAACTTTTCATGAATTACTTTTTTGTGGACCTGCTTCAGCCAGATTGAAAGTTCTTGAAGGCAGAACACCCTTCATATTTTTGTTTTTGTTTTTCCTGATGTTCTATAGAGTCTAGAATCAAGATACTAATATAAGTTGTTGTTAAGCCAACATGACTTTTACTGGAGATTATGCAAGTATTGATTTTAGGTCACTGGGATAACATAGATGAGTGGTAGAAAAGTATGCAGAGTCTTGTTGGCCCTCAGGTTTGTGTGTGTGTGTGTGTGTGTGTGTGTGTGTGTGTCTACAAAGTGTTTTTGTTTACAACCATTCCTCATTTCCTACGTTGGCTTCTGCTGCAGCACCAGAGTTGACTAGATGCAACAGAACCCAAATAGTTCTTTGCACAGAAGGGCTGCTCATCCCAGGAGCAGTCACTTCCACTTTGTGCAGCGATGCTCTAAGAATAAATTATCCAAGTACCTAGCCGCCAAATGAACATCCAGTTACTGCTTTAATTATTACATCTTGGTATTTTCAGCTACCTGGCTGTAAGATGCAACACAAAGACATAACTTGATTATATTTGCACATAATATTTTTTGGCCTCTGCCATGTACTGGGTAGCCCATTTACTCACCCCTAGTGTGTATATAAAATGCATATTATGGCCACGCAGTGACAGAGTCAGTAGTCCTTAATATGTGCAAAGCTTTTACTGCATGAAAACACTTGCTTGGTATTTTATAAGTTAATAGGTTTTTTTTACACATAGTCATTCTGAACTGTGTGGGCTTCTATTACTGCTTTATAGATGGAGAAATATAGAGTTCTAACAAGATATATAACTTGTTCAAGACCACACAGTTAAAATAGCAGGGAAGAGAGATTGTCAATAGTTTAAAGAGAGGTGAAGTGGCAGTTATTAAATGCACCTTGAAGGAGGTTTGAGTATAGATTTGAGAACCTAACATTCTTATATATATTTTGCTCATGATTTATATTTTATTGTGTAATAATTCACATGGGGGATCTGGTACATTATAAACATGAAGCCATTTAAATTTCAGGAAAGTCTTAAGATGCAGGCATGATCATAGTTAGTGTTTTGAGAATAAGGTACACTAATGTAAGTACCTCATGGCAAAGTGTTCCAGACTCAGGGTCCTTACACTTCTACTAGTTTGCTCTTTTTTTTTTTTTAATAGAAACGACAGAATGTAAGTGCTATGGAAATGAACAACCTCATGAGCTTCAGGGGAGTGGAGCTCCCCCGAAGAAAACGATCAAAACCCATTTACTGAATCAAGCAGTGACCATCAAAATAGGTGTTTCCCACTTCTCAGCTCTCTGTAGTGTGAGGTGGGGCACCAGGCTTAGGGAAGTATGTACACACTCACGTGGCCTAGTCCTGTGGAAATGAGACTCAGTCATTTGATCTAAAAACATAGACTGCAGTCTATAAACATGCACTCCTGGTGGAAGAGCTCATTGTTTAGTCAAGACTTACTCATTGGTGTTTTAGCCTGTAAAATCAGCTTACTTTTTCTTCCCGTCTCTTTGATTTTTCAAAAGAATAACTAAGTGTCATTCTGCTTAAAGATATTTAGCATAAGCTGGGCGTGGTGGTGCACGCCTATAATCCCAGAACTCAAGAGGCAGAGGCAGGTGAACTCTTATGAATTCCAGGCCAGCCTGGTTTACATAATGAGACCAGGGCAGCCAGGGCTGCACAGAGAAACCCTGTCTTGAAAAACAACAACAACAACGACAACAACAAAAGATATCTAGAATATTTCTTAATCTACATTCTCCTTTGTTTGAGCTTGCATGTGTCAAATAAAATAACATGGATTTTTAAACTTTACCAGAAAAAAAAAAAAAAAAATCACTGTGGATCCTTCAGTATGAGATTGGCTTCAATAAGGAAGTAAAGAATTTTCTTCCAGACTTCCCATGACTGGACCCAGGGAGACATCTTTGTGTTCTGTCTCCATCAGTGACTATTATGTTAGGAAAAGCATCACCCTGGGTTTATCACAGTTCCTTGGGAGCCAAAATCAGGGAAGGTGGAAATATTTACATTTTGTTTTTTCTCCAGGAAGTAGATTGTATTAGCTCTGTCTAAATGGTGCCTGCAATCAAATCAAATCTCATGTCTTCAGAAAGAAATCTTGGAGCATATTAGTGGGGGAACACTGGCAGAGACAATTTGTTTTAGACAACCTGTTGGTTTTGTAGTATTCCTGACTCGTGACCTCCTGGGATCCAAAAACCAAAATCAGTCTAAATGGTTGGCCTCACTTAAAATTGGGTTTGAAGAAGATGATTTCCCAGGTCACTGGCTAAGGACCAGCTTGAAAATGTCTTTGCTAATGCTCTGGTACACCATGTCGCTATGAGCAGTGCTAAGGGGGAATAAGGTGACAAACTGACAATCTACATGACCCCGAGTTTCTGAACTGTTGACTATTCCACATTTTTTTCACTTTTTAAAATTAATCAACTAATTAATTTTTTACATATGTATTGATATAATTACACATATATACAATAAACCATGTACAGCAAGAAGAACCACGAAAAAAATCAGGAGTTATAAAAATTCTATATTCGAATGTTTCGTCTATTTGTATTTGGCAGTCTTGAAGAAAACATCTTTCCTATATTGGTGCACCTAAAATTCTGAATGTAAATCAATATCTATCATATCTTGTCATTATTAACTTAAAACATCTATCTAGACCTAAAAACCTCTTAACCCTTAAACAAGTAAGCTTAAAATCTTTGAGATTATATATTTTTTCAGATGTGTTACCTAAAATTGAGTTTGCAATCAAAATGAATGGTGAACACATTTACAACATAAAGATATACACAGCATTCTTTATGGTTTTATATTAATAGAGCTCTGATGAAGAGGAATAATGTGAAAAATAGCATCTTTTGTAAAAGGAATAACGAGTCTATGCTAGGCTTCTTTTTCACGCTTATGCCAATAGTTTTTATTTGATAAGTGAAAATATCTAAACCACTGCATTAGATAAACCATTCATAGCACTTTAGAATTAGTCCTACTAAAACCTTATAGCTCATGTATTAATAAGGGTGTGGAGAGAGAGACTAGGAAGTGGCTCTTTCATAGCTTTAAAAATGTCATTAAAATGCGCAACCCTAACTACAGCTCATCTGTTCAAGGACATTCTTTCCTTTAAGTAATGACACAACACATAATTGTACTTGTTTTGTGCTCTCTGGTGGAACATTTATTTATCATTTGACCCAAGAGAATATTAGTGTCCAGAGGACTGATAGGCAGAAGCATAACATCTCCGTACTTTATGCAGAGCCACCAGTGTAGCAAACCCAGAGTATGTGGAAGGCTTGATGATGTCTGGTAATAATTCATAGCACATTTTTGTTACTGAGCTAGTAGCTGACACAGGCTGCAAGCTGATCAAGAGACAATGAGATAGAAATTTGCCCAACACTTATAAACGGGAACAAGGGAATCTTTATGTCAGATGACAGGGATATTGGGTTTTGCTTTCTCCTTTCCCGAATGCCTCCATTTGCCACTGGTTGGTTGCTTAATAGCTGTGTGAATCATACACATATTCAAAAATTGTAGAACCTTCTGGATAAAGAGATCTTAATGTCTCTTGCTAGTTCCTCACAGAACCCTTGAATCACCTCTCCCATTAGAAGCGTAGAGTCAGTCACTGTACAGCCTACACATCTCTCTGCCCAACCGTGGGAGCCTTATCAGCCAACTCTCAGTTAATGCAAATCCTCTAAATCCTGTTTTTGGATATGCAAATATAATGGATATGTCATGTTATCTCAGAAGCAGCTATGAGGGTGAGTTGAAGTGAGGCACACGGGATATACAGAATGTCCCCTGATACGAGGCTTCCTGCAAGGTGCATGGTTCCCAATCCCCAGTGTGTCCAGCTGGGTGGTCATTCATACCTGCCTGTTCTTCCTTTGCACGCAGGTTACAGCACTTTACCTCTGTGGTGTTAGACTTGCCCATGGGATGAATTATGCATTGGCGACCTCATATCACACCTGGGTAAAAGCTTTAAGAGCCCATATTGGGTCCCAAGGTTCCCAAGGTATTTCTGTGCTGTAGAATTTACATCTAACACATTGGTCTTAACAAGTGTTTTGAGGCTACCTACTGGAGGAGATGGTAAAACCCATTGGCCTTGAGTGGATTGTTGGCATGGATGTGACAGAGACTGCCAGTGCTTTTTTTTTTCTTTTTGTGGTGGTGAAGAATTGACATATAACATATTGAGGTGATGCTGTTGCTGTTGGTCTGGAGGGTTATTGTTCTGAGAGTTACTCCTTCAAGAAATTGCAAGCGACCTTGAGAGTGGATGTTAGTACAATCGAATGAGGTGATTCTCATTTTGATGCATGCGGAAGGAGGTCATTCGTTGGCTAGCTTCCTGCTTGCGCATCTTAAAGTTACAACCCCTCTTCCTCACACAAAGTCCAGCAAGCCTTGCTATTCTGCCGTGAGAAAAATGAAGCCAATGGTTCCAGCTCCCTGGAATAAGTGATCTAGTTTTTGCTGCGGACATAAAATATCACACAGACCCATCACTGGGAGTCACTGGAACAGTTGTTTATTTGGTTTTAAGTTTGCAATCTATAATCAAGGAATGGGTAATATAGATGTATAAAATATATGTTAATGGTACAAAAATAGAGAATAGAGAAGTGGGTAGAAGTTGGGAAATTATGATTGGAAACATATGCAGGAAGAGAGAAGTACAGTACAGACATTCTGCAACATGATAATTTGATCTGTTTAAAGTTGACAGCCACACATATAGGACTTGAATATTCAACATCACCAAAGCTACCCACAGAAGAAAAGAAAATGTTTATTCATTCCAAAAGTTGAAATGAAGAAGGATAAACTCTCATCAGGAAATAAACTCTCACATCTTCAATTGTATAGAGTTTGGTGAAATCACATCAAGAAAGGCGTGGTGGGGCTGGAGAGCACTTGTTGCTCTTACAGAGGATATGGGCTTGAATCCTGGCACCCACACAGCAACTCACAACCACCTGACACTCCAGTTCCAGAAGATATGATAGCCTCTTCTGGCCTCCATGGGAACTGCACACACGTGGTACACAGACATGCATGTGGATAAAACACCCATAGACATAAAATAAAGGTTAAGAAATAAAAAGGCATGGTGATATGAGCATGTCAGTAAGTGTTTTGGGGACAACTACTAGACACAGAGGTGCGAATGGTAAAATCCACTGACGTTTTAGGAATGGATTGTTGACACAGATGTGAGTTTGTGGGTATTTTTCATCATAAAATCTTTGCTGTTTTACAATTTAGGTTGACACAAGACTATATTGTCCTTCAAAGGCCATTTACAATAAGACAAATTCTTGTCACTGTGGACAGTTGGGCATTTGTAGTTCACAGATTAGTGTGAAATACTGGCATGAAAATACGCTGTGCTTGTAAAGGATTCCTGACCTGAGGTAACATTATAAGCTGCTGGCTGGTCACTGACTGAGTGACTTCATTTGTCATTGAGATCTTTGGATGTCTTTGGAGATTGCCAGTAAGAACACAAGAAAATCAGAGAGATGAGGGTCATCTATCCAGGACCTTCTGGGAGATAGAAACTAGACTGCAACTGGGTGTCAGCACTTAGATGCATTGCTCTTACTTCTGCTTTTGTTTTTGTGTTTGGTTTTTTTTGGAGGGGAGGGGCGCATTTCTCTGAACCTCAGACTGACTTTGAACTCATGATGTTCTGTCTTCATTTGCCAAGTGCTGGCATCATTATTGGTGTGCTCCATGGTGCCCGTCTTTGCAGTTGTTTAATGATAGAACTTCATAGAGGAGCCCGAGATGACCCTCTGCTATAAACTGCCTGTGCTATAAACTTCTATGTGAAGCATACATGCGCTTAGTCTTGTACTCCCCACATCTAGAGGGGATGCATCCAGAGCTGCTGTTGGGATCAGAGAGATGGCTCAGGGGTTAAGAGTACTGACTGCTCTTCCAGAGAACCTGGGTTCAATTCCCAGCTCCCACAAGGTGGCTCACAACTGCCTATAACCCTCACACAGACATATGTGCAGGCAAAATACTAATGCACATAAAATAAAAATAAATAAATCATTAAAACAAACATTCTTAAAAATAAAGCTGCAGTGGTCTCAGGATTTATGTGTTTACAGTGTAACAGAAAGCATTTTTTAATTAAGATGTTACAAGAGTGGGTTTAAAAAACTATTAAGATGATGACCTACATAAAATTACATAAAATAGTCATTTAGTCATTTGACTATGTTTGCTATTACATTTTCTTATAATGATGCCTTGATAATGAAAAAAAGCCCAGTTTTTATTTTATATTCCAGTTAGCTCACAATATTCCCAACTTAGTGTTACTTATTCAGTGGAAAGTAAGTCTTAATTTTGTGTAATGAAATGTTACTTTTAAGCTTGTAGGAGAAAAACCCAAAATGTTAAGAGAGTTTGGAAAGTTTACAAATAGGGCACTTTTGGCCTAGCATAGCTTGTGGAAAATGACAGAAAGCCAGCATTTTTACTGCTTAGAGTAGTTTCATGAATGTCTTTACATAAGTCAACCTATACACCTACAATAACAATTAAAAATAGTAGTTGATCCAAGGTCTCATTTGATTCTAAAATTTTAGGCTTTGTCAAGAAAATAGGCTCTTTTGGTCACTTTGGGAAGCTCCTGGGTTGCTGCGCAGACATGTCCAAGGCCAAGAACCACAGCATACACAATCCATTTTGAAAATGGAACAGAAATGACATCAAGAAAAACACTAGTTTCAAAGATAGAAATCCATAAAGTTCCTGGGGAGCACGCACTTTGCCAAGAAGCACAGCAGGAAATATGTGAGGAAGATGGAGGCAAACAACGTAAAGGCAGCGGGAGCACATGCAGAGGCTATCATGGCCCTTGTGAAGCCTAAGGCAGTTAAGCCCAAGATGCCAAAGGGCCCTGATGGTAGCACTTTTGCTTCCTTGCTCATGCTAAGGTTGAGAATTGGATTCAAGGCTCCACAGCCAAAGGTCACAGGTTCTATCAGTCAAAGCCCAAGGCTCAAACCAAGGCTGAGTCCTCAGCTCCAGCTTAGGCCCAGGCATCACCTCCAGCTCAGGCTTTCAAAGTTCCCAGGGCCCTATGAAGGCCCTATCGAAAAAGTTTCTATCTGCAAAATGTGAAGACAGATGGACTGATGTGACACAGCTACAGTACACTATTTGCAAATTGTTCATCCCCTATGCTTTTTAAAAAACAAACAAACAAATATACTTGAGTTAAGATCTGTTAAAAAATAATAGACAGTGGTAATGAAGATGACTCTGAAACCAGTTTCTTTTGATGATCAGTGCAAGCTACAGAAATGGGCTTGACTTGCCCCATCTCTCTGGGAACTCACAGAGGTCAAGTGTGGCCAAGATGCATCATTGATGGAACGTCTCAGCTATTATAAAAACCCCACTGCAAATTAGGACAATGGTGACTTAGCTCACATTTAGAACCCCAGGGCCATTTAGCAACCTGTGGGATCATTTCGTTCCGTACTTCATCTAGGACTGTCGGATTCCCTGTGACACTATGGGAAAGAGGGAAGTCGCCTCTGTATCTCCAAGGTCACAGAGACTGAAGCAAGGTCAGCCTGGTTGACAGTATGGAAAGTACCACCCATTTCCCTGGAGTGGTAGAGGCTGCGTGGTACACTGGCCGACAGCAGTGGTGTGCCTATAAAGACTTGTCTGTGGAGGGGACCAATGGATATATGAAAACACACCCGAGACTGTTACTACTGTGTCCCTGTGTTCCTATATTTTTGCTCATCACTTTATTTGAGTCGGGTGCACAGCAAAGATTTCCCCACCGCCTCCTTTCCTCTTCTTAATGTGCAATTCCCTTGCCTTATCTCATTCCCCAGGAACAAATGAGTATATGTAACCTCCAGAATAAGGCATCAAAATTCAACCATTCATTTGCTCTTTTGGCCTTTATCTCATTAAAAGGCAAATGATTTGGGATGAGTAGAAAGTTCCCGTAGTGATTTGTTTTTAGAAAACACTCATAACGGCTGTATGAGAGAGATGAGTCACAATAGCAAATACAAGTTATGAATCAACAAGCCAGAAGGTGACTTTCAGCCAAAGAAGACCAGAAATTAGGTTTGTCCTGACACAGTGAAAATGCCATCCAAATGTGCAGTGGCATTTGTACATGTCATAAAGGTGGCTGTCCTGCATCTAAGCTCTGCAAAGGTTAGATCTCAGATGCCCTCTTCAAGATTAGGAGAATTAGCAGTGACAGCACACAGGCTGGCTTTAAAGGAACTCAGTTTAGAACCAAGGAGATGGAGATTTAAGAAGAGATTACAGAGAGAAGGCACACAATCACCAGGATGAAATCTGCTGGGAAGAAGTGTGTTTGTGTGTGAGTACTGTGTGACAGTGGTCTATATGTAGGGACGTAGTGTGGACAGCATTGCATCAGTCAGATTATGTAGGACTGTGGTATAGGCTAGACCTCAGTATAATGGAGGTGCATATGTAGGCCTATGGTATAGACCACCAGCGACAGGGGTCTATATGTAGGGCCATGATATGGGCGCCAGTGTCGCTGTGTTCTGTAAGCAGGGGTGTGGTATGGACTACATTATGACAGTAGTCTATCTGTAGGGATGTGGGATGGATACAGGTATAACGGTGTACTGTTATGCTGTGGTGTGGGCTGTGGTGTGGGCCACAGGGTGACAGTGGCTTATATATAGGGCTGTGGTATGGCCTGCATGTGACAGTAGCTGTTATAGGGCTGTTCTATAGAGTCCAGTGAGAGAGTGGTCTATGTGTAGAGATGTGATATAGACTGAAGTGGGACAGTGGTTTATGTTTAGACCTGTGGCATGGACTGCAATTTGACAGTGGTCTGTGCCTAAGCTTGTGGTATAGAATCTAGTGTGACGGTGGTCTATATATCTTAGGCTGGGGTATGGACCATGATACTCCAGTAGTCTGTAGGTTATGATGTGAGATGACATAAGATGGGCATCCTTAGCCCATCAGTCCATCATCATTAGTGCGACATTGGTCCATATGTAGGGATGTGGTGTGGACCACAGTGTGAGAGTGGCCTCTGTGTCAGGCTGTGATGTGGACTGCAGTGTTACAGTGGTCTATAGTTGGACTGTGATATAGATCACAACGTGGGAGAGGTCTAGATGGAGGGCTCTGATATGGATCACAGTGTGATGGCAGTGTATACATAAGGCTGTGGGGTGGACGTCAGTGTGACACAGTTGTCTACCTCTAGTGCTCTGGTTTGATCTGCAGTGTGGAATTCATCTAATATGTAAGGCTGAGGTACACATGCGCCACCAAAAGTGTGTACCATTAGCCAGGAAAGACCCTAGGAGTTGTTCTGACTTCATATCATTGCTTCAGTTTTATGCAAAGACTTGAGCAAAAGCTGACACAAATGAGCTATGTCAGGAAATGCACTGGCAATTAGAGTTGAAACTGTTCCCAAACCATTTTTTTTTTCATGAATGTAGAACAGATTTTGATGTCTTTGATCACCTGATTTCATGGCTTATCCTAAAGTTGCTGGAATCAAAATACTGTGCTGACAAAGGGTGGACATAGATGAATGAGGCCGAATCAAGAGGCTGGGACCAGAGCCACATATTGTTGTCAACTGATTTTCATTAAAGTTGACACAGTGATTCAAAAGGGAGAATATTACTTTACCTATGTGGGGGAAAACCAATATCAACCTCCACCTTATGCAGTGTGTAAGTAAGTAATAAGCCCAAATTAACCACAGACAGAATCATAAAATCAAAGTCCTATAAAAGGGACCAAGACCTTCCTCACTTTTTGATCAGCCAGTGTTGGAGGCTGTTGGGGTGAGTTTGTGGAGGGGAGGTTGAAGAAAAGCTTTGTGACCCACTGGACATATGGTCAGAGAGGAAAAGGAGACTGCAGCACGTTTTCAGCTACAGAGCTGGGAATGAGACTGGGAGCTAGGGATGGACCTGGAGGAGAGGGAGGAGAGGAGACCTCCTTAGGCTTGCTGTCATATATTTTAGGAAGTTTCCACTGCACTAGGTTTCCGTAGTATCCCTTAAATGCCCCTCCTCACTTCCCTCTTTGGCTCTCCCCTCTTTGGCTCCCTCAAGCCTATGTCCCTTCCTGTTCACTACCTGCCCTTATTCCACCTGTAGAATCCAGTCTACTTCCCCGACCAGGCAACTCCATGGGTTCCACCTGCCCCCTTCCTCTATGCTTAAGCTCTCGACATCTATGCTTGGGAGGCTGGCTAACATTTATTTAATGGCTAATATCCACATATAAATGAATAGGTTTGGTAAGCATTTTTAAAGGTAGTACAACGTCACAAACTGAAAGAGAAACTGAATGTTACAAGCTGAATAGAGAGAATAAGAGCCACTTCTGCTTTAGGACGGGGAAGATGGAGGTCACAGCTTGGGGGACAACTCTTCGAATGTGTACACTTGTAAAAGGGGTTGTATCCAGAACACACAAGGTTCACTTAAAATTTTGTAGTGTGAAGGAAGAAGGATGTGGATTAAAATTGGGGACAAGATTTTACCTGACACTTCATAAAAAAGTGCTGTACAGTTAGCTCAGGACACACAAAAGTGATTAGCCCTGGGAATATGTAGATTTAAACTACAGTCAGCTATCACGACAGAGTGAATGTCTGCAGTTAAAGCAATGAGAAGTTGGGCATTGAAGAAATGGCCCAGTGCTTAAGACCACTGGCTGCTCTTGCAGTGGACCCAGGTTCAGTCCCCAGCACCTACACAGTGGCACACAATGATCTGTAGAGTTCCAAGGGATCTGATGCCCTTTTCTGGTTTCCATGGCCACCAGGCCCACAGGCAGTACAGGCAAAGGCTCATTCACATAAAATAAAGTTTAAAATGTAAAGGAAGCACTGGTGGTGGTTACAGTACAGGAGGGCTTTTGGAACGTTCTGTATATTTCATAGAAGTGGTCCCATAGTTAAAAAGAATTCTCAAAAGTCACTGAACAAAAAGTCACTGAAAGATACATTTAATATGGGAACATTTGGGGGGTGTAGATTGGGTAGGTTAAACCTGTTTAAGGTGGATTTTAGAAACATGAAGGTTATCAATAGAGAATATGGGGAAAGGAGGGTTTTTCCCCCTCTTTCATTTTTGTTTTGTTTTGTTTTAAGAAAGAGAGAGAGAGAGAGAGAGAGAGAGAGAGAGAGAGAGAGAGAGAGAGAGAGAGAGAGAGAGAGAGAGAGAGAGAGGATCTTAAGTAGACCATGTTGGCTTCCAACTTGCTATGCAGAGAATGATGACCTTCTCCTTGCCTCCTGCCCCTGTGATTATTACTGAGGCAGGGACTCATGTGGCCCAGGCTGATCTCATGATCCCAATATAGATAATGATGATCTTTAACGTTAGATTTCTCTGCCTCTACCTCCAAAGTGTGCAAACCGAGACCGGGTCTACTTGTGGAAGCCAGGGCAGGCATTCTACCAACTGAGCAACCTCCATAGAACACTTGTATGTTTTTCCCAAGCTGTTAAGGTTATCACAGTCTACTCGAAGTCTACAGAGAGAGGAACAGCTAGAAACGGCTTTGGTGGTTTGTCAAAAAAAGCAGCAATGAAAGCTAAGTATAATATAGTCAGGTTGGAGGATATGCTATGGTAGATGTTTTCTGACTTGAAACTCACAGATAATGGTACAGAAAATTTGAGATGTGAAGAAATGGAGTCAGTTATCGAGAAAGTTGTATTGAACGTGGGCATAACACCAGTCAACAGCTCTGCCCCATCTGTTACCATGGGCAACTTGTGAAAGAGTACCGATATTGGAGCTTTGTGCCCTAATGATTTCAAATCTCAGGCAAGGATCTTTCTTTTCCTAAATAATGTTCTGGTGATTCTGATGAGCAGCCAGGCTCGGGAAACATTTTATGGGCAATCACAGAGTGTAGTAAAAGTTGCTCGGGTGAGGTAATAGAAAGAAGAATGGCGAGATGGCTATGCAAGATGCAGCCTGTCCAATGAGACCAACCTGTTTTCTGAGTTTAACTTCATTAATGGAGACCTTACAAAATCCTAGGAAGAGAGTCAAAGTCTCGTAGGTTGTACCACACTCTTACTTCACTTGACTAGGATTTCACTGGCGGGATGCTCCACAGATTTTAGTCACTTCAGATGGCCTAATGAGAGGTGAAGCCCTCACAGACGGATTTGAGAAACAGTTATTGCATTGAAGAGCCAGTTCTCAGAGTCTCATTTGAGTTCATTTTAAACACGAAAGACCACTGTGTCAAATATGTTTTCATTGAAAAATAATCAGCTTAAAAAAAATAAAGCACTATTCACAGGTCTAAAAGCAATCTATTTTAGCATTTTTTTACATAATTAAAATTTATCAGGAATGTTATCAAACACACTGATAAGCTAAACACAAATCGGAGATCATGCCATTGGTAAGATCAGTGTACTTACTGACCTCAATCTTCATGGAAAGGTAAATGAGGTGAGGGGAGTACAGTGGGAGGTTCTTACTAATGGATACAACCTTGTTATAAACCTCCGCTGAGGGAAGGCAGCTCCAGTTCCCTCAAATATAATTGACTTTCTATCATTATGGCACACAGGCTAAAATGTCCTTAACATCAGGAAATGGATTTTAAAGAAGACTAAACAATTTTTTATCTATAATTTAAGAACTCTCCCACTCTGTACTTTTAGCCTTAAACCTCGAACCCCAAAGTCTGAGAAATTCTTTAAATGATGCTATTTGGTTTTAAATATGTTTCCATAAAATCACTGAGGCCTGGGGCTACTTGCTGAAGGATTATGTCAGAATTAATTTCAGCTTTTGCTCTAGCAAATCAAATGCTTATTGTCTTTGGAACATGTAATGTTCGAGGGTTCCAAAATACAGAGAAATAGAAAGCCTGACTTGGGTGTGAAGGGGTTTTTATTATAGTTGTCAATTTTGATTCCCACACTGGTTTGCTCCAGTAAGACTAGTTCTGGCTGACAGCAGCCTCCATTCCACTCACTGGAGAGGAGCCTGGCCTCCTAATAGTACTGTCCTGTCCCATTGCTGATAAGCCACAAGAAACCCAAGTTTATTTTTATGGAGAGAATTTCCTTGAATCCCACCCGATGACTTATATTTGTAAGGAACCACAGGAAGCCTTCAGTTCTGAATGGTACCCAATCATTATCCCAGAAAGCATTGCATTTCCTATGCTCTCCTATTTCTTGGCCTGACACTTTCCTGCTCCTCTCGTAAAACTACTCCCTCTCACCTGCAATGTCAGATGCTTTTTTTATTTTTTATTTTTAATACTTTTATTTTATTATACATGCTTAAAACAAACTACATACAGCAGGGAGAACCATGTGACAATCACGAGTTCTATACATGTTACATTCGTAGTGAACTGGCTATCTTCATTCGACACCCATTTGGAGTAGGTGTCTTTCTTGTTTTGTTGGCTCTAAATTAAGTCTCTGAGGGGCATTGAAGACAAGATAGTATAGTTTTACAACCAAGTTTAGTTGATTAGGGGACAAGATCATTTTAGACCAAGATAAAGAAGTTAAGCAATTAGAGTTGAGATAGGATAGATATTGGATCTCATTCAGAAATTTAGACCCAGCAATGTCAGATTCTAACTGCTCATCCTGACCAGGCCTCTTGTCATCTTCTGCTGCTCATTTTCCTCAGTCTTATTTCCTGTCACTTCCTGATTCCTCTTTGAGGTGCCTAGTGCTTGACATACTCAGCATACTCTTTTCCAGTGTCATGTTCTTTTATCCAGTGGTCTGTTGTTGCTAGCTGTCACTTTCTCTGAAAGCTCCTTTTAATTCCAGTAGAGGAGAAAGACGAACTTCTTCTCTCTAGCCATTTGAAGCCTCAGTCTGAGGTAGAGGTCTGCGTTGCTCTTCAGGAGATAATAAACTTCTCAGAGTCACCGACATCACTATTCTCCCTGCCTTGGTTATCCCTGCATTAAGCACAGTAGACGTGTAACAGATGTCTGTTGAATGTGTGGATTCATCTCTAACCCCAAATATTAGAACAGACCTGAATGCACAGATCTCCCATGTCCTGATGTGCTGGCTAATTTTATGTAAACTCAGCTCTGGAAAAAAAAGTGAAAACGTATGTAAGTCCTGTTCATGGCATTCCCATCGCCAGTGCTTTGCTCTAACAACAGGGTATACCAGATGTTCCTTCACTGACCAGTAAGCTATCAATGACAATGACGATAGCAATATTCTCACTGATGCCATTCATACTGTTTTATATCCAAATGAGTGCATATAAAACGTCTGCACAGATATTAATGTTAAGGGTTGAAAATGCATGGAAAGGTCCACAAATTGCCTGTCTGTGTTCTGAAGCCATACAAATATTTCCAAGGCTAGACGATGAACCTTGGCTACCTGTTAAAACAACATATTATAATGCGTGTGCATTGAGGAGAGCTCCAGAACTGAGATGGCCTCTGATTTTGGTTTTGGAATTCCTCATTCATCTTCACCTTCTCTATTTTGTTGGTATTGATAGCAAGCTTCTTTTTCAGAGCCTCTGTTACTAGGGGAGAGACCGGGTCAGTAGCATCCACTGGGCTAGGCTTTACATCTTTCTCTCACCTCTTGGCTGACCATAGCGTCACACTGTTGCTCTCTTTAAGGATATCTAGCATATTTGGCATGTCAGGCTTCTTTGGGTGGCTCTTAGCTAAAGTAACTTTTTGCTTTCTTCACTCTTTCATCAGATGAAGAGCAGATATACTTTGGTGAAGCACCAATGGAGGAGGAGAGGGTGGGGGAGGTGGTGCTATAGTAACAGTTATGGAAGAATCTAAGTGACCTACACTGGGACTCTTGCTCCTGCAGTGCTACAGTCTTGGCCATCTGAGCTCTAAGGTCAGGAAGCCCATTCTCAAGTGCAGGTATCTTCTGCAAGGCTCCATCACTAGCCAGTGGAGAGATTGGGACACCAGACCAGCCACAGAACCTTAGACTCACAGTTCGTTCTGCCTACAAGATGTGCAGGATAAAAGATGCCGAAGAATTTGAGGGAAGGGCCAACCAATGACTGGCCCAGCTTGAGTCCCATGCCACGAGAGGCAACCCCCCTGCCCCCCGACACTATTAATGATATTCTGCTATACTTGCAGGCAGGAGCCTAGCATAACTGGCCTAACATTTTTGGGTACATTCCCTTCCATCTCAAACCTGTACCCCTATTTTCATGGCTTCCAGGAGCTTCATCTTGTCCTTAGTGCCACAGTCTCTGCCAGCCAGCTATCCATGTTGCACTGATGTCACTGCTCTGTCTGCTCCTTAGTGATTCTCTTATTTATTGCACGTTTACTTCCTAATGCATCATCTGAGGGGCTGCTCAGCCCTGTCCCTTCCAATCAGCCTCAAATCTTACTCTCCGCGCATGACCTTGTCTCTGATTTTCTTGAGAAGACTGAGGAACACTGAACAAGAACTCCTCCACTGCTCACCCCTGTCCAGGACCCCCTCCCTGATGCCTCTGACTACTCCTGAACTTTTGACTGATGTCTTTTCTTTCCTCTTGACTCAGGTAAAAGGCAGCTTTCCCCCCTTTTGAGTGCTAGCCTGCTTTTCTGTGTTCTAGCCTACTCCTTCCTCCTCTCAAACTCCTTCAGATGACACCTTGCCTCTGACATTCTCAGCTTTCTAAGTAACAATGCTGGTGAGATGAAAGAATCATTTTAAAAAAAGCCTGGAGTGTGTGTGTGTGTGTGTGTGTGTGTGTGTGTGTGTGTGTGTTTGCATGTGTGCATGCGTGTGCATGCGCACCTGTGCCCAAATGTGTGTGTGCAGGCACATGCACCCATATGTGTATGTATGTATGTGTGTTTGTGTGTGTGCATGCACTTGCACCCACATGTGTATGTATGTGTGTGTATGCATGTGTGTGGCACACCCACGTGTGTGTGTGTGTGTGTATGTATGTATGTGTTGGGGGACACAGAGGTCCTTGTGCTCACCTTGTACCCATCATTAAGGGAGCTGCCACATGTACTTATAGCTTGCTGACCTCTATGCTTTCAGTCAGAGACTACATTAGATTCTAGGCTTTTTAGTTATAGAACTCACCCTCAAGGTCACATGTACTTGGGACAAGAGTTTCTATATAGTCACACCTTAAGCTTTATTGTGTCTCTGGAATTGGATTGATTGGACTGACTGTTGCCTGGGGACATTTCCCCAAATTGTACTGTGTTTCAAATATGCTGACAATGAACCATCTGGCATTAGACTTCCCCAATTCTGATTCAGGTTGACGAAGTCAATCTGCATTAGATTTTTTCACCCTTATCTCTTCCTGAGGTTCACTCCTCTGACACCTGCAGGGATCCCCTCATGTGTGCATATAGGCTGGTTTACCCATGTTTATTGGTGTAAGTGCATATGTATGCACATGCATGTTTGTGTGCATGTGTTTAGAGGCCAGAGGTCAAACTTTGGTAAGACTTCTCAAGTGATTTCTACCTTGTGTTTTGAGACAGGGTCTCTCAATGAGACCTGGGACTTGGTGGTTAGGCTGGGCTATCTCTTCCTCCCTGGTGCTGGTATAAAAAGCTTGTATCTTTATGTCTGGCTTTTTATGTAGGTCCCAGAAAAGTGACTTTCTGGTCCTCATTTTTGTATAATGACTAAGCCATCTTCCTAGCCCCTCAAAAAGAGCATCCCCCTAATTCCTGGGTCTCCTTTATTTTTTAAAGTATGATTTCCTTCCTATCAAAGGCACGAAGGAGCACCTCATTTTTACCTAGGGATTTGTCAATAACTTAAGACAGGTCATGTGATATTTGTGTATCTCTCTCACTCCTATTTCTTCCCAGGCATGCTTTTTTCTTCCACTCAGATCATTATTATCGGTCTTAGCGAGGAGTTTGCCATCAGCTTCCTGGCTCCCTGACAGGTAACTACAGGCAACTATCAGGTCTGTTTTATGCAGGTGCTCAGGTCGCCTGCAGTCAAATCCTGGTTTTACTAAGCACCCTTGTGTGCAGCTGGTAAACCTGTACCTCAGCCTTCTTGCCTGTAGGCAATAGAGCAATAATAGTACCAAATAGGCAGCTATGCATTTTAGATAGTTGAGAGGACTTCTTTTTATATTTATTTATTTGTGTGCGTGCATGCATGTGTGCACAGTATGTACCAGTGGATGTCAGAGGAGAATATGCAGGAGTGGGTTTCTCCGTCCACCCTGTGGGTCCTGGGCAACAGACTTAGGTCATCAGGCTTTTTGGCAATCACTTTCATTCACTGAAACATTTGGCTGGCCCCAAAGGACAACACTTTTAAAAAATTAGTTTTTTGAGTTTATAATATAATCACATTGTTTCTCCTTCCCTTTCCTCCCTCTACGTCTTCCCTAATACATGTTTCCAGGGCTGAGCTTTTGGTATTGGATAACCAGCTGGTGTGTTTTCCCTGGGGAAGACCATCTCTTCTCTCACGTATTCCTTAATTGTCTGCAGTTCTTTGTGGATGTCTGAAGCCTGTGAGCTTTCCCGCATCTACATTAGCATGTCTACTGGTGTCTTCCTTGCTCTGCTCATGTTGGACAGCCACGCTGTGAGACTCCATCCGTGCAGTTTCTGACAGCCCTAGGAAACACAATCGCATAGCAAACCCCTTCCTCTGGATTATGTTCTTTCTGTCGCCTCTTCTGCAATGATCCTGGAGCGTTAGGTGCAGGGGTTTGTTGTACCCGTATCATTGGGTCTGGGCTTCACAATGCTGCACTTTGATTGGTTGTGGCTTTCTGTAATGGTCTCCATCTATTGCAAAGAGAAGCTCCCTCAATGAGATCTGAAGACCTCACGTATCTGTGGTGCATTAAAACTGTTGGAACATGATCAAAAGAATGAAGCATGGTGAACAGTACCTTGGGGAGCTGTGAGAGAGGCTCTAGGAAAAAGCACAAAGGGCCCTCTATCTCAAGTGCATCTTGCTCTCTGAACTGTTCTTGGGTGTGATCTTGTGTCTCCTGTGACAAACATTTACATTTAACTTATAAGACACATTCATTCTTGCTGGATTTCAGATTAAAGCCTATTCTGGTAAGTGTACCCTAAATCTGGATATAGTCTTCTGCTTTGATTTCATGCTATTCAAGATATAATTTATAATATGTGCCAGGCAATTGTGCTTCAATTTGTCAGTCCTGAGAACGTTCTGGGAAATGGTTGCTCTGTTAATATGTAGAATGTGCTTACTGATATTCATTCATATGTTTTTCTGAACCCAAACCACCTCCCTTGGGATCATTGCTTTCTTTGTTACCTTATTGCATAAAGGTACACTGAAACCAAAGTGAGATTGTCTGCATCAGACTGTAGTCTGCCCCATTCCTTCTGGCCCTCAGATCCCAGGTCCAGCAGACAAGACCTACACAGGTGGCTGAGAAGTAGTAGTTAGAGATTTGGCTGGTTCAATAGAATGCTGGCTGTGCGCTCTCCTCTAGTATCATGATTTAACTAGCTCTGGGCAATTGGCTAGTGAGGGGGTTGTTGAGGGGGTCTTAAGTGCAACTAGAGAGCTGTTGGTTACCATTAAGGCATGCATGCCACTATTGCACTATCAGGGTAATTGTGCCACACTGGTAATTGATAGGGTTCATAGGCATCGCAGTTGAGTAGGGCTATTGGTTGCTTCTCTCCTTTGGAAACTCGAATGGCTCCTTCTGGTACCATGAAAGCTAGAACTCAGGGAGAAGGTTTTCAGATAAGATCAAACACTGGGCCCTGTGGCTGGAGTGCATGTTGTCTTCAGCAACAAGAACTTACCGTATTCCTCTGGGGGGAGGTGTGGTGGCAAGCAAAGGCAATTTCAAAAGCCTATAATGCTTGTAGGGTCTCTTAGGCAACCGTGGCCAATGTAAAAGATTGCTTCTCATGCCTGGTGTTTGGGTTTCTGTGAGATGGCTCTTATGGGAGAATTGTCAGCCCAGATGGGAAAATTTCATTTGAACTATTTATGTATGCTTATATACTCACTTACATGCATTATAGATATTTTTGGATAGATAGTTAACAGTATGAATTTTCCAAACATCTTACTATTATTTCACCCTCTCTAATCCCTGAGCAAATGGAGTCTCATTGAAGAAGTCTTTTCTTATACATATTTCTTGTATAGTACTGTCTAGTTTTCGTCTCACTCTTAGTGTTTCAGGTTTCTAGTTTGAGTGTTTGATCTATTTGTAGTTAGGTTTTTATGTAAGGGAACAGATAGATACAGATCTAATTTCATTCTTCTTCAAGTGGACATCCAGTTTTCTCAGAACAATTCATTGGAGATACTTTCTTTTTTCCAGCATATGTTTTTTGACATCTTTGTCAAATGTTAAGTACCTGATATTATATGCACTCAAGTTTGTGTCTTTGATTTTGTCTGACTGGTGTACATGTCTGTTTTTTGGTCAGTGCCATATTGTTCTTATTACCGTGGCTCTGTAACATTTTGGGGTCTGGAATGGTAATGCCACCAGAACTGTCTTTTTATTCAGGATTGTTTTGGCTATTAGTGGTCTCTTGCGGTTCCATATGAATGTCAGAATAACCTTTTATTTTGTTTCATTTGCAAAGAATGAGATGGGGATTGTATCCAGTCTGTAAGTGATTTTTAGTAAAATGATTGTTTCCACAATATTAATTCTTTCAGTCAATGAGAATGGGATTTTTTTTTCATTTTCTAGTGTCTGTTTCTTTCTTCAGAGGTTTAATGTTTTTACTGTAAAGGTCCTTCACCCTCGTTGGTTAGGTTTATTTCTTGATATTTTATTTCTCTGAGGCTGTTGTGAATGGGTGTGAGGACAATGCTTTTAAAAGAGTGGCCAAAAATCTAATAAATACTTATTGTCAGCTTTTAGACAATTTTTTCACCTTATTCTGTTTTCTGTGTTCGTAACTGTTGGAAATTTCTGTACAGTCAACCTGCTAATAATGTACTTATCACAGGATGGGCTGCCAAGTGTGGAGTTAGTAAGTCAGGGTGAGCCAAGTTGAAGGCAATAATTAAGTTTCTACTCATGTGTTGCAGCAGCACAGGCAAGAGGCAAAAAGAGAGGCAGCGGCTGTTCAGTATTCCATTCTCCTAAGCAATGGCATGGGAGAGGCTTGATGAATACTTCCAAGGGAATCCCTTCGGGGATTCAAATGACTCTTTCATAGGGATGTGTAAGACCGTCAACGAAATACTTACAGGTATTTACAGTATGATTCATAACAGTAGCAAAATTACAGTTATGAAGTAGCAATGAAAATAATTTTATGGCTGGGAGGGGTCACCATAACACAAGGAACTATATTATAGGCTCACAGTATTAGGATCATTGAGAACCATGGCCTATATGAAAGGCTGTGGTGGTAGTGTTTACCTATACACATTACATTAGAGAGATGTATTTGATAAAATTACATACATAGTATATATAGTTGGGTATTTTGACAGAAGTATACATTAGGAACCATTTTCCACTATCTCAGTCACCAGCAGATTTGTCCCCCCAATGATCCTTTATTGGTACTAAGATCAGTTTGGAGAAATGTCCTTAAAATTTTAGGATCATACACCCTTCCCTCATATATACAAATGAAATAAATCTCTGCCTTGGAAAGATCCCTATACTCCCTCGTTCATCCAGCTCTATTCACAACAGCCTAGGTCAGGAACCTCTAAATGCATGGTGGATGGTGGATGATAGATGAAGAAGATGCAGTCCATAGACGGAGTGGAATGACATTCAAAACTAAGAGATGGGAACCCTGCCACGCCTGCACTGTGGATGATTGACACTGGAGGGCATTGTGTTGCTGTGAAGTGTGAAGCAGCTCATGGGAAGGCAAGCCCATTGTGCTCTCACAGCTGGAATCTAAAGTAGTCACACCCTTGTGCTTTTATGAACCCTGGGCATCAGAGAAGAAAGAGAGAAAGGCTGGAGTGGAAAAGCACTAACAGAAAGCAATGTTCCCACTGAGGCTTTCCTCTCTCCTCTCCTTTGACCTCGTAAGGCTATCTGCCCCGAAAATGCTGAGGGTTTGAAGGGATGGATGAGTTGGGTAGGAGCTCTTATTGCACATACATGAGGACTTGAATTTGAATCTGTAGCAGCCATGGAAAGAACCACACGTGTCTGTAACCCTAGTGCTTGTAGGGAGGGCAGGAGTAGGAGTAGGATCCTGGTTATCAGCCTTCCTGCAGGACCCACCAAGGAGAGGCCTTGCCTCAAAAGTTTACTATCCCACTTCAAAGCCTCATCATTGCTGCACGTTGTATGATGCTATAACTCCCCTAATAGTCAGAGAACTGAAGGGTCCACCTACCTATGCAGAGCCTACAGCATGGCACTATAACTGTCTTAAAAGTCTGGGAACCAAAAAGTTTACATCTCCCTCCAGGGTATCATGGCTACCCATCATGGCTGGCAATGTGGTGATGGTAATTGCTATCCTAATGAAGCTCTTTTGAAGACTGGTTTGCATCAGTTCCTTTTCCACTGACCCTATGACATCTTGTATGATTTATCTAAGAGTTCTTTTAAAAGACTTTATTGTTCATCATTCATCTTTGTGTGGATATGTATATGTGAGTGCAGGTGTCCATGGTGGCCAGAGGTGTACTATTTCCCCCTGGAGCTGGAGCTATAGGTGATTATCTGATACCCAATGTGGATGCTGGGAACTTCAGTTGGGTCCTGTGTTAGAGCGTGGCACACTCTAACTGCTGAGCTGCCACTTAAGCCACTATTATGTAAACATGTTGGCTCACTTTTTTTTAGGGATTTCATGAATAAATCATGGTATAGAGTGTTCATTGAAATCTGAGGTACTATGATTATTGTTGCTCCATTTGCTTGGAGATCTGACTCTTCAGATGGCAGCCATGTTCCTATGAAAGGGTCTTCTTAATAGCTGTGTTCACTGGTGCGTCTTTGTGCATCACTACTTTTTGTTCTAGAGTTTTGTCTCATTCATTATTCCATACTTCTTGAAGCTTATAATATTGGTTCCTTTCTTCGTTTTCTGCTGATTCTCATTTTAAGGGGTGACAGACAGAACTGATGTCTACAAGAAGGTGGTTCAAGCAACACAATTCTGGAAACCTCTGTGAATGCAAAGAACGCACTGGAAACCTCTCTAATGCAAACAACGCACTGGAAACCTGTGAATACAAAGAACGCACTGGAAACCTGCGAATGCAAAGAATGCACTGGAAACCTGTGAATGCAAAGAACGCACTGGAAACCTGCGAATGCAAAGAACGCACTGGAAACCTGTGAATGCAAAGAACGCACTGGAAACCTCTGTGAATGCAAAGAACGCACTGGAAACCTGCGAATGCAAAGAACGCACTGGAAACCTCTGTAAATGCAAAGAACGCACTGGAAAACTGTGAATGCAAAGAACGCACTGGAAACCTGTGAATGCAAAGAACACACTGGAAACCTGTGAATGCAAAGAACGCACTGGAAACCTCTGTGAATGCAAAGAACGCACTGGTCCATTTCAGACCTCACACAATCTGTCTATTTAGAAGTGCAGATGTGATTTTTATTAAAGAAAATAATTTTCTGTAAGAGGAATATGTTTCTTGGTTAGTAAAGCAAGAGGAGCTGTCGTTGAGGATTAGGGGATTTATCGTATTTGGTATAACTTATAATGTATGACTTAGAGACTAGGAAAACATTTACGAAGAAAGTGTGGCTATTGCTGACATTTCATTTTATAGAATCTTTTCTTATTTGGTTTAATCCCCGATTTATTATGCAGTCAAATGTCTGTGCACTCATAGTACCTCATAAGTTTACGTGTAGTACTATGTCCATTCCACATGTCCAACATATAAAGAACACAGCCATATATTTGTTGCTTGAATCCCCCACCCCCTTTTCCAAAAATGACCAGAGGCCCTTAGGTTGAGAAACTGCTTTAAAAGCCTTAGGTTTTGTTTTTTGTCTTTTGAGACAGGGTTTCTCTCTGTAGCCTTGGCTGACCTGGACTCACTTTGTAGACCAGGCTGGCCTTGAACTCACAGAGATCCACCTGCCTCTGACTCTCATAGTGCTGGGATTACAGGCATGTGCTACCAAGCCCGGCTAAAGCCTCAATTCTTAAATATTTGTCACTGAAAACCTTGAAATGATGTATATTTGAAACAGTCTTCATAACACCCCAAGGATAAGTGATGGTTTTGGGTTGTTATACTTGTGTCCCACAATATACGAAATTTCGGTTTTTTATAAACTGGTTTGGAGAGGCCAGGGTTATAACAAAGTAGTCTGTGAATATTTAATGATAAAAATATTCTTCATTTGGATTAAAGATCTTGTTTTACGGAAATAAAATTACACCCATTTTTAAAACAAGTAGCACAGACTTCATATATTTTGTGTAAACAATTGAGATGGCTCCCGAAGCTGATTGCTTCTTGCTGAGAGAAAAATCAGGCAAAGTTAAGAGTGTGATGCAATGAGAAGTCTTTGGTACGTTGAATTCATAATTACTCAAAGTGTCTAGTATAAGTAACTCAGAGCTTAGCGGTGGCTGGTCATCTTTATTTTCTTCCCACCATTTAAGGCTCAGGGAACTTCACTGAGGAGGGAGGGGAAAGAATATAAGTGGCAAAGGATAGGGCAGGAGAGCTGTCAACTGCTGACGTTTGGACAAGATATGGGTGTTACACATATGAGCTAACAATAGCTGTGGATAACTCAACAAGACCTGCACAAGATGAAGCCAGTCAAAATTCCGACATGGATGACGCAAGAGTTCCTCATCCCCTACCTCTATTGGACAGGAATCACAGAAGGCAAGAGAACAGTTTCCTCTGAGGATACATCTGCTGAGGATGGCTCCCAGAAGCACCAATGAGACTAGCTTATCAATAACACAAAGAAAAAAAAAGAGAACATGAAACCGGGCTGGGGTGGGGCATCGGCTATGAGTACCAAGGAGGGTTTGGAGGGAGGCCCAGATGGGTAGACCTAATCAAGACACCTTGCATAAATGTATGGCACTTTCAAAAACTAGAAAACACAATGATTTTAAAAAAGAGGATGAGATTTGGGTGTGGCTTAGGGAATGGCTATAAGTCATTAAACATAAGACAGACACAAATGAGGTAATTTAGGATGTGGTGGATTTATAGTGCACATGAATGTTATGCTATGGACACCATGAATCGATGTACAGAGAGTGGGCACACAAAAGATAAGTATATGAAAGTCATGGATTCTGCTCTCCATTGTCAATGTGTCACCCTGAGCAAACCCGCCGGAGTTTTGTCTACTTTGGATGTGCAGCAGCCCCACTGAAGGTGACTGGTCAGAAAATCATAGCAACTCTTACATAAAATCCATAGCCAGCAACTTGGTCCTCCTACTTCGTATTATGAGCCCTGCACTTTCCTAGGAAATCAGTTTGTACATTCTTCGCTCATGCTTCCTTGCTTATCCGCACACATGTAAAGCACCCCCTGTGTAATTTGATCATACATAAACCATGCTAATATCAAACTAGCTGAAATTATCTGCCTCTATGCCAGGAACTTGTCCTGTTCCTCACCACCAGAGCCATTTTCTTCTTTCAGATTCTGAATTGGTTTTCATCCCAGTAGCCCTTTTCATCAGAACCTCAAAGATCAGTCACAGAGGACATGGAGCTTTGAGGCACCTGTGCCAACACCTGTGGACAGCAGGGGTCACAGTTGCCACAGCTTAACAGCAGGACACCACTGTGCACAGAATAACCAGCCTGTTTTGCCTTTGTGTTTAGATTTATAGGATAATGAGTAGGGAAACCAGGTTTGGTTGGAGAATGCTCTCTGTGGCCATATTAAAGAGCTCAAAATCTCGCCTTTTCCCTTCTGCGTATTTGCATAATTGGCTTCAACATCCTTTTCCAGACACAAGAAATTTTTGTATTTGAAGACAGCTATGTTCTGAATGATGGCACTCTTTTAATCATCATCAGACTAGAAAGAGAGTCTCATTAAGGCCTTTAACTTCTTCTAATCAATGTTCCTGAAAGCATTTTTTGAATAAATGAATTCATATTTTACTGTGTGCTAAAATTATTTCTCCCTTCTACTTAGAAGAAATGAGTATGTTTTCCAGATTTTCCACTTTGCATTAAGTATATAATTGCTAATAAATTATTGTTGCTATCCTCTCCTGGTCATTTAGTTATAGATGTTATATGTTACATGTATTATATATTTTACTGATATCTTTGCATCATTTACTATATGTAATACACTGGAAGAGCTGGTACAATTCAGTGCAGTGTTTGATGCAAGAAACTGTGTATTAGCTCAAAATATTTTAGGAGATCAAAATACCAGGTAAGTATGTATAATATATGAAGAGATGGTAATGAAACCCAGATGAGATATACAAACATTAACTCATAAACTGCTACTGAGAATAGAAGCTGGCTACATTTGCTAGAATCTATTAGATTTCTATTATACTCAAACATAGCCATGCCATCCCTAAAAAGGACCCTCTCATCTGGGCACCGTGGTGCACACCTGTAATCCCAGCACTTGGGAGAAAGAGGCAGGCAGATCTGTGTGAGTTTGAGTGCAGCCTGGTCTATAGAGCAAGTCCAGGCCAGCCAAGGCTGCACAGAGAAACCCTGTCCCCTCCCCCCAAAAATGACAACAACAACAACAACAACAAAAATACAAAACAAAACAATAAATGAACAAACAAAAATAAAATACCCTCCCACTGAAACTGGAGAGAACGCTCTGTGTAGTTTTTTTCCCCCCCAAATAAACATTCTCTGAAATGATCATTAAATAAACAATATAGCTATAGAATATAGTATACCGCAATGAGAAGAGACCACTCCAGGTGAAAATATTGATGATTTTTCCAGGTGTGATGTTGACTGAAAGAAGGCAGACACAAAAGAGAACAAATACATCCACTTCTGTAAACATCAAGACTACAGTGTCCAATGATTCAAGAAGTCAGTTATGGTTGTGTTTCTAGGGACATCTCCGGCTTTCTGGGATGTTCTCTGACCTGCTAAGATCCTGGCTGCGCGCTAGTCTGCATAGAAGCTTAGTTTACAGAAACTGAACAGTTGATACTGTTGTGAACTCAGCCTGTGTAGCACATGCATCATACTTTTGTATAAAGTGAAAATACCCAGAAGGCATTGATGACTTTGTTATTGGTAGAGCTGGGTTAGAAGGCTCAGTACTGGGCAGTAGTTTTCTTTGACTCAGTCTGTGACCTTCAGTGTGCATGGCCACAATTCCATTTTTTTCCAGGCCGCTCCCTATTGTTCAGACTATGTATGTTATTTAAACTCATGGAGCACTTAGGAATAAATGATGGTGAGTGCATTCATTTACAAGTTCTTTACAATTAACTGGAGTTAACAGTAAATATCCAAGCCCTATGTGTGAGCAAGCTGTCTTGTGCTGCCGAAGCAGTAACTGGAAGTAGCTTCGGTTTACGTGTGGCATGAGCGGAGGCAGGGGAATGCTAGCGTTCAGGTTTTCTATGAGACATGCTGATGGTCAATGATTTCTATTGTTTGTGTTCAGTCTTTGCCTCCAGTGCCTGCGTTAGCATTTCCCAAAGTCTCTGAGCACATGATAGAATCAACACTTGATTCTTAGCATTTCTTGCTTCCTATTCTCAGGGTGACCGCCTTCCTTCTGGACATGCGCAACACTCCTGTCCCCCCGTTGCTGTCAGAAGGCCATGGCCATGTGCAGATTCAGGCCATCTGCAGGTGTACTTTCATCACATTTGCCTGAGACAGCACCAGATCCCCTTCTGAAGTGTTTGGAGAGTTTTAGCTTTTTTGGATTTCGGTCACAAATCTATTGATAATCTTCTCATGCAGATAATGGGTAGTAGTATCACGTGACTTCTGGAGTGTCCAAAGCTTCCTCAGTCCCCTTCTTCAGAGCCACTTTTAAGTCCTTAGGAATCTCTGATATTTCTGAGCTGTAGTTAGTCACAGTTGTATTTCTTTGTAACACAGATGCATACAACTGAAAAATAATATGAAAACAACGTGGCTTCTGTTCAGCTTTACTGATATGAAGTACCTAATCTAGATGAGAGTAATATATCTTTTGCATAAATATTTATAAGAAAAGGAATTCAGTTACTTATAAAGCCTATTTACCTTATGCCTGGCTTTGAAATAGAGAAGCGAAAGCAGTCTCACCCATTGTGCCGGCAACAACCCAATGAATGCTTTTAATGGGAGAAACTCAAGATTTCCACTTGTTTTGATAAGCACTTGAGAGGCTGAGAGCTCATGGGTGAATTACCTCTTGTCACCCATCCCTTTCTCACCAGCTTTTAATGTGAAGTCAATCTCGGGGTTAAGATTCAGAAAAATCACAGCCAAATGTACCCCGACGTGTTGCTGTTTTCTAAGTATTTGTCAGGAAAGATTCTTCACTGCAGTCCATCATCAGAGGCGCGCTCATGCCACGGAGCAGTCCCAGCAGGAGACATAGACTTGCTTTTCAGAACTAACTGTCCACACATAGAGTCCGATTCAGTGGGGGATGACAGAGTTATGCTCATGCCTGCTGACCTTGCTGCATTTTACAAGACAAAACTAGAGTACTAGTTAGAGACAAGTTGGAAACCAAGTCAGAGATGCAGCAAATGTGTAAGGAGCAGGCATGGTAGGTAAGGAGATGAAATATTTGCCTTTTATAGTATTTTCTTTTGAGTAGGAGATACTTTAGGTTCTCATGGAAGTTCATGATGGTACATGACCCTTAGCAAAGGAATCTATCTTAAATGTTTGGGTGCTGGAATACAAAACAAAATATTTAAATGGTGTATGAAATATTATTAAACTGATTTCCTGTTGGCTTGGTTATTCAGCTTGGTGGCCATGATTAAGCTACTGATGTTTGAGGCCATTGTACCATGAAAAAAATTCAAAGTATTGTTTGAAAAATATTTTATGCTTCTAAGAGTGCTGGACCTATAACTCCAGATGCCTAAAAAAAATTAAGGAAGCTTCACTTACTCATTTATTCATTCATTCATATACTCACTCATTCAGTGTTATTTTAAGTGACAAGATGTGTGCCACTGTGGGCAACATAGATGACTAAGAAACTATCTATGTGCTTTAGACACTAATGACTTCCTAAGTGATGCAAAGTAAGTTTAGAAATAAAACATATAGTCTAAGTGAAATTCATGTTGGAACTGGTACCTTGGTGTCCTGTAATGAAAGACAGTGCTACCAGGAAAAGAAGATGTTGAACTGAGTCTTGAAGGGTAGGTAATAACAAGGAAGATTCCAGTAGTAGTTTGTGGTCCTAAGGACATTCTGAGAGAGCAATGGCCAAGTGCATAGAGCCGTGTTACTGACATGATGTGGCCTCTAGAGGAAGCCTGAGGGTATTGAAGCTCAGTGCAGAATGAAGTGAGATGGCAGAGAGTTTCAGTTATCTGGTCTACCTGCTCTTTCTCTTTCCAACCAGAAGATCTCAGAGAATAAAATATTTTTGGTAAAGACTATACAATCAGGTTTGCTGGCTACGAGGCATCCCAGGCCACTATAGTTGATCTGTAGGTTCCCCCAGTTGGTTGATGTAAGAGTGGCTGCTACGTTGGGAGGCAGAACAGGAATCCCGGACAGAGATTATTGGTATGAAGAAGGTAAACATTTCCTAGTTTTGTAAGTAGCTGGTGACCTCACCTTGTGTCAAGATTCAGAGCAGCCATGGATGAGTGCACCCTGCTCTTTGAGTTTCTGTCATGCAATCCTTTTTCCTATAATGGCTCCTGCTCAAGAATGGACATCTGTCCCCACTGAACCAACATCAATTATTTTCTAGGTATGGAATTAGATGGATTTTAATGAAATCTTTGAGTAAGGGCCAGTGCTAGGATGCTGATGACTTAAAGCTAGCTGTAATAAGAAGTGGAGAGGAGGGCCTGAGGTGGCCCAGTTGCTGGTGAATTGCTTGAGTTCAATTCCTAGAATCTTTTTAAAGAAGCTAGACTTATGGTCCAGGCTTGGAATCCAGAGCAACCCTTGGTGATTGCTGCTCAGGCAACATAGTCTACTCAGTGAGTTCCAGGCCAGCGTGGGTAGACAGAAAAGAAAGGAATGACCTTCAGAGTTATGATCTGGCCTCAAAAAGTACAATTATATACATATGCCAGTGTGTATACACACACTACAGAGAGAGAGAGAGAGAGAGAGAGAGAGAGAGAGAGAGAGAGAGAGCTTAGTAAAGCAAAGGAAGAAAAGAGAAAAGAAGTGAGGAAAAAAAAAAAAAAAAAGGATACCCATCACCAACTATCTTCTGTCTTGTCCAGTGATGGCTCAGCTTGCCATGTCATGACAATGAGCTTGAGGGTCTATGATATGTGCAGTTGAAAGAGAATATCGCTGTGATGACTGGTAATTCCAAATTATGAATAACCTCCACTCGGCTTTTACTTTTGAAACAGCAAAAAGTTAAGTTCCCAAAGTCAAGGCATATCTTTTTTTGGGGTGTGTGGAAGGAGGAAATGCTTACTTTTTCCTTCTCACTTGGCTCTGCTGAGTCAGGATCTCTTCTTCTAGCAACTGCAGGTCAATAGATACTGTCAACAGATACAGAAGCATCCTTGACTCTGTCATGCAGCGGACAGATGGTAGGGATACCTCTGGAGCAGAGCATGGCAGCAACAAGGTCTCAGCAGCTTGCCTGCCTTCACTGGTTGCCAAGCCGCCTTCCAGTTGAATGATCAACTTGGAAACCTGGGTAGAGCAGTTATCCTTAGTAGTTTTCTTTGTTCCTTTCTGGCAGCCCATTATCATCCGAAAGGGTACTAGATCCTGACAGGTATGCTGAGATGAGCAAGCTCTGCCAGTAGGAAAAGACAGCTGCCAACACCATGCTGGGGCAGGTGCCAGGGAAACAATGTGCCCTCTGACAGGAACTTCTGTAAGGTAATGAAATCCCTCTAACTAGGAAGAATTTATGTATGTGGCTAGCCTAAGAGTAAATGTGGAAGAAGATGTGCATTTTCCTTTAGTAGCTCATGCCTTTTCAGACACATTACTAGATCATTGCATAAGCATGTTACTTGTGAGTATTGTACTTATAAGCCATAAGCATGGATTTAGGCTTTAACTTTCATGCAGATCATTTGGTTGAAGTAGCTTGTCCACTAAGAATGACCTCGGCTTCTATCTTTTTAAAGGTAAGCTTACATTCATTCTAAGTAGTGTATAAACAAATGAACAAGCGGGAAAAGAAGTTGATTTGGCGAGGACATTAAACAGTTCAGTGAGGGCTGGAGAGATGGCTCAGCGGTTAAGAGCACTGACTGCTCTTCCAGAGGTCCTGAGTTCAATTTCCAGCAACCACATGGTGTCTCCCAACCATCTATAATGTGGTCTGATGCATACTGTATACATAATAAATAAATCTTTAAAAAAAAAAAAACAGTTCAGTGAGCAGATTCCTCTTATTGGTGCTAAGATTTAGGAAGATCAGGAAACAGTTTAATCTAGTCATTGATGAAAGACCGTCTAAGGGAGCATCATTACTGGGGAGAAGGGAGGGTGCCTGACCAACACCCATGTGGCTCAGCAGCTCTGCCTTGTGTCATATAGGGCATGCCATGGGTTAATAATACTCAATAGCCCCTTTTTTCCTCTGAAGGAAAGAATCACCTTCAAGGCTCATTATCGTCATTACACTGTTGTCAATACCTACAGATCAAGGGCTTCCTATAAGCAGCTTTCATGAGAAAAATTAAAAGGCACTCCTGTAGAGTCCTGGAGCCCCATGGGCCCCCCACTGAGCTGTGAGTGATCTGTGTGGATGCTCCACTCTGCGCTCCTACCAGAACTGACCTCTCCCTGTTTCATTCAGCCCAGTCCCCCAGGTCAGACCTTTCATGTGTATCCAACCTGCAGCTCACTGCCAGAATGCCCCAGTATAGCTATGGAAACTTACTTAGAACATTACAAGTGTTTAATAATCAAAAAAACAAAACAAAACAAAACAAAACAAAATGACAACAACAACTCAGTAATGTGGTCGAGTGTGAAGATTGTAGGTAACATTGCTTTTGATGCAATGTCAAAAGTTTGGGCATGTCTACATGATCATATGCACAACTTTCCTTTTTTTTTTTTTTTTAATTCAAAGCCCAGCTCTTTCTGACTAGCTGTCTTTCTACCCTGTGCCATGGGGTGGAAGCAATGGAGGAGGGACTAGGCTTCAAATACTGACTTCAATATTTACCCCAATTCTCTAGGCTGTTGTTTATCCCATTGTGTTTCATTCTGTCTTTGGAAAGCAAGAGTGAAACTACATCAAGCGAGTGCTTAAGAAGTAGATACAATGTAGATCGTCTACATTTTGTGGATAGTAAGTCCCTTAAGTTTCTAGACATATGAACACAGGAGTTGAAGTTTGTTCATATGAGACAGTTGGTTTTTGGCTTCCAGGATGTCTATGGGAGTTCCTAGCTAAAAACACATGGCTTGGTTATATATTGGCTAATGAGCAAGTATGCCTGAAGAGTATATGCAAAACTCACCCTGGCTTCACATCCATTTACATAATTTCTCTAGATTTTATGGAGCACCCAAAATTAATCTCATAGAATAAGCTTGCTAACATGAGATTTAAAAGAATTATCTAAGAGCATTTGAACACACCCCACCCACTCATAGTTACAAGTACACCATGAAGTGACAGGCTGCTGTAAGGGACATTGCAGCCCCTCAGTTTTTTGTTGTCCAACAAAAGAAGCATCTGCCTTTCATGCTCACAGCATCTGCACTTGCTGAATACTAAAAACTGTAATTAGCAAACACTAATAATAAAAACACAACCCTAAGACTGTATGTCTTGTGGCATAAAAGGGAGTGTGAGTTTGTCAGCATAATGGAATTCTAAGAAGATAAATTTGGGTCAATTTAAAGTCACTTAGTCCTCACAAAGCTTTGCTTGGAATCTAATCTAACTCGGCCTAGACCTGCTGTAGATTCAGGGCTGTGACTCTTGATCAAGTGATTTAAGAGCAGATGGGCGGCTTCGATGGGCTTCAGGATTTATTATCCGAAGAGAGGTCTGCGGCTAATGGGAGAGAGATGAGCATTGCATTCATCTATCACCTTCCTTCACCTGGGGAATTAGAATCATAAATGTGTATGTCACAATGTCTCAGAGAGAACATGGTGTCCCCAGCTTGGGGAGTCTGAGGGACAGTAGCCTGGCTCGGGTTTCATTAATCACATATCAGTGATTTTAAGTAGATTTTTAACTTTTAGATTCTGTCATTTCTCTAAGAGTCTAGGAACCAATATGGGTTGAACTGCACCTCTCCCCAATTCACTTTTATATTAAACTAAGCCCCACCACCTCAGATTGAGCGTCTTAAGGTCTCTACAGAGATAATCAAGTCAAGGTGAAGTAATTAAGGAAGATCCTTAAGTTAGGAGAGAGGGAGCAAGTTATCCAGCCTGAGAGACAAGGAGAGAGGCTGAGGCTGATCTGCCCGACGTAGCTCTCGTCACAAACTAACGTGCCCAGCACTCAGACTAGACATCATCGATAGACTATGAGGAAATGCATGCCTGTCAGTTACACTCCCTTGTTTCATGGCTCTCTAGTGGCAACTCTGGGAAGCCAGCTGGACCTGGAAATATTACCTGTGTTCTTTTCAACCTTAGTTGCCTCCATGATAAGGTGGGGGAGCTAAGAGCAGAGGATTTGGCGTATTCTGGGGTGAGCTCTTAGGTTCGCAATGAGCTCTGAGCAAGTTGGCTGCCGTGCCTCCTTCAATGTTTTCCTTTGTGAAATGGGGACTGCCAGGATCACAATCCCTCAGGCTTGGTGCTGGGACCAAGTTAAGATGTGCAAAGCTTGTCAAGGTCTATCTGGCACTTGCTCGTGCTCAGGATGAGCGACTGTCTGTTTGCAGAGTTAGCTGACTGCTGTCTATGGAGCGCATAGCCATGCCTGATGCTTAATACTTGCTTACTATCCACCTCTTCATGCTAATCATCTTAGGTGGTTTGGATATTATAAAATGAAAAATGCTCCATTTAAGATAAAAATTTGAAAAATCAATATTTATAAAAGATGATAATGGTACAAGCTATCTGACACCTTTTGTCAATGGCATACTGCCTGGAAGTGTTAAAAACACTTCACACAATGTTTCCTTGTTTTTGAGCTCTTTCATGCTCATATTTTTGTTTTTATGTATTTCTTTAAACAAACATGCCATGTTTTTACATTTCATTAGGACTTCCTAGAAGTACTATTGCACTTAATAATGTCTTCAAAATTATAATACATGGAGGATGTTGGTTTCCATTGCTTTATTATTTTTACTTTTTCATCTTTTCTTAAATTCTGCTTCCCGAAAGTAATTTGAAAATTGAAATTTTTCTCGCCTACTCTTACAGGGTGTCTGGTGAAATTAAAATATCAAGACTTTCATGATTCATTAAAATGATAGTCTCTTTAATCAAGGCAAAATAGTTCTCAGTGACATCAGCTATCAAAAGGGAACTGACATTTAAGCTATTTCAAAAGCAACAGAAGACTATTGCGTTTGGTCGTTCAAAGAAGTTCCTTCAAAAATTCTCAGTTTTATTCATTAAGGAATTGTAGGTCTGGAGAGATGGCTCAGTGGTTAAAAGCACTTGGCTGCTCTTGCAGAGGACCTGGGTTCCATTCCCAGCAGCAAAGAATGCTGCCCACACAGACCTCTACTGCAGTCCCAGAGGACCTGGCACCCTCTCCTGGCCTTCATGGGTTCACATCTATACACTCAAGCACATACATATACATAAAATAAAGAAATAAGATCTCTCTTCTCATGCGAATGATATTCTAAGACTTCATAGTTCCAGTTCCAGGAAGTAGGCTGTGGTATAGTCAGTGGATGCTCAAGAGGATCACAGGCGCCACTCCCAAACACAAGGGGGAAGGGTGACTGTCCCACTTCCATTTCCTGTGCATGCACATGCTGGTGGCAGGCTAGAAAGCCACCTCTGTAGTGAAAAAGAGATAATGATTTTGTGGTTTATTTGACTGTGCACTGTTCTCATTATTTTAAACAAGGAACTATGATTAAGCAGGTCACAGTCTTAATAGCCATGAGTCACCTAGCGTCAGTATAGGTTGAAGTTGTGTTTCTAGGCATAAAACACCAAGGGGAAGGAACCCATTACCTGGCCATGAATGAAATACAACTAGAGTTGTGCCTGTGAACAAGGAGCCTTAAACAGTGCCAAGCTGCATTCTGGCAGGGAGGGTGCTGGGATAATGGCCTTCATCTGTTTGTGTTCCTATTTTCTGATGTCATCCCAAGCCCCCTAGTGGACAAATGCGGAAAGCCAGATAGCACAGGAGCCTAGTGACACTGTCCTAAAAATAAGGTCATCCTCCTGAGACACAAAACCAAAACAGACACAGTCAGGCTGACCAAGGGTCTTGAGAGGCAGCCCAACACCAAGTAGTTTGCGCAGGTTTGTATTAGGCCAAACTCAGGCAGATGCATAAGAGACTGGGTGACACGTTGCGTTGAGAAGCTATCGTTATCACTTAACGATAGAGGGCATTGGGTGCATTCTTTTATTCTGGGCAATAAATTTGATGCACAAAATTAATTTTTGTACCTTCTGTTAAAATGTTAGTCTCTTCATGGGCTATTGAATATAATGCAATGTCTGTTGCAACTTAGTGCTATGTCGGCCCCACATTTGCATGCTCCAAGTGGAATCACTCAGGGAAGACAGGAGAAGGCCACTGGTGTCAGCTCTACCACCCTCCTTGTGTGAAGTCAGAAGAAACAGAGGACGAGAACGATGCTTTTTTTGAGGAGGGAGAAGGGACATGCTGTTGAGTGACAGGTTGAGCATCGATATTGCATCAAGGCTTTCTGTTTTTTTAGTCATCATATTAGACTGATCATTCTAGTCTTTGTCGTTTAGCACGGAACTGCTGGGAACACTTAAATGTAACCATCCATATGGTGAGTGGTTAAGAGTGGGACTCCAGAGTCCCATTGTGACTATTTAGCTTGCAGCTCAGCTAGCTTGTGGCGCAGGCGTGGGCAGTGCTCATCAGTTTACAGTTTCTGATTCATTAGATAGATTTGGTACTATTGCCCTCATGATATCCAGTAACTACGTAAATGTAGAATACTTAATACAATTTTTGGTGCATAAAATAACTTTTTTTTTTCTAGTTTGGATTGTGATGACTAAGTTCCATAGACTGGATGACTTATAAACAATAGATACTTACTTCTTGCAGTTCTAGAGGCTAGCAGTCTGATATCAGGGTGCCAGAATAGTGGCATCAAGGTGAAGTTCCTTTTGTGGGTGGCAGGATGCTGACTTCTTGTGTTCTCACTTGGTGAGTATAGGACATGATAACTTCCTGCCCACTTCTTATGGGGATGCTAATAGTGGCCATGAGGGTAGCACCCTTATGACTTGATCATCTCCCTGTGACCCGTTTTTCAAACACTATCACACTAAGTTTAGGATTTCAACACAGAAACAGTCTGTCCATTGCAAGTGGTAGCCTCAAGAATGCACTAGGTTTAATCACTTAGACAGAGTCTGTGGTCAGTGTAACTAGAATTAATAGCTGGCCCGTGCTAGCTGTTAGGATACAGGCAATCCCTTGGCCTGCTCTTGGGACTTAGCAACTGTTTTGTCATTAGTGGCTGCTACGTGGTGTGCCAGGTGTGTGCTGTGGATTAAAGGGCCTGCTTGCCACTGCAGCTCTGTCTGTGTTCTCTCTGTCTCTGTCTCTCTGTCTTTGTTTGTCTGTCTCTGTGTCTGTGTGTCTATGTCTGTCTGTCTGTGTCTGTCTGTGTGTCTGCCTGTCTGTCTGTCTCTCTCTCTCTGCTATCATGACTCTCTAGCTGCTGTCTGTCTGTCTGTCTGTCTACATGCCTACTTGCTTGCCTCTATCCCTTCCCCAGGTCCCCACTCCTCCTCTCTCCCTCCAATAAACCTCTTTCACACCAGATCTGCTGTGTGGAGTAATTTCTCAGGGGTATACCTTGGCACAGGAATGCCGAAGGTACTACCCCTCTACCTGCATAGTTTTTTTTTATCCTAACACAAGCTATAAGGATATCTTTATATGAGATTATATGGATAATGGAAAGCTGTACCTATCTCTGTGACATCATGGAGTACAGTGGGAGGATGAGAGAAAAAAATTCTGGTGGGGAGGAGGAAGGAAGAAAAGGGAATCTCTCCCAATTAAAGAATTGCAGCTGCTGTTATTTACAAGATTCAACTCACCTCTCTATATGGATACAGAGATGGGCTCACAAGAAAAAAAGGGGCATGGAAATTCTTCTCCTGTAGGCCAGGCAGCTTAGATAGAAGGACTGGTTCCATTGTTACCAATGCTTCCACTAAGACATTTTTCTGAACTTCAGCTTTTTTTCATGTGCACATTGAGTTGTTCAGAGGTAGCACTTAAAAGAATGGAGTAAAACAAAAGGAAAGTGACTCTTTTTTTCTAATATTTTATTTCTTTTTCCTAATGAAATTAAAAAAAATTTTCATTTATAATAACTGGTAATATTTATGGTATGTGATTGATATATATTTATGTTGTATATTTCTTCATAAAGCCTTTTTTGATATCTATTAATATTCTATAAACTACTAATAATTTATTTGAGAATTTGCATCATTTCCATGTTTTAGATGCAGTCTTTGAACTTGAGCTTCATGACATGAGTTCTGGCTTTTACAAGCTCAGATTTATACACCAAGAGATTAAATGCTCTTGCCTCCTTTCTGTGAGTAAGGAGTAGATGACAGGACAACTCCTGAGCAGTTAATTTCTCTTCCTGTCCGAGACATTAAGAAAAATAAGAAGACAATTAGGTTGGATTCCATGAAGTGAAGCGGAACCCGTTTTTTGATGTTCTGCGGCTTACTGCATCAGATTCTTAGAAGAGCGTAGACCATGGAATGTGTATGTGTTTGAATAAATTGTCCTCAATGAACACAGAACACGTGAATAGCTAAACTGGTACTTAGTATTTGCCACAGTGTTTTAAAAACGTACATTTTTTTTTCCCAAGAACAGCTCTAATTTTCCTGGTGTGGGTACAAAATTGTTCCCGTTTTAGATGGCAACTGACCTGTCCATTTGAGAACGGCTCCTTTAATCAGAAACTGCAGCTGAAAGCATTCCTACTAATGCTTGATCCTGGGATGGATTCAAAGTCTCATAACGAAAGGAAGTAAGTTTATGGTACTAGACTTTTCTGCCTATTTTTTTTTTTTGCTAATAAGTAATAGAATTGTGTCTATTTGAAATAACTGATCTGAAACAGGTTCAGTGGCGTGCTCCTGCAATCCTGATACTCGGGAGGCTGAAGCAGGCAACTCCGGAAGCATTCCTTCATGTTGTGTCAGCCCTACCATGGAGTATTCTTTTGGCTCCATTGGTTGTCATTTTATCACTCAGGGAAGACACAGTGTTTTGTGCTAGTTGCTTAAAAGGCAAGATGAGTAGATACTAACAGTTGTTTCTGGGCATTCACAATAAGGTTAATTATGGTAGTCGTTAAGCATTGGATGGCACCTGGTGGTGTCAATAAAGTTCCTGGATGTAAATTAAAAAAAATATACCTTTGCTTATATCTAATTGTTCCTCCAGTTACGCAGAGAGGAGAACTGAAATATTCAACTTTTACACAGGTTTGGCATAATTGTCTACCTTCTTCAGTTCTGTGATTCTTTGCTTTGTATATTTTGGAACTGAGTTATTAAGTGCATATGAGTTTATAATTTTTATATTTTCTGATGTATTAGCCACTTTATCTTATGGAACTGACTGTTTCTTCACATGCTACTCAGCATCTACTGAAAAATTGACACCTACTGAAAAATTGACACCAAGTGTCCAGCTTATTCGTGGCTAGAGTTTGCATGTCTTTTCTTTTTTCTTTGTTTCATCTTTCTTTCTTACTTTCTTTCCTCTTTCTTTCTTTCTTTCTAAGTTTAGTTCAGTTCCTTATTTTTATTTCAGTAGTTTGAAAGAATAAGAACAATTTTATATTTATTCTTGGTCAATTTAATTAAGTTTTGTTCAAGCATCATTTTTTAAAAACTAATTAATTACTTTCAATTTATTGACCTCACTTATCAATTGTTATCCCCTTGCTTGTATCTTCCCATTCCCACCCTTCCTCCTTCTTTTGCCCTACTCCCCCTCCCTCGAGCTCTGACGGAGGGGCGTGGGGAGGGGCAAGGAGGCCTCCTCCCCCACTGTCTGACCACAGCCTATCGGGGTCTCATCTGGATAGCCTGCATCCCCTTCCTTTGTGTGCCTGCAGGGTCTCCCAGCCAAGGGGAAGTGATCAAATTGTGGGCACCAGAGTTCATATCAGAGGCAGTCCCTGCTTCCCTGATAACCCTGGAGAATATGCTGTCCATCGGTGACATCTGAACAAGGGGTTCAGCATCTCTGCATGCATTGTCCTTGGTTGATGAATCAGTTTCTGCAGGCCCCCCTGGGTCCAGATCCACCAGCCTTGATGGTCTCCCTGTGGGGTTCCTGAACCCTCTGGGTCCTTCCAAACTACACGCAATGTTCTGCTCAGAGTCTGAGTGGGAGTCCCAGCATCTGTCCCTATCCCCGCTGGGTGGAGTCTCTCAGAGGACATCTATGTTGAACTAATATCCACTTATAAGTGAGTCTATACCACATGTCGCTTTCTGAGTCTGGGTTACCTCACTTAGGATGATCTTTTCTAGACCCATTTGCCTGCAAATTTCAAGATTTCCTTGTTTTTAATATCTGAGTAATATTCCATTGGGTAAAAGTACCAGTGTTTCTTTATCCATTCTTCAGTTGGGAGACATTTAGGTTGTTTCTAGTTTCTGGCTATTATGAATAAAGCTTCTATGAACATAGTTGAGCAATTGTCATTGTGTGGTGGAGCATCTTTTGGGTATTTGCCCAGGAGTGGTATAGCTGAATCTTGAGGTAGTACTATTCTCAATTTTTGGGGAAAGCACCAGATTGATTTCCAAAGTGGTTGTGCCAGTTTGTGCTCCCACCTCAATGCAGGAGTGTTACTCTTTCTCCACATCCTTGACAGCATGTCCTGGCACTTGAATTTTTAAAAAAGATTTATTTATTTATTATTATGTATATAGTACTCTGCCTGCCTATACACCTGAAGATCAGAAGAGAGCATCAGATCACATTATAGATGGTTGTGAACCACCATGAGGTTGCTGGGAATTGAATTTATGACCTCTGGGAGAGCAGTTAGTGTTCTTAACCTCTGAGCCACCTCTCCAGCCATTCTTGTTCAGGGTTTTGTCTCCTGTGTTGCCATTTGTATACAGGAGGGCTATTGATTTTTTTTGAAGGTGTTTATCAGTAGGAGTTCTCTGGTGGAATTTTTGGAGTTATTTATGTATCCTATCGTATCATCTGTGAATAGCATCTCTTGACTTATTCTTTTCTGATGTGGATCCCCTTGACCTCCTTTTGTTGTCTTATTGTTCTGGCTAGAACTTAAGTACTATATTGAAGAGCTATGAAGAGAGTGGGCAGCCCTGATTATAGTGGGATTGCTTTGAGTGTCTCTCCATTTAATTCTAGCGTAGTTTAAAAAATAGAAATAGTTAAATCTTCATTCTCCTTTTCTTTCTCTTTCTTTTTTAAAAATATATTTTATTAACTTATTCATATTACTTCTCAATGGTTATCCCATCCCTTGTATCCTCCCATTCCTCCCTCCCTCCCATTTTCCCCTTACTCCTCTCTCCTATGACTGTGACTGAGGGGACCTCCTCCCCCTATATATGCTCATAGGGTATCAAGTCTCTCTATGGAATACTACTCAGCTATTAAAAACAAGGAATTCCCAAAATTTGTGGACAAATGGATTGAACTAGACATGATCATAATGAGTGAGTTAACCCAGAAGCAGAAAGAGTCAAATGGTATATATTCACTTATATCTGGACACTAGCCCAAGGGGCATATCACATGAATGTCTTCATTCTCTCTTTCTTTAATTAACTAATTTATTTATTTATACTTTCCTGTAGTAGCTCCCTCCATCCTCTCCTCCCGGTCCTACTCTTCCTCTCCCATATCCCCATCTCTGTTGGGAGCACGCCTTTTCTACTCATTTACTTTCTACCAGTTTTTGTGTACTTAGGAGGAGGCAAATAGTTAAGTCTTAGTCTTTATTTTGTTTGACAGTTTCTGCCATTTGAATAAGATATTTTTCCACTCATATTTAATGTAAGTGTTGCTATCTTTGAATTTAAATATTTCATTTTATTTTTTATGCATGTTTCATGCTAATGTTTCGCTCTTCTGTTTAAGAAGTATGTCGTTCTCTGCTATCTTATTCTTCTGTTGGTTTTTAATGCCACTGTTTGGTTCTGCTATTTATTATATATATTATATATAATACATATGTGTATACATACATATATGTATATATGTATATATAGTCTTATTCATCAGTGATGTTATTTTTGATAAAATATGTCAACTCTACCCAATTATAGCTCCACTTCTTTCCTTGTATTTTGTGGTAAATATAGCATGCCCTATCAGTAGCTCTGATACAAATATAATCTAATTGTGCTATAATTATTGTATTATATAAACTTAGGCATTTTTAAGAGCAACCAAAAGGCAAAAAGAGAAAATATATGTGTATGATATTTTATACTTACGTATTTTTCATTTGCAATGTTGTCTCTTTTTCTCTGTAGCTTGAAGTTATGTTGTGCTGTCATTTACTTTTATCTCAAAACATTTTTTTGGTGCTTTCTGTAAGGCAGATATAATAGAAATGAATCGTCTCCATGTTTATTTATGTATGGCTGTTTTTGTTTCACCTTCATATTTGAAGGGTAGTTTTAATTTGTTGACAGATTTTTTTTTTCTTTCAGCATTTTGAATGTGTCATTCCTTCACCTTTTTAGCTTCCAGTTTTCTAATGAGGAATCAACCATTAATCATATTGCTGTTTGCTGCCATGCTGTGAGACCTTTTTGTATTGCAGCTTTCATAATTTTCTCTCTTTCACTCTTAGCAGCTTGGCTTGGTGTTGTCGTCAGACATATTCTTTTGTGTTTGTTTCTTGAGATTCCTTGAAATTCTTGCATGTTTAACTTTTTAAAATTAAAGCTAGTAATTGTCCAGCAATTACTACTTTTTGTTTTTTGTTTTTTTTTTTTAAATTGTCTTTGTTCTAGTATATTTGTTTGTTTCTGAAGCAAGGTCTTAGTACATAGCCTGAACTGGCTTTGAACTCAAAATCCTGTCATAACTTCCTGAGGATTGAGATCACAAGTGTGGCTAACTGTGCTCAGCTCCAGCCATTGTTTCTTTAAAGAAAATGCCTTGTTTCTCCTTTTCCTTTCATTCTGGGGTTACTGTTACATTTATATTGGTACTTTTGGATTTGTTCTGCAGTCCTCTGAACTGCTCAACATCCCTCAAATGTCTTTCCTACTTGTTTATCAGCTTGGGCAGTTGCTTTGCACAAATCTGCATTATTGGGAAGCTAAAAATTGAGTTTCTCTCTGGAACCTGTATTTTCTTTTACTTCTTTCTTTTCACAATTTCTTTTGAAACTCAATAATTAGCGTTGGTTTGGAGATTTCCTAGGAACCTGACTGCCAGGGAAGCAGGTAGGTGGTGTTCAGACCTTCACTCTCCCTCTTTTTGTCCAAACCCAATCCCTAAGCCTCACCCACACCTCTACAGCAGACTACTGGCTGTGGTGACACCCCTTTCTCTGCTCACATCCCCAGTGAAGTATGTATATATAGATCCTGGTGCAACATTCTGCTTTCCACCTGTCTGTGGACCCCTTCATCCGTTCCCCTTCTAGTCCATCTCAATCACTAAGGGTCAGCTCCCAATAAGAAGAAACACATTCTAACCAGAACACCCTGTGACTATACCTGGCGTGATTTCAGAAGCATTCCACACCAGGCAACACAGCCACCACACTCTTCTAAGAAATAGAGAGGGCAACAGAAACCAAGGTACAGTATATCAATTCACCAATCAGCACTTATAATTATACTCTTCCAAACCCAGATATCTAGACACCAGCATGAAAACACAATCAGTAACAGCCAGGACAATATGCTTTCACTAAATCCCAGCATCCCTACTACAGTAGGCCCTGAGAAATGCACTGTAGCTGAATCAGAAGGCAAGACTTCCAAATAGCCTTTATGAATATGTTAAAGGCCCTTAAATGTGAAATAAATAAATCCCTTAAAGAAATTCTTTAAAACACAAACAGTAGAATTAAATGAAGAAAAAATTCAAGACTTGCAAGTAGAGATAGAATAAATAAAGATATAAACTGAGGAAAAACTGGAAATGAAATTTTAGGAACTTGAACAGGAACCTTAGAGGTAAGTCTGACCAACAGAATACAAGAGGTGGAAGAGAGAATCTCAGTTACTTAAGGTACAATAAATAATATGGATACCTTTATCAAAGAAAATATTAAATCTGAAACCATCCAAGCATAAAATATCCAGGAAATTTGGGACATTACCAAATGTAAAAATTGTAGGAATAGGAGAGAAGAAACCCAGCTCAAAGGCAAAGAAAATATTTCAACAAAACCATAGAAGGAAACTTCTAGAACCTGAAGAAAGAGGTACATATCAAGGTACAAGAAGCATAGACAATATCAAATAGACCAGAAAACAAAATTCCTATGGTGAAAACAATAAATATAGAGTATAAAGAATATTAAAAACTGCAAGGGAAAAAGCCCAAATAACATATGAATACAGACTTATTATAATAGCACCCAAATTTTCAGTGGAGACTTTAAAAGCCACAGGGCCTTGACAGACATTCTACAAACTCCAAGAGACCCCCAGACTAGAAGTTCAGAGTTGTACAAACAAACTGAATAAAATGTTAGTGTGTTGATTGCTTTTAACTGTCAACTGGATACAACTTAGATTTACTTGAGAAGAGGTTCAGTTGAAGGGTTGGCCCGTGGACATGCCTGTTGAGATGGCCTTGATTTTTAGGTAGAGGAAGAGCCAGCCCATTGTGGGAGATACCATTTCCTAGCCAGGCATTTCCACACGGTGTAAGAGAGAACAAAGCTATCAGCAGGCAAGAAACAGTTACTCATATTCTTTCTTTTCTTTTGACTCTGGATTTGACTAGCTGCTTGAGGTCGTGTCATGACTTCCCCTCAGTGATGGAATGAGGCATGGAGTTGTAAGTGAATGGACCACTCCTTTCCTCACCCAGTTGCCTTTTGGGTAAGATGTTTTATCACAGTAGTTACCTTAGATTGGTTCTCAGTGTAGCCTTGGGCTAATGTCATCTCTTCAAACTTGTGTTACCCTTTATGGGTGAATGGCTCCAGTGGAAGCTGCCTTGAGGAATCTTAACCACATTTAATAAGTAGTGACAGGAAGCCATTGATCAGAAGGCATCTCACTTTTGTTTAACCATGAGAGCGCTTGTAAGTTTATTTTGTTGTCTTGGCAACATTGTCATCTGCCAAATACTGACTTGATGCCAATGCTAACATATATGAGTTCTTATCAGCCATGTAAATCAATGCCAATGTGCATACATACCCACTCACACCCCCACACACATCCCCGCCTGCCCAATTTGTATAGTATAATGTTAGTTGTATATAGGTTTTGGGGGCTGACCATATTGGATAGCCAATCGGCATGCTCTTCCCTGAGGAGGAGTCTCTGGTTCTTTTTCTAGGGTGGAGGCTGAGTATGAAAGCCATATATTTTTAAAAGCACCAAGTTTCTGAATCTTTTGTTAAAGTCATTTGGAAACCCTTAGTGTGGAGTCCCTAATGTAGAACTCCCTCAAGAACTCTAATTAGAGGAGTTGAATTGGGTTTTACTCTGTTCGGGTTCCCTCAGAGGGTTTAATCAGCCTCTAGGCACAGTGCTCAAGTAACGTTAACATGTGATCTGTGTGTCAAAGGGCGTGGGAAAGACATTTCTCCTGAGAGGGACTGGCTTATCACAGGATGAGTTCAGAACCAATGAAGATCCAAGAGAAATCCCAGTTCTGTCTTAGTAGTTCCTGTGTCTTAGATGCTTCTGTCCTACCTAAACAAAATATTGGCATTATTTCAGTACACGCAGTTTGTAGGTCATGTATAAAATGCATGAGGCATAAATGATGTTTCATTTTTTTAAAAGTGTATTTGTATTAGTTCTTTGAAAATTTTGTATAACATATGTTTGTTCTAGTGCAATACTTCAAATCTTGTCACAGAATTACTCTCAAACATCGTTTCAGGACCACTCTCTTAGGTTGCTATAAAAATCAGAAGAATTACATCTTTTCCAATCGTGTTACACTCAATATTTGAAAATGATTACAAATAGACTTGTATATGTATCCTCATCTCTCACAGTCTCTGATACATCCATGTCTTTAGGCAGATTTTGTGCAGGTGCAGTTGTGACACTCCTTGGTAGCTGACCGGCTATGTGAAGTATATTCCATTTGGGGATTTGGGGTATCAGTATAGACCATTTCACAGAATTTAAACATTTTTGTTTATGTTTAATTTACTCACTTTACATCCCAATTGTAGGTCCCTCCCTCATCTCCTCACAGTTCCATCATCCCTCCTTCTTCCCTCCTCTCCCCTCCTCCTCGTCCTCTGAAAAGGGGGTGTCATCCTTCCCTACCATCTGACCCAGCCTATCAGTCTCATCAGGACTGCCTGCATCCTCTTCCTCTGTCTCATGGCAAGGCTGCCCTGCCAGGGGGCAGTGATGAAAGAGTGGGCAAGAGTCCATGTCAGGGGCAGCTCTCATTCCCACACGTTATGGAGCTCACAAGGAGACTGATTTCACAGAATCTTTCTCTACATGTTAGCATGTATGCCAACAGGAGTGAGGAAATCCAGAGGTTGAGTATTCGGCACAGATCAGCTCCTATCATTTGCCAGGAAGTCTTCATAACTAAGCCCACAGCCAAGAGAGGACTCATTCTGATTATCTGAGCAGTAATTGTTGGTGGTATATAAGACCTCTATCTGATTTTCCTCTTTCTGTTCTGACATAACTAGAGAGAAGGATTCGAAAATTGTTATTTACCCTTTTAAGTGTTTTGAAATTTGACCATGAATGAATAGGATCTCAGACTTCTTTTACAAGCTGTGTGTGTGTGTGTGTGTGTGTGTGTGTATAACTGTATGTGAGTGTGTGTCCATATATGTGTGTGTGTACCTGTGAATGTGTGCACATCTGTGTCCTTCTCTATCACCCTTGCCTTATTCTTTTGATGCAACTCTCTCACTGCACCTGCGGCTGACTGTTACATTTAGATTTGCTATCCAGCAAGCCCCAGACATACTCTCTACTCACCCCCATCCTCCTGCCCCATTGGGGTTGCAGGTGCTGTGTGATCCTGTCCAGATTTTCATGTGTGTGCTGGGGATTGAACTCAGGTCTTTGTGCTTGCACAGAAAACACTTGTATTTACCTAACCAATTTGACACCCTTGCTATCTCTTGCTGTGCTTACTATTTCTCATAGGAGGATATTGGGCAGTCATTGCATAGAGCTTTCTAAAGAAGTTTGCATGTTCTTTATTGTACACATTCTCTCAAAGTCCTAGGGTAAGTGTGGGTAAAGGAGTGAACAGGGGTTATGTCTGACTTCAGACACTTCTTGGTAGCCCTGGATTATTTCTCAGAATAGGGTTGCTACCTGTCTTTCTATTTCTTCTGTGTATTGGTGACCTGCCCTAGCTCTGCCCTTCTGATAGCCACATCATTTTAATTTTTTCATGCAGATGGAGCATTGCAAACCACTGTGCCAGGCACTGTGGGCAACTCATCTCACTAGTGCTTGTAACACCAGGAATTATTATATTTATTCACACAGTGGTCCTTTAAAGAGAAGATGATTTCCTGTCCCAGGGATGCATCTGATGGTCCTGGAACTCAAATCTACTTCCATCTCACATTGGAACTCCACAGTTCGGTGTTCCACTAGGCTGACTTCTATGTTGTTCTCGCTGTTGCAGTAACTCTCATCACGACTTTGCCCATGGGATTCTGATCTGGCATCTGGTGTGGGATCGGTGACTAGACTGAGAAGGCTGCTCCTGTTGCATTCTGGGAGGCTCACTTTTATTTCCCACTCCCAGGCATCATATTTCCAGTTGTCACACCTTGTTGGTTTTCTGTCATGTCCTTTCTCCCCTTTTCTGCCACTGAGAGTTCTTCCTCAGTCATATACTGACCAGATGGGTGCACCATGGCGCCTTACACAATCTCAGGTTACCTTCATCCGTTTCCCACTTAGTTTCCTTGTGGCTTCTGACCACAGTGTGAAATGAGTTGCTACAGTTTCAGGATTTCTTCCCTTCATGCTTCAAGTAAGTGTCAATAGGAGGTCAATCAATCCAGCATGATCAATTTAGGGCACGTTGGATTCAGAAAACAGGTCCTAGAATACATGTGGCTGCCAACTCAGTCCCTGGGTCAGACACTTCTAGGGATGAGGGACTTGAGAGCTATGTAAACACTTGGTGGGGAATCAGCAGGAAGAATTATATGCTGACTTTGAAAAGTACATGTTTCTGATACTGTTTAATCAAATCTACCTTGATAGGTATCATAGACAAGATAGAAATGAATGGAAAAAATACCATTCTGAAAAAATTTAGAAGGGAGCCAGTGAGTTGGCTTAGTGGGAAAGATGCCTGCTGCCAAGCCTCACACCATAAGTTCAATCCCTGAGATCTTCAATATGCCTACCCTCATGACTGTGACAACTAACTTGGTGTATGAAAACGAATTTTTTACTGGCTACACAGAATTCTCATAACCAGAAATTGGTTATTATGGTTGTTATACTTCTCCCAAATTTACTTTGATCTGCTGAAATACCACTACTGTGTCACCATCCGTATTCTCAACCTTCCATTCCTCTCCAGGGGATCTGTTCATATTTCATGGTACCAGCCCCCAACAGGGCATTTTGCATGAAGTCAAATTCTCTCAGTTCCTCTTTCAAGGCTCAGGGTGTCTGGGTCTTCAATATATCAAGTTCTCTGTTCAGCACTCCCCGTCAGCTACACTTTATCCAGGAGAACACTCATTGCCCTTCTGGAAAAAAGGGGAAAATGCACATCTCCCTTCAAATATCAGGAGTCCAGGCTTCCATTTAGACAGGTGACTTTGAGATGTGTGTAAACCACAATTTATTGCTACTTTCAACAATATAATCTGACAAGGGATCACTAAGTCACTTATCACAAACTGTGCAATCAATTACATCTATCTGCCTATCCATCTAGTCAACAGGCTTTTAGGGAGCTTCTTCCAGCTTGTTTCTTAGGATACAAAACTGAACCTCCATTATAAATGAGCGACTTCATGAATTGCCAGTGAGCTCTACATTATCATATACACAAGGAAATGATGATGCTCTGGGAAAAAAAAATGCATCCTTAGACCTGCTTTCATTAGAGCATCCATAAGGAACCCAATTAGAGACAACAGGTTCAGGCTGCCTGACATTGATCCCAGCTAGTACAGCAACTCGTAGATGAGAGAAAGTAGCCTAGACCTTGGTAATTAGGGGAAGATTAGTGGAGAACTTGGGCTGCATAGAAACCTTGAAGGATGGTTAGTAATTAGATTTATGAAGGCGGAGAGGGAGAAATCCTTCTAACTGGGAGGAAGCTGAGAAGAGATTCACCCTCCCCTAGTTCTAAGGTTGTTTTCTAGGCTCATGCAGGTTACAAACCATTCTGACTGGTTTTGAGGATCAGGGTCAGCCTGAGACCTGTTCTTTTATTTAGGTCCATATTTGTGGCACTATTGGAAAGGTACTGATTTGGGCTCTTAAAATTTTACTAACCACAGAGAAGATGCAGAGACCCCTGAAGCATCCCATGCTAACCCATGTTGAAAATGTTAGATAAGGGTTTTAAACTAAGTGCAGTGTAGCCTTGGCTGTCTTTTGTAGACCGGACTGGCCTCGAATTCACCTGAGGTATGCCTGCCTTTGCCTCAATGAGTGCTGGGATTACAGGCGTGTGACACCGCTGACAGCTGCTACCAATATTCTTGACTTTGTATTTTCCAAGAGAACAGAAACTTATGCCCACATTGTAGCCTCTCTCATCTGGGCATCATCAGTCATTAATCTTTTAAATCAAGCTTTTTAGGGACAAGGCCCCCACCCCATTGATTTTCAGCATTGGGCATCATATCTCAGGCATGTCAGCTAAGAGATTTTCCACTAAGCTACCCTACTCTGGTAGTGACTGTTTGAAATATGATCTTTCTTCAATATGGCTTCTTTCAACTAACTAGTAGATTTTTACCCAGTAATATTTACTTCGAAAAATTTTATTTAAGAAGTACATACTCTTGAGTCTGGAGAGATGGTGCATTGTTTAAAGTGTGTATTTTTTTTGTAGCTGCTTGGTTCTCAGCATTCACCTGTGGCAGACCACAATTACCTGTAAACTCCACCTTCAGGCATTCAATGTCTCTAGCTTCTATGAACATCTGAAATCGCATGTACACAAGCATACACATATTCATACGTACATGCAAATAATCATGCATATACACATAACTAAACATAAAATAAAATAAAACCACACTGTTTCTACAGAGCTTTTTGTTTGTTTTTGTTTTTGTTGTTTTGTGGAAGACACAAAATCTGGGCTAAATTTTTCATAGTAGAACCATGCATGAAGGAGTGCGGTATCTTTCTGATACCAATGATTAATGAGGCAAGTTTTTAATCTCTTTTTTTGTGGGTGTATACTAAGACCCTAACAGTGTCCACAGTGTATGTTGAATGTTGCATGCCTGGGCCAGCACACAGCAGCACACATGTCCACGTCCACGCCCACACATTTGCTGTGAAGGGCCAAAGAGGATAGTAAATGAAGAACTTGAGGGATCAAAATAGTGGAAGCTGTGGGCATCACCCAGCTTTCTTGTTCTACCTGCCATATGGCACTTGAAGGCTGTTGTGTTCTAATTTGCTGTACCTCCTGGGCTATTATCATCTCTAATGAAGTTTACTTACTAGATAAACTCGATTCCCCAGTTTGCTATTAACGTGCGCATAGAACAATCAGTTCTTTTGCTAGAACTTGCTCATTAGCTCAGGAAACTCCTTAAAACAAAGGAATTCCAGCTTGTGGTGAGAGGAGACCTGGGATTTTCCTCAGCATTTTATGCCTCCTGAACAGCACCTGATGATGAATTTTAGAGCAAACCAATGACCTACCAACAGGGTAAAGTTGTCACTTCCAGAGGAAGGTAGGGGGATACTGCTAAAATGACAACTATAAGATAGACCGAGTTGGAGTTATCTAGGGTGTGTGTGTAACTGTTTTATTGTTTTAACTCATAGAAACTGCTATTCTTCCTTGTGTATCAGAGCTAATAGCATAAATTGTTTTGCCAGATATGAAAGTTATGATTGCATTAATTACTGGTCTCTTTTGCTGTGATAAAATACCAGCATGAACTAATTCTAAGGAGAAAGGGTTTGATTAGGGGAGATGGTATATTATGGTGGGGAGGGCATGGCAGCAAGAGTGTGAGGCACCTGGCCCCATTGCAGAGATGGTTAGGAAGCAGAGTGGCCAGGAAGTAGGGTGAGCTATAAAACCACAAGGCCCACCCACCCTACTTCCTTCACTGAGACTACTTCCTGAAGGTTCTATAACTGTCCTGAGCACCATCACCGGTTAAGAACCGAATGTTTACACATTTTAGTCTGTGTTTTTTATGCAGAACAACACTACAACACTATTCAAAGTGCTCAGATGGGGTCATCTGTCTCTCCCAATAAGTGGTGCTATTTTTAATTTGGGACGCCTGCCTATTGCCCAATGGGAATGAAGGACTGATGGCTGAGCCCGCCAGTGGGTTCGTGGTCTGGTTGGACTACCTCCTTCTTTACCCAGTTCACTACGCTTGTATTTGTCCTATGAATTCGCTCGCCCTCTGGGATGTGATCTCAAAAAGACCCACTATAAAACGCTTGCAAGCAATTCCCAATCACTAATTTCCATGAGAGATTTTTATGCTTTGATCATTACATCACAAAGCATGTTTTACTCACACAGGGTCTAAGATGGAGGTTTTGAAATGAAGTGTAGTCTTTTGCCAAGCGATGTTTATCCTAACTCGGGTGAATTGGAAGTGGTGTAAGAAGTTATGAGGAAGAACCACGAGGGGCCCGACCTATTGCTTCTCTGAGGTGGGAGTTGTCACCAGACAAGGCTATTACCTTCTGAGGCACTCAGAGCATCTCCCCTTGATTGTGGACATTTGGGGTTGGTAAGGGGTGTCCTGTGTGCCATAGCTAGTGCCCTCTTCATTCAGGTTTGTCTCCATCCTGTTACACCAGGTTCTGCTGAGGGCTTTGGGAAGACAGAATTATCCTAGTTGTAGGGAAATTTTGTAATTCCCTGGGGCACATGATTACTGATGAATTGTTGGAGAATTTTTAACATTAAACAAGCCCTTTGCCCTAGAATCATTTGTAAGACACAAAGTCCTTTTAAATATAAGCTGATGTCAGACAGGAGAGCTGGATGGGTCTGTCTCATCTGGCTTTTGGATGACAATTGAGCGTATAGGATGTTTATAAAACTCTTCTCTTCGGAATGGATTGGAAGCCTCACAAATGACCCACTGGAGAGATTTCTGTCTAGTCTTGTACTGAAGTGAGAAGGTGAAAGAAAAGAAAGGATTGCTCTCCATAGCTTGTATGTAAATGCTGAGGATGAGGTGCTATCTTCTCCCATTGCAGCCCTTGTGTCTGTTTCTCCTCCTTGTAACATGGCCGATGGGACATCCATAGTTCTGCACTTTTCTCTCAAGTTCAGCATGTCAGTGGCTGACCAATGAAAAGCTTTTCTCCTGCTCTGCAATCTCAGGTCAAAGCCAGACTGTATATAAAACAGTAGAGAAGCCTGGGCCCAAGAAGACACCCTCTGGTTAATGCTTTTGTAGTTTTTTTTTTTTTTTTTTATAATCACCATGGTATCAAGTTTGAATTTAATAAATTGGCTTCTGAGAGCAAAGGCTGTCTGCAGTTAGTGACTGAGTTCCATGGCATTTACCTTCCTTTTTAAAAATCTCTAATATGCACAAATGGACGCAAAACACGTTCTCCCCTCTCATCAGACTTTCTTTATTTTTGATAGTTCTGTATTAGTCATTACACTATTTTATCACAAAGTTTTGCACCATGTCTTGATCGTAACGTTCACCATTGGGAAAATTTTAGTTACAGTGAAATCAATTGACACAGCTGAGGTTCTATACATGGGTTGTGATGAGACCCTGTCAGTGAAGTAGAAGTTGTTGGTATCTGAGAAGTTTTTAATTTAAAAGTAAGTGAAATGATCTGAAGATTGTTTTCAAAATGTGCTTGTTATTAGCCTCATATTGTACCTGTCATTCTAACTTTATTTTGAACTTGGCATTCATTTCAGCTTCCACACTGTAATTGCCACGCCAGACAATTGGAACCTTCTGTTCAATACTAATAGATTCACAAACTGATCATAGTGAGTTACTAAACTGAGAATAGGAGAAATGAGGCAAACATCTATATTTTTCAGAACTATGCCTGGTTCATAGTGAGCTATCGGTGGCCATGTTTTGATAGAAATGTTGAGTGAATTCATCTTGTGAAAAACAACAGTATTGAAAAATACTGAGCTTCCTGTCGCGGCCGCCATGGGAGAGCAGCAGCCATGGCCCTGCGCTACCCCATGGCCGTGGGCCTCAACAAGGGCCACAAAGTGACGAAGAACGTCAGCAAGCCCAGGCACAGCCGGCGCCGCGGGCGCCTCACCAAGCACACCAAGTTCGTGCGGGACATGATCAGGGAGGTGTGCAGCTTCGCGCCCTGCGAGCGGCGCGCCATGGAGCTGCTCAAGGTGTCCAAGGACAAGCGCGCGCTCAAGTTCATCAAGAAGCGGGTGGGCACGCACATCTGGGCCAAGAGGAAGCGGGAGGAGCTTAGCAATGTACTGGCAGCCATGAGGAAGGCTGCGGCCAAGAAGGACTGACGCCCCCTCCCTCAATAAACGTTTGTGCAGTTTTATGTGTTAAAAAAAAAAAAGAAAGAAAAATACTGAATTATGGAAAAGGCCAACAGTTTAGGGAATACCTCAAAATTCAGCATATTCCAAATAAGACCTTTAGCTATCACCTGGCCCAGAGAAGAATGACAGCACTTTAAGGGTGAAGAGCATCATGTTATTAGATGGTCACTGCAAATGGAACCCTGTGCACCTTGCCTTCTAGGTGGAACTGACCTATGGGAAACATCAAAAACGAAGAGTCATGGCTTGTAGAGGATGTGGAGAGAATAGTTATTCTTTGCCAGGTGATGGGGTCAAGGGCTGTAATGCTTTGTTTTTTGGTTGCATTTTCTGCAGATATAAAAACTTCCATCTTGGAGATCCTTCATATTCTTCTCCAGAGTCTAGTCTAGCAAGTCTGTGTGGCCTTCTCCTCCACTCACCCTCCACAACCTACCAGATCTAGATTTTTTCCCTCATCCAGTGCCCCAGCCTAGTCTGGCAAACCTTGCCTATCCCATAACTAACCTCTAGGCTTCTACCAGGATCTGCCCTGCCTGACCGCAAACCAAAGCCCCTCCTCATGCCCCATCCAACCTCTCAATGCAGCCCGATCTACCACCATGCTCTGGGCTTGGGCCAGGCCACAAAATCTGAATACCAACCTAGTCCCTCTGTCTACTTGACTTCATTTCACACCAACCATTTCCAACAGGGCCAGCCTGCCTGTGTATTCTCTTTTCTGCCTCAAGCTTAACTGTCCATATAAGACACAGAAGTTTAAGAAGTCCACATGCCCAGATCTCATCACAAAAATACAAGCAACATGAAATATCAAACCCCTCTGAAACCTACTTATCCTATAGAAGTATTTGCCAATGAGAATTATATAGATGAACCCCAGGACACAGAATTTAAGAAAAAAAAATCATAAACTTCAACCAATATTTTTTTAAAAAATATAAAGAAGGCACAGAGAAACAGCTCAAAAATCAAAAGATTTTGATGATGTGATGATGGCCGAGAAAAAAAACCAATCAGACATAGGGCTGAGGGAAATAACAAATACAACCAGGATATGAACATGAAATTCAATAAGTAGATAAAAGAATTGAAGAGGACTCAGGCTGAAATGAAGATAGAATTATAAAACCCAATAGTCCAAAAGGAAATTATAGTAGAATGACTGAAGTAGAACATAGAATATAAGGACTTGAAGATGAAGTTTAAAACAACCTAGACCAAATAAACAAGGATTATGAAAAATTAAAAAAAAACCCAAAATGCTACAGGAATGGACATACGGGATGTCTGTGGCACTACACAAAGAAAAAAAAATTGAATTATAGGCAAATATGAAGGAGAAGAATCCAAAGTCAATGGCATAGCCCATATATTCAAAAGCTCATGGAAGAAAAATTCTCCAAATTAAGGAAAGACACACCTATACAGACACAAGAATTGCAAAAGAACACCAACTAGATCAGGGTAGATAATAAAATCTCCATAGCATACCATAGTTAAAACGCTAAGTGTATTGAAAGCTGCAAGAGAGAAAAAAAAAAAAAAAAACAACAAACAACAAAAACAAAAACAGAAATCACATATAAAAGAAAACCCATCAGAGTAACAATTGAGTTCTTGATGCAAACTTTGAAGCCAGAAGAGCCTAGAGCAGTGCATTCTAAGGCCCACAAGACTATGATACGCAACCTTGACTAATATACCCACCACAACTATCTGTCGTAGTTGAAGTAAAACAAAAACAAAAACTTTCCACAATACCAGCAGTCTAAAAAAATTATATCCAACAAACTAGAGTTAAAGAACACAGAAAGCAGTATTTCAGGCTGAAGAGAGACATGAGCATAGCCCAGAAGCTTGTGAAAGAAATATGAATCCATGATTCTTAAAATACAAAGTACCAATGAAAACACAAACAACAAAAGTCAACAACACAATGACCACAATTAAAACACATATTATTAACTACCTAAGAGCACCTGTAGTACCCCTACAACTGTACAAACACGCACACACACATCCACACACACACATCCACACACACACAAACACACACACAGAGTTTATATGAAAATTTCTCATTTGAATTTACAATGGTCCCCACAAGAGCTATAGACCATCTATAAAAATACAACCCAGCATCAGGCATGAGGAATTCTCTTTTGAGTTGTTGGTCAGAGATATGCTCCCAAAACATTATAAGTTATTGTTACTGTCCTTTGTTACCCCCCCCACCCTGAGGTGGTAGATTTCTGTTGCTGAAGAAACAATGCACTTCAGACACAGGACCCAGAGGCTCCTGATCTGGAATCGACCTGAAAACCTCTTCCTTATGAGCTGGCTTTCATGGGACCAGAAAGTGCCATGCAAGCTCCCAAAGGAAACCCAGTTAACTGCCCATGGCTAGTGGATACATGGATCTTGGAGGGGAACCTATAACCACCACTCTACTAAAACAGTACTATCCTTAACTACATTCTAAACAGTTTCCTTATCACACAGATAAGTAGTGTTCACCCCTCATCAAATAAACTTCTCTTTGCAACAGGTGGAGCCCACTACAGAAATCTACAACCAATCAAGACATAAAGTTGGGGAGCCTAGACCCAACAGATATACTTCCAGCTAAGGTTAGGAGATCATTGTGGGAGAGGTGGGTAGAAAGATTGTAGGATCCAGAGGAACAGGAGTTTGCTGTGAGACTGTGTCCCCAAAAATGTTAGAAGCTAAATTTATGAAATATCACCAGAATGGCTGCTTAAATGTGGCTTGAATAAAGGAGACACCAAGAGATCAGCTAATATGGAAAGAAGAGGAACTCATTTCTTTTTAGTGAAAATGCCCAAAGCCCCTCCTCTTAGCTTTGGAGAATTATATAGCACATTGTCATTAGCTAGAGTCACCCTATTTTAAGCACCAAGCAATGTGTTATTTAAAGGCTATTGAGAGATGGTGGCCACTCTGATCCTGGGAAGTCACTGGAAAATTGAAGAGCAAATGATGCACATCTGCTGTGAAAGAGAAATGCAACTCCAGGCACAGAATTAAGCCTGTATACTATACCCCACACACATTGGACACAGTAAATACCTGTCTGCATGGAGTTCTCACTCAGAGGCATTAAAGAAACTACTACAAAATTATATTCACAAAAATTTAAATAAAACATTCAGTAAGTCATTTTTTAAATAGAAGGCAATGTGAAAGCAAGTTTGCATGTAATACAAATTAAATATTGCAATGCATTCATAACGTGTGCAGTATTTTATTCTCCTGTCAGTTTTAACACTGTGCCATGTCCTTCAAATATCAGGTCATCTGCGTTTATTTTAGAATTCAGTTTCTCTGCACATTGCTGTCATTTTCCCAGAAGGATTGTTTGAAGCCCATGTTCAGCAAAGGAATGTTTCTTCTTTCCCCAAAAGACACTAAATATATATTTTAAACTATAAGCACAAGAAGTGATTGGAGCAGATAATGATGAGGAACAAAGGAGGAAGGCGTTGATTTAGGTGAGAAGACTAAATGTGTGCTTAGTGCAATAGAAACAGTTTCTCAACCTCGAGTGGATCCAGATAGCATAGACTAAAAATGGCTCTGCAAGTTTAACAGACCACTGGGCAAAATAAATACTTCGGATGTCAGTCGCAGGAGCCGGGGAATGAATTCTCTGTAAACCAAGTGAAAGTTGCCTTGAATGAAAGGCTCCCAGGGAAATTAAATGAAATAAAGCTGCTGTTTGAACAAGATAGTAGTAAAAAGTTAGAGAGGAATTTAAATAAGTGGCTTGAGATTTAATTTATAGCATGCTCCTTGTTAAAGCTTGTGCCTGAAATAGCGTAATAGGAAGGGAATGCCCCGGAGATGGGGATTGCATTTAATTATCCAAGGGGGGGGGGTCTCAGAAACCAAGCGGCAATGGAAATGGGAGGTGGTGGGTGGATTTGGTGTGAAAAGTTGGCAGGGGAAACGAAAAAGCCTGTCCTAATACTACTATCCCTGGCAACATTTCTACAAAGTTGTGTTACGTTATTTATTTTGTGTGTGTTCGCATGGCGAGGGCATTGGGGGAGGGCACACGTGCCATGGCATGGGTGTGGAGGTCAAGGGGCAAGTCTGTGGAGTTAGTTCCTATCTTCCTTATGTGGGTTCTTGGGAATCAAGCTTGGACTAACAGGCAGTCTGTGTAAGCCTTTACCTTCAGGGCCATCTTACCAGCTGTTTGTTTGTTTGCTTGTTTAATAAAGTCTTAACATTTGTCTTATTCTTTTAGCCTCGGCTATAATTTCTGGGTAGTTTAATACCTGGAGAGAATGAAGCTAGTTGCTAATTGATTCTTAGCTACCGTCCTTTTGGCATTTCACATGGCCTTTTAGTCCCCAACACTGTCAGAGAAGAGCACTGCCTGCATCGAAGAGGAAGAAGTGTCATTTCAAGTGCTGAAGTGGTTAGATCAAAGAGAGGCTAATTGATGTCAACTGTATATTAAAGCTTAAAAATGTAAAGCTCCCTGCTTAGATCAATAAAACAGCCGATGGCCAATGTTTGAATAGTTATGAGTTTTTGAGACATCCTTGCTTGAAGTTTCAACCTTAAGGTTTAGATTAATTTTGGAGTGAAGACATGTGTCTGAAGCTGTGATATTCCTTTTTATTTGAGGGGTGGGGGCTGTAGACTTAGTAAAAAGATATGAGCACTGTGGTTAAGGGAACAAAAAAAAATCCCACTTCTCTCCTCTACAATGCAATTTCATCTCTTATCTCCCCAAATCAGAGTCATTCAATTAATTTTCTATCTGACCTAATTTTTTCCCAAGGTGTATTTTTTTTTTTCATTTTAGTCTCTTAATTACAGATTTGAAAGTGCCAACCTGAAACTGTTTGAATGGTGCACAAAGCTGAGCTCTTCTTCAAAGCCTTTGGAGAAAACAGTGCCTTCACTGTCTAGGGTAAAATTGAGCATGAAAGTACCTGGTGTGAGGATTTTGGTGATAGTAAAGGCATTATTATAAATTCTTTTTTAAAAAGTTCATTCGCTCCCATGAAGAAGAATGATTCAGGGGCTAATGCAGACTTTTCCTTTGATAAACACTTTTTCTTTTTTTCTTTTTTGATAAACACTTTTTCAAATGCAATATTTTAATTAAGTCTTTGAGAATTTCATATATGCATGCAATGTATACCATGCTATTTTTGTTCATATTTACCATCTTTCCTCTACTGGGCATCCTCAATCCACTATTAGCCCCTTTCAACTTCCTGTCCTCAATTATGACAGAATTCAGTTTGTGTTACCCTTACACTCACGGGAGTGGGGTGTCTACTGGAGAAAAGGCCTGTCAAGGGCCATATCCTTAAGAAAACAGCTAGGGGCAGAAGATCATGAGCCTCTCATTGCTCTGTGCTGGAGTACTGAATGTTTTGAACTTGTGTAGCTCTTGATGGGCAACCAAAGCTAAGGGGAGTTCATGAGAGCACATTTCCAGTCATGTCCAAAACAGTATCAGAATATCCAGCAATTCGTCAATCCAGCAATAGCACACTCAGCAGCAGGAACTAACAACAGCTGGGCCCAGCAGCATTAAGGGCAGCAGAAGGGGGAGTAACAGCTGCCACAGGTTCTCTCTGGACACCTCCATTTATACCCTCTAAAAGTTCCTGGAATTAAATTATCTGTAGCTGACACAAGTTGAACCCCTCCTAGACCACGAGACAATCGTAATTAGTGGCTGTGGACAATCTGAAACAGTCTCATATGCCAACCATGGGATTAAAACAAAAACATATTTACGTAGCATAACTGGGTTTGTTTTTTTAAAACCAAAATTCTCACTACACTTGTCTGTTAATATTTGATTTTCAGAAGTGAATGATTTGTGATCCTTCAAGTTGAGTTTTGATTGGCTAGCTGGCCGGATGACTTGAAAATGAGAATGACAGAAAAATGCCACTGGTGCTACTCATTAAGAATGAGCAGAGGTGAGGCACCAGAGTACGTGAGAAAGTCATATCCCACTCTCCACTCAACTGTGGAGAATGTTCTGACCATTGGCTAGATCTGGGAAGGGGTTTAAAGTTTACCGCCTGTATTGTCCTTGGCTGGTGCCTTAGTTTGAGCGGGACCCCTGGGCCCAAATCTGCCTATTATAATGTTCTACCTGTAGGTTTCTAGGACCCTCTGGATCCTTCTACTTTGCTATTCTCCCATGCTTCTCTCATTTAGAGTCCCAATAGGATGTCCTCCCCTCTGTCCCAGTTTCCTGGTAAGTGAAGGCTTTCATGGGACATGCCCCTTGGGCTAGTATGCAGATATAAGTGAGTATATACCATTTGATTCTTTCTGCTTCTGGGTTAACTCACTCATTATGATCATTTCTAGCTCAATCCATTTATCCACAAATTTCGGGAATTCCTTGTTTTTAATAGCTGAGTAGTATTCTATAGTGTATATGTACCTCAGTTTCTTTATCCATTCTTCTACTGAGGGACACTTAGGCTGTTTCCATGTTCTGGCTATTATGAATAAGGCTGCTATGAACATGGTTGAGCAAATTTTCTTGTTATGTGCTGGAGCATCTTCTGGGTATATTCCAAGGAGTGGAATAGCTGGGTCTTGAGGAAGCCCTATTCCCATTTTTCTGAGATAGCACCAGATAGATTTCCAAAGTGGCTGTACTAGTTTGCATTCTCACCAGCAATGAAGGAGTGTTCCTCTCTCCCTACATCCTTGCCAGAATGTGGTGTCGCTTGAATTTTTGATCTTAGCCATTATGGTGGGTGTAAGATGGACTCTCAGAGTTGTTTTGATTTGCATTTCCCTGATGACTAAGGAGGTTGAGCATTTCTTTAAGTGTTTCTCAGCCATTTGATATTCCTCTGTTGAGAAGTCTCTGTTTACTTCCAAGCCCCATTTCTCAATTGGGTTATTTGGTTTGGTGGTGTTTAATTTCTTGAGTTCTTTATATATTTTGGATATTAGACCTTTGTCAGATGTAGGGTTGGTGAAGATCTTTCTCACGTACTCTGGTGCCTCACATTTGACCATATCCCCTGGAGGGGGAGACCTGGTGGCACTCAGAGGAAGGACAGCAGGTTGCCAAGAAGAGACTTGATACCCTATGAGCATTTACAGGGGGAGGTAATCCCCCTCAGGAACAGTCATAGGGGAGGGGAATAATGGGAAAATGGGGGGAAGGGAAGAATGGGAGGATACAAGGGATGGAATAAACATTGAGATGTAACAAGAATAAATTAATAAAAAAAATGAACAGAGGGAGGAGGTCCCTTCCTGTCATTGGCCTAGGGGAGGGGAATAGGGCAAAAGAAGGAGAGAGGGAGGAACAGGGGGATACAGTGAGGGGATAACAATTGAGATCTAATCTGAATAAATTAATTAAATAAAAGAAAAGGAAAGCCAAAACAACAACAACAACACAATGAGCAGAGATCAGTGTTGGAGTAGGGGTCACCTCTCCTGTGTAGGAAGGCATTACCCAGCAAGGGCTGTTTTGGCTGAATCATGATGAGAGGGAGGGAGGGGATATGGTTCCAGTATGGAATATCCCCCGGAGGCACATGTTCTGAGCCACTTGGTCCTGAGCCGTTGGTGTGGTCTGGCTGAAGTATGGCACTGAGACAGACCCTGAGTAATACGAGGGGGAAAAGAAGCCTTCCCAGTCCTGTTTACACACAGCAGTTGTGTTATGAGTACATCTGTGTACCCTGTGGGGCGTGCAAGCTAGTGCTTAGAAGCAGCTCCGAGCTTGCGAGCTTGCTTTGCATAGAACAGAGCCATTACTGATGAGCTTTGTATATATTCATTGTTGACTTAGGTGATGACTCCATGAGTTTAATCATTCCAAACGTCATCACTGTGTGCCCATTTAATCCTGCAATTCACTATATGTTAATTACATTAGTAAGGCTGCTTTGGGGATGGGGCAGCAGTTAAGGTCACTTTGCTCTGGCGGAGGACTGGAATTCAGGTTGCAGCACTCCAATGACAAGTCAGAACCACCCATAATTCCAGTTCCAGGGGATCCCACACTTCCTTATGGCCTCTAGAGTGCCAGCACTCATGTGCACAAGCCCACACATAAATACATAGTAAATAGTGGGCATAAATAATAAAATATTGGGGGAGTGGAAGCTTCCTTTTCAAAAAAAAGAAATTGTTCTGGGGATTCAAAACGAATTATGATTAAGAGTCTGAAGCAAAGATTTGCTTTATGAAGACATTAAAACATACCTCTTTACCTTTTTACAAACCTCTTTGTAACTATAGATGCTTAAAATTACAAAGAAACTACTATTTGGAGATGTGTTTTGTTACAGTTGTTGTTGTTGTGATTTACACTAAACCTTTGAACTTGATATACTATTTAAAAAGGAAAGTAGAGGTCGAGGCTGCTAATTCAAAATAGCATGTTCATGTATTTAGCTTGTATAAATGTCTTTTCTTCTGCACAAATGAAGAGGCCCTGGGATATTGGCAGGAGCACCCACACCACTCATCAGAGTTGAATTGTGCAGCTAGCGTGGCAGAGAGGGTCAGCAGTGAGTGAGGACGGCCTGGGTCAAAGAGAGAAGTGGCCCGAAAATCACAGTGTGCACCTTGTAAATACCTTATAGCTATAAAATGGGCTGAAAATTGGCTAAAACCTTCATAAAACCACTTTCAGGGACATCCAAGGGGACAGTCTGCCCTGCTTTGTCATTGTAAGACTGTTTTCCAAGCTCCCACTCTCGTTTGCCCTAATACACTAAAAATACTTTTATAAGTAGATTTTTGTACAATGTCATGTAAGTCACTTCCTTCTAGAACCTTTCTTTTAGTTTTATGGCCTCAGATGTCAATGAAAGCATGACCCTTAGCATCTTTAATTCTCCATTTTATGTAATCGACTCCCCTCATCACAGAGAGTTTTAGGTCTATTTTGGCGTTTATCCTTAGTGACATCATCTCCTCAGGTCACTGACATTCTCTAAGCTCCACAGGGTTTTTCTTTCTCCTTAACTTTAAGTCTTTTCTGATGGCAATTTCCTGCTGATTACAGCCTTATTTGCGTATATACTCAGGTTGTATGTGTCTGGTTATGTGATCTCTCCCTCTTCCTCTTGGTGGTTTTGGTGATATTGGTAGTGGTGGTGCTGGGTGGGGTGTGCTGCTGGTGGTGGCCATGGTGATATTGGCATTACTGGTGGTGGTGGTGGTTGTAGTGGTGTGTGCATATTTGTGTGTGTGTGTGTGTGTGTATGTGCGCGAACACGCACACACACTCTGAAATGAAAGACTGTGCCACACAGGACATTGACTTCTTGTTAGTGGCTTAATGTAGACGTTCAGTAGGAGGAAGTAAGACGGTAAAGTTGAGAAGATCTTTGCTTTGGATAGGTATTTGAAGTTTCTGTTCCTATTGAGAAGGTGGGTTTGCAGTTGCTCTTTCATTTTAAGAGGCAGATGTGTTCTCTGGGAGTAACAGTTCCCCTTCTCTTTGTTATAAGCAGTCCTCTGTCTCTCACAGCTTCATGCATTGGCCCTACACACCAAGGTTGTCAGGAAGGGACCTGTACTGTTCCCATGGGACACCTTGGTCATCTGTGGTGCTTTTGTTGTGGAAGTGATGAGGACAGGCTGTGTTTCAGGTTAGAGCCTGGGAGGAGCAGAAGTGGTCAGGGATGCATGCATTTCTTCGTTACCCGGAAGAATGCCTGTGTCCTCTCAGACGCTGCTGACTGCTACTGAGGAGTCTTGCCAGGCACATGCTTGTCACCATTCATAGGGCTAAAAATCTCTATCTTTTCTGCAATGGCTTCCTGTCTCCGTAAGTGTTCCTTGTAGACTGCAGGATGTGCCAGAGAGTTCTTGCGGCCAGTTAGTTCTTACCTCAGTACCTCAGATGGTAACAGCACTGCAGTCACTCAGACTCCCTAGTCCACACTGGGACAGGAGACACACTTTAATTGGAAGTATAAGGACACAAGCGCAACCTTTGCTATTTTTATTAAGAATAAATTGCGACCTGCACATTGTGTTCCTTCTAGAATTATACAAGGGTAGCCTTGGTCGAAATACCTTCTCAATCTATTGCCATCAGCCAAAACTAATGAGCTAAACTGCACTGGAACTTAAGTTGTTAGTTAACGAGGAGCTCCCAAACAGAGGGAAGAAGGTTTTCTTTGTGTTGAGGAGTTTAATTGGTCTGGCAGAATGTCCTCATGACCGAATCTGCTTGACTGGCCAAGGTTTCTTTGATATTTTGATAGAAGATAAGGTGGTTCGGCAAAACTGTAGTAGCAGAGAGGGGAAAATGCATTCCAAAATCTTTCTGCCCCTGGCTGAGTGATAGCACGCAGGGATGGCCAGGACTAGCGTTTGCCTACAGGACTCAACAACCCAAAGGGTGCTTTATCTCACACACTGCTCAATATATGTACCTTGATTTATCTCTAAAGTGATTCCCAAGAGGAAGTCACAGGCTGGATTTCATCAAGAATGAAAACTGGGCGAGGGGTTAGTGCATTATTCATAAAACACTTCAACAACAAGTTTGAACTGCATCCTCTCCTCTCCCACTCCTCTTCTATAGAGCAAATATGAAAGTGATAGAGGGATTGAGATGTCCAAGTTAGATCCTTTGGTAGCAGCATCAAACTCCTACACTTTAGTACCATATACAGCTAACGAGCACCTCCGTGTATTGTGAACAGTATCTGAATTGGACAATAACTTGAACAATTCTTTTGACATTCTGTGGACTATTTACCTTTATTTTCATTGCTTTATATACGATCACGGTGGAGAAAAATCAACACTTTTTTTTTTCAGACACAGAGAGAGCAAGTAGCAGATCCCATATTCCTTCCCCATGGACACATCTGAGCTCATAAGTACGAGAGGGCCCTGTGTCAGTGGGTTTGCTATGGTTGGGAATGCTCCTTCCAAAGTGGAAACTAAGCAATAGACAATTACAACATAATACCAGTAAGTCTGTAGTCAGTTTTAAATAACTTAAGAAATTTTAAAATTCTTTATAATGTATCCAGATTACATTCTGATTGTTATCCCCTCAATTGTATCTTCCCATTCCCAACCTCCTCCCCTTTTCTGCCCTATTCCCCTCCCCTAAACCTCTGACAGAAGGGGACCTCCTCCCACACCATATGACCAGGTCTCATCCTGATAGCCTGCTTCCCCTTCCTTTGTGTGCCCACCAGGTCTCCCCACCCAGGGGAAGTAATCAAATTGGGGGAACCAGAGTTCATGTTAGAGGCAGTTCTCACTTTCCCCACAACTGTGGGGATTGGGGCTGTCCATTAGCTGTATCTAACAGGGGGTCTAGGTTTATTGCATGCACTGCCCTTGATTGGTGCAACAGTTTGTGCAGGCACCCCTGGGTCCACATCCACCAGCCTTGATAGTTTCCTTGTGGGGACCCTGAACCCTCTGGGTCCCTCCATACCCCTCAGTGCTCCACCAGGAGTCCAACCTCGAGTCTCAGCATCTGTCCCAATCCTCCGCTGGGTGTAGTCTCTCAGAGAACATCTATGTTGCGCTAATATCCACTTATATATAAGTATTTACCATGCATGTCTTTCTGGGTCTGGGTTACCTCACTCAGGATGATCATTTCTGGTTCCATCCAGTTTTTTTATCCATTCTTCAGTTGAGGCACATCTAGGTTGTTTCTAGATTCTGACTATTACTAATAAAGCTGCTATATACATAGTTGAGCAAATGTGCTTGTTGTATGGTGGGGCATCTTTTGGGTATGTGCCCAGGAGTGGTGTGGCTGAGTCTTGAGGTAGCACTATTCCTAATTTTCAGAGAAAGTGCCAGATTGATTTCAAAGTGGTTGTACAAGTTTGCACTCCCACCAGCAGTGGAGGAATGTTCCCCTTTCTCCACATCCTTGCCAGCATGTGATGTCACTTGAATTTTTTATCTTAGCCATTCTGGTAGGTGTCAGATGGAATCTCAGAGTCATTTTGATTTGCATTGACCTGATAACTAAGGACACTAAGCATTTCTTTAGGTGTTTCTTGGCCATTTGACGTTCCTCTGTCGAGAATTCTGTTTGGCTCTGTTTGGCCTTTTTAAAAAATGGATTATTTGGTTTGTTGATGTTTAATTTCCTGAGTTCTTTATATACTTTGGATAGTAGCCCTTTGTCAGATGTAGGGTTGGTGAAGATCTTCTCCCAGTCTGTAGGCTGCTGTTTTGTTCTGTTGACAGTGCCCATTGCCTTAGAGAAGCTTTTTAGTTTCATGAGGTTCCATTTATTAATTGTTGACCTTAGAGCCTGAGCTGTTGGCGCTCTGTTCAGGAAGTTATCTCCTGTGCCAATGAGTTCAAGGCTTTTCCCTACCTTTTTCTTCTAAAGGTTTACTGTGTCTGGTTTTATGTTCAGCATGCAGGGGCCAGAGCTCAACTTTGATTGTCTGAATATTCACAGATGCTGTCCACCTTTTCTTCTGAGTCAGGGTCTCTCACTGGCCAGGAACTCAACAAGTAGACTAGGCTGGCTGTCCGATAAGCCTCAGAGTTCGGCATGTGTCCTCTTTCACAGTACTAGGGATACAGGAGTGCGCTGTACCCTACTTTCCTTGAACTTTAGTTCTGGGAGATTAAAACTCAGGTCCTTGTGGTTGTCAGCCAAGAGTTTACTGACTGAGCCACCACTCTCTCTCTTGTCTTCCTCCTCTTAGAAGTGAGGTGGAGCTGAGTTCATGGATAGTTGATGGGGATGAGCAAGGGAGTGTGCTTCGAGCAGTGGGATACCATTCAATACCTAGCTTTTCACTTTGATTCTTATTTGCTGGGTATTTCACAGACTTTCCTTACATTCTCACTGACCCACATCTGTGCACGTTGTGACACATTCAAGGATTATTTCCTTTAGAAAAATGCATTCCGCAGCAATTCTGGAGAAAGTAGTACAGAAATCGAGGACAAGGCATTCATTTTTGTTCAACTGTGTTACAATTAGTGTAAGGCAGAGAGAGAGAGAGAGAGAGAGAGAGAGAGAGAGAGAGAGAGAGAGAGAGAGAGAGAGAGAGAGAGAGAGAGAGAGGCGTGCTGTGGCAATACATGCAATCGAGGTTAAATCGTAATGGATGGACCTTCAGCTCTCATTACTCAAGCACTTGGTATGAATGTCTCTTGCCTTTTATTTGACCTGAGGATCTACTGTATCTGATTCAGCTATTTTGTTTAGACTTTTCAATGTTGCTATCTCCTTCATTTCCTCTACCAACATCTAACACAGCTTCAATAAAATGAGTGCAGATTGATTTAGCACTTAGGAGAGTGAATTCTAATGGACTCAAAAGGAAGGAGGGCCATGGAAAATTGGATGTCTAGGTATTGGTACCAGTCTATTATGAGCCTCTGTTGGGCATACCTCAGATTACCATCTATGTCAGTGGTTCTCAACCTTCCTAATGTTGTGACACTTTAATACAGTCCTTATGTTGTGGTAACCACACAACTATATTTTGTTGGTACTTCTTAACTGTAATTTTGTTACTGTTATGAATCATAATGTAAACATCTGGTATGAAACCCCCAAAGGGATTGTGATTGGAGAACCACCGATAGAGAGTTTAGTGAGATGGCTCAGCAGTTAAGATGATTTGCTGCTCTCTCAGAGTGCTGTAGTTTGGGTCCTAGAACCCATATCAGGCAGCTCACAAACATCTGTAACTCTTAGCTCTGGTGAATCAGACTTTTTCTTCTGGCTTCTGCATGAATGGGTGTGTATGTGTACCTCCCACATACACACATAAAGAAAGATAAATCTTAAAAGACTAATGTATAGTATATTAAACAGTAAGGTCTGTGTGGGGATAAAAGCCTTTCTGAGAAAAATAGCATAGGCATTATTTAGCTGTTTTCATCTATAATAAAATATTTTCCTGATTACCAATTTAATATCTAATAACAATTTGACTTGTAGTTTGAAATATGTGAATATTTATTTTTATTTTTATTTTTTTGAATATTTTAATATATTCCAAAAGCCATATTTTTAAGGTGAACCAGGAGAGAGTTTCTGTTTTGCATTGTCATGATAGCCGACCACAAGTACATTTTACATAAGCATCTGTCTTAGCTGAACTCATGAATGGACACATGGTTTGCTTACATTCTAGTCATCCAGGGTGGGACTGAGGCTACTAGGTCATAAGGCTCAGGCACCATTCCCGTCCCAGTTCCTGAACGCATAGTGAGGGAGGAGGGACAACCTTCTTTTTCTGGAAGTCACATGAGATTACTCTGCTTAAATGGCCTAGCCTGACATGCCCCACCTACCTACAAGGAGAGATAGAAAAGGAGTTTTCTTTTAAGTGGTTGAATACTGACCCAAAAGGATGCTTCTCCATTTTCCTATAGAAGGAAGAGGAAGAAAAGACAATTGAAAATGAACTTACCCGACACATTTTCATGAAGATTTGTGGCAAATGCCATTAGCATTTCAAATTCTCCAGTGGTATCCTAACCTCTCAAATTGCTTACTTGACATCCTCCAAACTAGTTTAGGCAAGGAATAAATGGTGAATTTTGCCTGAATGAAGCTTAATCCAGCTGAGTTTCACCAAATTTGCACTTGAGAGTTTGATGAAGAAAAAAAGAATCAAATGAAAGTGTAAATTTACTGGGATGGAAGTTTGTAAGTGTTGTTGAACCTGGTGTGGTTGAAATTATATGGCAATGCGTTTGTTTTGCTTTTTAAATCTGTGTGCTCGCGCGCGCGCGCGCGCGCGCGTGTGTGTGTGTGTGTGTGTGTGTGTGTGTGTGTGTGTGGTGTGTGTTGGGCTTGTGCGCATGTGCATGCTTGAAGCCGTAATAGGCTATCAGATCTCCTGGGGCTGGAGTTACAGGGGTGCTGGGAACTGAACTCGTGTCTTCTGTAATAAGAGCAGTAATGTACTCTTAACTGCGGAGCCCTTTCTTGGTCCCTGAAAGCAATGCACTTTGAGAAAAAAAAAAATTTAATCAAGAACTATGTGGCAGATGCTTACATTGCAAACTTGAAAGCATGCTTAACTTATTTTTTTTTCAAATTGGAGAAAGAAACTTGTGGCCTCAAAATTTTAGGGATCTTTGTTTCTCTCTAAATGATAAGTAACAAGGAACAGATTTTTTTAAGTAAATTAATGTAAATAAGGGCTTTTTAACAGTGATGGCTTTTTCAATGCTGATGGCTCTTTTGACAGTTAAAAAAAGAACTCAAATGAAATAGAGAGTAACTAATCAGAAGTGATATTAATGAGGATGGGAAATCCTTACTTCCTTCCTAAAAAGCTATCTAAGTGAGTGAGAAAAGTATTAACGTAATGCATATTGGAAATGTGCTTCATAGGAGATTTAAGACATTATAGACTGTCACCTTAGGGAAATGGGCAATAGGATTTTAAGGCAAGAAAATAAGTCGGCGGCTTTGTAATTTTCTGAGAATACTACGCAAGCAGCAGCAGTCATTTCAGGAGATTATTATGAACTGTGTGAGCCCTGAGGGCACTCAGTGATGTGGCTGTCTGTGTGTAAATGCATTGCTCATTATATACGGGGCTGCTCAGCCAGCCTCAGCAGCTGTGGCTCTTCCCCCTTCCTTTCTGGCCAGCACAGCTTCTAAGTTGGATGAGACAGGGAGGATTGTATGGAACAATCCTCTGAGATTTTGGAGACTTTAAAAGTTAGAGAGAAGAGGCCCCAAACCTGCCATAGCAACACCCCACTTCTCAGACTGGCCAGTTTTAGATGGGTTAACCAAGTGCTTAATAGTTGCACAAATTTAATACACTAGAAAAAAAAAGTAAAATAGACACTGTAGTTTATCTGTATCCGAGGATATATCACAATGATGTAGTATTTTTATGCCCCAAATTGCAGCCTGATTTTCACTTTCAATTTATATTTTTCATCTTGTAAGAAAATTACGTCTCCTATTTAGCCTATACCCTAAGACTATGAATTTGAGCTCAGAGCAATGGTGTTTGCTCTTTTGATTTGGTTGAAAGTTGGAAAAACAAAATAATAATGTTGAAAACTAACAACTTTTATGATGCTTTTAAGATGTAAAAACCAGAGCACATCAGACACTGGTAACCTTCCCAGGGTGAATGCCAAGGGAACTCTGCTCTGAGTGCTGGTCTACCTGGCATTGTATGCCCACGAGGGGTGTTTAAAGGGAGAGCTTTAAGTGTAAAGGACCCTGTAGATGATGCCATGGCTAGGACCACACTGAGTCTTGGTTCTATGACTCAAGCACTTATGTAACAGCTCGTCTCCTGAGGGCACACAGTTTTATGTCTTGATTTCCAAAATTAATTTGTTTCTAATTATAATTTATGCTCAAGAAGCTAACCAAGGTCTTATGATTAAATAGGTCGCTGCAGCAAATGTTCCCTCTGTTAGCTTGCTGAGAGTTTTTGTTGTGAATGGGACTGTATTCTGTGAAATGCTTTTGTGCTATCCCCTTAGTTTTGATAAGTGCTGTCTTAATTTTAACTCATCTAAAAATATTCTTAGATTGCCCTTGAGATTTTTTTCTTGAGCCTGAGTTGTCAAGAAATATGTGGCTTAATCATCATGTATTTCTGGATCTTACAGTTAACCTTTCCATTGAATTCCAGCTTAAATCTACCTTGGCCTGGGAGAATTGTATGATTGATATATTTTTTTAAAAACCGTCCTTGAGATGCATTTTCTGGCCTAGAATGTGAGCTAGTGTGAATGCTGTGTACATCCACAGTACTAACAAAGAGTATGTGCTTTGTATCCCGGGGAGCCCAAAGCTGGTAAGGAACCCAAGATGCCCATGGCTCCTCGGTGTTGCTTCACAGCAATAGTAAAAGCACTTGCTTTTTAAGCTTTTCCATGGGAAGCTGGCTGCAGACTAAAACAAATAAACCTTGTGTTTCCTTCCTCTTAATATATTTAAGAAAAATTAAAGGCTATAGAAAGTAGGTACCCCAAACATAAGCCCCATTTCCCTTCATACTATGGGAAGATCTTTTCATCTTTATTGGGAGGCTAATAGCTTTTTGAATTAATATGGTAGGGTAGAAAACCATATGAATTACATGTATAACTTACATAATGAAACTGAACTCTCTCTATGATGCTATGATATGGAAATTACTGGATTTCTGTTGCAAGATTTAATCTGTATGATTGGGAACTTATGAACAAAATATTGGATATTTGTTATACGTACTATTTATATCATTCTGTCCCCAGGGCATTAGAATTAGGCTGGGCTATTGGTGGCATCAGGCATACATTATCTGTAGCAATTGGAATTGTATTCTGTCCATAAAGATATCTTCTTTTTATGGGCTGAGACATTTCCTATGTATGTGTTGCATCTTGAGAACTTGCCACTATTTTCAAGTCATGAAAAGTATCCACAAGAAAAATCAAATTAAAGTCAACATCCAAGTGTTGTAGTAACAAAACTGAGATGCTCATTAACAGAAATGCCTAGACGTCATTTGGAGTGTTCCAAAGGATGGCATATGTAAGGGTGTGTTTCAGCATCCTCCACTTACTGTGTTTTCTTTAAGTAGCTAATTTGCTGCAAAATGAACACACTGCCCATGGAATGTCAGCAGTATTGATCAGGCACGGAGATGCACAACACGTGCTCACCTACAGGGGCTGACTTGTGAGGGGGCTGCTCTGCCAACAGGCACCTTCAAATTGCAAGAGACAAACAAAGAATGGCAGAAGGAATTAAATCATCTTTGCCCTCCACTGTAGAAAAGCAAGCATGTCATTAAGCAGAAAAATGATGTGAGGCTATATTAATTATTAGGACAACCCAACGACTACAGTCCTGTCTGTAGTATATTAACATCGTAAGTGCAGTTTAAAATATTCATGGATCATTACAGATTAATCCTTGAACAGCACTGGCAATGCAAGCAATTAATGGTGGCAGAACCGCTGATTGACACATGCTGAACTCACATTGGATCTCCGACTCTACCCTAAGAGCTTGATGGACTTCCTAATTACCATATACAACACAGCAAAGATTTGAGGAGCTGAGTCACTTGCCCACTGTTGCTTTTTGGTAAATGTTATTTCGAGGCCATGCTGATCACATTATACTGGCTTGCTCCCTCGCATGCCTTTCTTTGGATTTTTGTGACCACAAGGATGTGAAGAGGAGTGTTAAGTACAGGTGACATACTAGTTTGTCTCCTTTCTGGAAGCCTCCTTTCCACATCTCAGCTACCACGGTCGATTAGAGTAAAATGCTTTGAAAAGTGTCACACTCACCTAACGTTTTATTAATTATATTGTTAACAATTAGTTAATATCTTACTCTACTTGATTTTTTAAATCAAACTCCATCATCACTGTGTATATGGGGAGAAAAACCAATTAGTGTATTTAGATTTTGGTGCTATCAGTAGCTTTGGACAACTGCTATGGAGTTTGAAAATATTCTCCATGTTAGGTAGGCTAGAGGACTCAATAGCCATGGGTGATATTTGCAAATATGGTGTGTGCAGGAAACATTAATGCTGTTTAATGCACCAAAGCCATCCTGTGTCTTCTATTCAGTCTCATCAAACCTATGTGGTTGGGAAAACCATGCTGACAAGTAGACTATGTGATTTTTAAATAGATGTTGCTTCTCCAAAAATGCAAAGAACATTCTAACCATCTGTGGGAGCCGTCTGGGGAGTGGTAGCGTATAACCTATATTTTCCCACTTTTTATCGTGAAACAGAGCTGAGCAATCCATTTAGTTTGCCCTATGGTACTCTCCCATCCTTTGTCACACTGAGGTATATTCCCACCTACTCTGTCCAGAGTGCATTATGGTACTCTGCCAACTTGGTCCCACTGAGGCAGATTTGTACATGTTTTTGTTTTCCTTGGAAGTGTTATTCCTTACAGTCTGTAGTCATCTGTTCTGTGGACCGCGTGGAAGCACTGGATCGCAGCCCAAGGACCCTCTACGAGGTATATCACTGTTTCTCTCTCTCTCTGCTCTTATTTCCTCTTCGACCTGAAACCATCAGGTGATAATGCTCATGTGTTTCCTTTCATATAAAAAAGAAAAGCTGCTGCGAGTCCAGGGGCAGCATCAAGACACCATCTTCATTTGTGTCTCCCCAGCAGCCATCACACACTCCCAGACATGCTATAATGGGAAATGGGGAGTCGTTAGTTGGTGCAGTTTTATAAATTGTGCTCATTTAAGAGATTATTTTGAAAAGCCAACTCTTCTATTTTGTCCTTCCTCCCCTGTAGAAGCTTTAGGCATAAGTCCCTGGTGACTTTCTAAGACCTCATTCAACACGAGATTGAAACGTCACAAAAAGTAGAGATTATTTGTATTAAGAAATGTCTTTAAAAATCGATGCAATTTAAACCTCATATTCCCCCTTTCCCATTTTCTCTTGCTGAATGTGCTGTTAGTGTCTGTTTGTGCAGCAGGATGACCCTCATTCTCTGTGTTCTTTTCACCTAAACCGTTCACAGTATTCTCTTCATATGCTGTCTGTCCCTAGGCAGAGGCAGTCTGTTTCAGATGAACACTTAACAAGATAATCTTCAACGAAGAAGATTATTCCCCATTTCAAGTGGGTTCTTTTTTCTCCCTGATTCTCTGGGCCTTGTATACAGAACATTCATATACCCGCTCTTATTTCAATATATATTAGTGTTTCACTTTCCAGCCTGCTAGGCTAGAAAGCCCAGAGTACGTCATAGCCCAACTTTGTAAGTGCTGATTGTTTTTTGATTTCTTTTTCTTTTTCTTTTTCCTTTTCAAGACAGGATTTCTCTATGTAGTCTTGGCTGTCCTGGACTCACTTTCTAGACCAGGCTGGCCTCGAACTTACAGTGATCCACCTGCCTCTGCTTCCCAAGTGCTGGGATTAAAGGCGCTCACAAGTGTGCTTGTGTGAAGGAGCTCTGGCACCCTCTTGGCGATCCCTTCCTCCTACCATCATCCAGTCATGGACTCTCTTATGAGACACAAACTTTTCTAAGTTAAACTTGTGCCACTGAGAAGCCTGTCTTCTCACAGAGCTGACATTTCAGTGGGTCGCGTACCTAAGGACAGAGATGTAATGTGTAGGACTCTACAGTTCTACAGTATGCATACTTCTGCAATTAAAAAAAGTGGGAAGCATGTTTTCTTCTGCCTCACTGACTGACAAAGGCTGACCTGGATGCGTGAAAGAAGTTTATAGTGCTTATTCGTCATATTTTGAAGCTTTTCTTCCTTGAAATGTAATCTTTTTGCATTATTATCCCACCCACTCTGGTATCTTTAAAATAACATTTGGATGCATGTATCTGGCCTTATGATGGGAACCTTAGCATGCTATTGCATATTACATCTTAGGAATGTAATGCTTCTTCCTTCAAAATATGCTTCAGAGATATGGAAAGGTACAAATCCTTAAATGAAACCCCTTGACTCTAACAACTGTTGGGACGCACAGACAGGTAAGTGTTTATAGTTGGGGAGTCTAAGTCAAAATATCAATTTTGCTTTTCTCCTTTGCAACCAATATCACCGCATGGCCCTAATGGCAGAGTGGAGAAGCAGTGGGCTCTGTTGTATTTCTGAGATACGATCTCATAGGCCATCAGCAGGGACAAGATAGCTTGTCATAGACTGGGTGTACAGCTGGTCTCTATATTTTCCTGTCTTTCTTGAGAAGAATATTGCATTTTTAGCATTTGTGAAGTAGTTTTGAAATTTATTCTGAAAATGGTTTTTCTCTACAGCAAAATTCTTTCTTAGCACTGAAGCCAGAATATACCAATTATCCAAAGAATGCAAGGTGTTGGGATCAAGGTGACATTCTTCAGTATCTGTCATTAGAACAGGGTGCTAGGCTCATGTCATAAAAAAGATATGGGCATTTGTAGCTAAAACCATCCTTTTTTTTTTCTCAAAAAATATGTTCCTCGGTTTTTAACATTGAGTTGTATATTCATTTGTGTAATTTTGGGATACCTTTATGAATCAATTACTACAATTCATCTCCTCTTCCTGATAAATCAGAAATAATGCTGTGTACATTTAGATTGTGAAATTTGAAAATCACAGGAAACTCCCAGATGGTGAACTCTGACCTCTCTGGAGGAAGAAGGTCTCTGCAGTGCCCATCAATAGTGTTTACTTAAGTTTCTTCTCTGCATTAGGAGTTCTTTTAGGCAGATGTGCATAAGATTTGCAATTTTTTTCTGAGAAAAAAAGTCTAGGAGTCTGGCTACTGGAACATTTTCTACCTTTCAAATATCCATATTTGGTAAGAGAAGTTCTGATTCTAAAAATGCAGACAGATAGTATAGATGAACTTCAATATTGAAACCATTGTCTGTTTGAAAATATAAGTTGGCATGAAAGTGTTATATGAATGAAATAAAGTACTTGAACCAATGTCAGATGAGTTGATGAGGAGGAACAGAAAATAAACAGATACCCAATGGTCAGGACATTCTCCACAGTTATGTGGAGAGCGGGGACTGACTCTGACATGAACTCTGGTGCTCCATATTTGACCACGCTCCTTGGTGGGGAGGCCTGGTGGCACTCAAAGAAAGAATAAGCAGAATACCAAGATGAGACTTGATAGCCTATGACCATATAGTGGGGGAGGAGGTCCCCCTCAGTCATAGACCTAGGAGAGAGGAATAGGGTGAAAGAGGGAGGGAGGGAGGAACGGGAGGATACAAGTGATGGGATAACAATTGAGTTGCAATCAGAATAAATTAATAAAATTAAAACTAGAAGAAAAGAAAAGAAAAAGAAAAAAAGAAAATAAACAAAATGACACAAACAGGCAGAGACCACATATGAGGCCAATTTGGCTGCTACATTAAATTTCCTAGAGATTGGAGAACCACTAATAAATGAATGTGAGGCTGGAGACACGGCTCAGTTGTTAAGAGCACTTGTTACTGTTGTAAAGCCCCAGCACCCACACAGACGCTCACAGCTATCTGTAACTCCAGCTCCAGGGGATCTGGCTCTCTCTTCTAGCCTTTGAGGGCACTGAACACATGTGTTGTACGTACACGCTTGTAGGCAAACACACAGGGTTACACGTGCACGCGCGCACACACACATGCGCACGCACGGTAATAAAAATAACTAAAAGTTAAAACCATTACATAAATGAGCATGGTTGTTGCAGCAACAGTGTTCAGGGCAGAGCTTTCTCTTGTCATCTGCTGTTCTTTGACACTTGCTTTCAGAACAAAGCCTGGGCCGATACCTGAATGGCAGTGAATGAGACCTAGACGCAGTCTCTTTAACGATTAGTGAAACAGACTTTGCAGAATCTGCCCCTGGAGCCTGAGACTTTCTTCCTGTGCCTAACCAGTAGCAGTGGTTTCAAATGGCAGATTGGCTTTGAGCACTACTTTCTAAACAGTTGCGTGGGAAGAGAGAGGTGCTGTAATAAGAGAGGCAAGGTTCACCTCCTGTGTTTTGATTTCTCTGTGTTTGTATTCCTACTTTGCCCTGAAACTGTTTTTGTTTTGTTTTCAACCAAAAAAATAGGAAAGAACAATACCTTATGTGGCCGTTTTTGAAATTTGGAAATACCTGTAAAATTCTGAACACAGCAATAGTTGCAACAATGAATTCTGGACACTACACAATTCAGCAGCTACAAACAACCACAATAACCCGGTATCATGAACTGGAGGACAGCCCAGCTAGCTGGTCATGGCTGGGCTTATTTTTGCGCCGGTGCGTTGATGAGATCAGCAGATCCTGGTCTTGACTGGGGTCACTTAGTTCTGTCCCACTTCCCTCATTTTCTAGGATATGTGTTCTTCTGTGGTAACAGTAGCACAGATACAGTTGAAACCTCCCAAAGACTCTTGAGAAATTAGCTCAACGATGGTAACTGCCATCTTCCCCAGATTGTGTTAGAAGGGTACATGCAAACCAAGATACCCAAGCTGAGAAAATAGCCACTTCTTTATGGAGAGGAAATAAAAAAAGTCAAGTCAAAGGGTATTGGAGGATTTAGAAGAAAGAAAGGAAGGGAAGAAGTGATGTAATTATATTATAATCTGAAATATAAAATCTTTAAATGGACATGGGAGTGGGTAACACAAATGAATGAGGAGGGACCGAGAGAAGGCTGTTGGGTCCAGCGGTGCAGAATAGCATTCGTGTTGTATATCACTCGGTAGGGTGATTACAATTGACGACAATTAACTGAGCATTTCAGAATCATCAAGTGAGAGGATTTTCCGTGTTCCTAACACAAAGAAATGACAAATATCTGACATGATAATTAGGCTATTTCCTGATCCAACTGTTAAGTGCTCTGTCAGTGCACTGAGATACCACACTGTTCCCTGTGCATCCAACAATGACTCTGTTCTAATTAAAGTTAAACTACAAAGAGGAAAGAGGCGTGGCCATGGCTGTATTCAGTCAGCCTGGGTTAAAGAGTTAAGGAGTTAGTGTTTAAGAAATTCTAATTGCTACTCCTGTAGAGCATAGGTGTTCAATAAATCCAATGGTGAAAGTTTGTCAATTGGTTTGATTATTTTCTATGAAAAATAGCTTTCTTGTTCTTGTCATTGTAACTTGTACATATTTTTTTCTTAGAAGATATCTGGTTTTTTGTATAAAAGAAAAAAAAATTACAAGTCTTTCAAGGCATTAAGATGACCCAAAGTGGAAGGCAGACACTGGCTTATGCTCCGTTACTGTAGGTCTGGACTCCCTGATGTTCACAATAATCTTTATGAACCTTTGTGGGAGCATTGTTGCCTTTGTCCTCTTGTTGCTTAATCCTGCATGTTGTTAGAAAAAAAAGATAACAAATTCAAGAGGTGAATGAAAGGGAAGAGCTTTTAATATGCCGCTCTGCAGGAAAAGACACAACATAGAGAAAAAGGTAAAAAGTGCTGGCATGCTTACCAGGTATAGGATAGTGGTTATTTGAAAGTCTCCAGATCGAGAAGAAAAATCCTGTCCTCTGCTTCCATAGGCCAGGACTTGCCCCTTTCCTAATTCTTCATCCTATTGGTTTAGGAAGCAACGCTTCATCTATTGAATAGTTTTTGACTTGAGACTGCCCCCCTTTTGTTCTGCTCTCAGAGTTCTGAGATAGGCAGGAGCCAGCCACCGGCTAGGGGACAAATGGGGACCAGTGCTTCCTACTTATCTGTAACGCTGATGGCTGATGAATTCTAAGCACACCTTATAGTGAAAATGGACCAGAACAATTTGTTTCTCATAGTCCTTTCTAGGAATCGTAACTAGGAGTTCAACATTTAGGATCTTTGAGCAAGATAAGTAGAAAATGTTCACTTTAAAGAAAGTTCAGTGTGCTGGGACAAAGAAGGTAAGAGGAAAAAAGGATACACTGTGAGCCTGGTAAAGTCCAAGGGGACCAAGCCATCTATGATTTTATAAACCAAGGTCAAAGTGTTGGAGTCTATTAGAATGAGAAACTATTTATCAGCAGAAGAGAGTAAAGAGATGTGAGACTAAGGCTTCTCTGGTTGCCCTGTGGGGATGATGAGGAAGGAGATGAAAGCTGACAGGAAAGCCCTTTGTGACATTGCTGCAGTAGTCTGCTTATAGGGTACTCTCCATTGGGGGATAGAGTCAGTGTAAATTCACATAGTAGTAAGGGAAAAATGTTATCTGTTCCAAAGTAGTCTATAAAGTTGTGTGTTGATGAGATTTTCACACACTCAAGGGTCCTTGCACAAAAAAGCGAAAAGAAAGAAGGCTTGGTATGCTTTTACTTGCAGCCACAAGAGGTGAAAGGACACAGGAGGCAGGAATACTCAGGGGACACTTGCATGAGGCAGGCACTGTGGAGAGCGCTGTGGACAGGGCTCCTTGTGAATCTTTACATCTAACTTTGCAAGTATAAGAGGAAGATCAAAATAATAAAACAAGAACAATAGTAGGCAGAATAATCCCTGTAGCCCACACAGGGGGAAAAATAGACGAAACATAGTTTTAGAGGGGAACATGTTTGTTTTTAAAAATGTGCTTGACATATAGAATCTTCAAGAAGCAGGTTATCAGCTTATACCCACAAAGCTTAAATACATTCTTGTCATACCGGATCAGGTGTTTTTTTTTTCTATTGCTGAAGGTTACTGGGGCCCTAGCGGTCTTGTATCTGTGTGCTGTTGAACTCTTCTGTCTGTTGGAGATGTGTCAGGAGTCTGAGTTTCTTACTCCTTTCCAACTTCAAAAGATCCAGCCCCATCTTCAAAGGCAGTGTTTGCCCTTCTCTCCTTGAATGTCTTGATCTCTTATATTCCTTCCACTTTTATTGTGTGAATTTATTGAGCCTGTATAGATGCCATTAGATCATCTCTTTATTTCTTAAAAGTCTGAGAAACAGCCTTTATTTCATTTGTAACTTTAACTCCCTTTATATTTTTTTATAACATGTTGATGGGGCAGAGATTAAGAGTTAGACATCATTGTCAGACCTTTAATTTGTCATTTCTACTCCTCAGCATATATCCAGGACTATGGAAGCAAATGTCTGTCTAAGAATGTTCACAATAGTTTCACAGCACCCTGTTTAAATTAGCCAGAGAATGAGCACAGTCCTTGATATGCATGCACTGATGGGAACAGTGTGGAAACAGAAGACACGGCCCTGATGTACATGCAGTGCTGACGGGAACATTGGGCGCATCCTTGATGTACATATACTAATGGGAATGACTGATGGAAAGGAGTGACATCCAGGTGTTGTGGCTCTTAAACAGAGAAGTGCTAACACTAGGTGTTAGTATGGAAACCACAAATTGCTTCATAGAGGAGCTAAGACATAATCTGAACCTTAGAAGAAGGGAAGTCAAACAGCAATACAGTGATTTTTTCCCCCCACTGTAGTTACACAGCATTTATAAGGTGTCACACAAATTGCTCCTTCAGTAAGTCCCTTAGCAAACATTTGCCACTTAGGCACAATTTCAGTCTCCAAGAACATGGTATACTGCCATTATCAATAAACTGAACCATGCTTTCTGCTCTTAGAATGTATGATGTTTTGGAACCCAGAGCTGGTATGTACATGAAACAGTTTCATGCCATTTCCTATCAGATTAAAAACTGTGAAGGGCAGACTTGTCATTACAAAGGCAGAATCTGCGCTTTCTACTGTGCATTACAATGACTGACTTCATGTTGTTATCAAATATTTAGACTTGCAGATGGTCATTGGTGTTGGTGTTTGTGAGACCTTTGCTCCTCTGACTGATCAACTCTAGAGAAAAGGTTTAAAGGTAGAGGGATTTATTTGGTGCATGACTTCAGAGGTTCCATTCACCACTGGGCATAACCTGTGTTTTAGGACCATAAAAAACATTATGGCTGAAGGGTGACATGGAGCAAAGTTTCTTACTTCATGGTGGCAAGCAAGCATGAGGTGGAGCAGGAGAGAAGGAAGACAAAAATAGTAGGAAGAGAAAGGAATGGAGGAAGAAAGGAGAAGGAAGAAGTGAAAATGGAGGAAGAAAAGGGGAGAAGGAGTAAGAAGGAAATAGAGGAAGGAAAAAGGAGGAGGAGGGAGAAGAGAAGAAAAGGGAAGAAGGAGAAAGAAAAGGAAAAAGGAGGATGAAAAGAGGAGGAGGAGGAGGAAGCACCTATGGACAAGAAACCCCACAAGGACATGCCCCCACTTACCTACTTTCTTAACCTTCTAAAATTTCTACTGCTTCCTGAAATAGTTCCACCAGCCAGGGACATGTGAATGTGAGGAGAACATTTCATATTCACACCTGAGCCATAAATCCTTGTGTTTTATCCTCTTTACTCATAGACACTGTACTTATATCAATTTATCCATAGTCATTGCATATTGACTCTTTTGACTTCTATACCATCACTCACTTGTGTTTGGTCTTCAGTAATGTTGACATTAGTGCTCTTCTATTCCTTTGATAAGAAAACAACATACTCATGTATTTCATAGACTCTCACAAAGGGTGAGTGTGTGAAGATTTTGGACAACTATGAACATATACATAAAGCTCATAGTCTGAATTTGTAAGTCAGGAGTTGGTAATAGCTCTTTTATGTGTCTTCCTTGACTGGTATTGGATTTGAATCCTGTACTATATGGTAAAAGCTTCATCGACATACTTCGTCGAACTAGAGTTGGAGCAGGAGTGGAAAGAGCCCGCAATGGTGTCTTCTCTTTGAGAAATGGAGACAGTTATTATTTCTGACACATTTCCTCACCCTGCAGAAAACATAGACTGTGTGTTTGAAATCCAAATGAGTCCCAAATGTTCCTCTTTGAGGGTGGTTGAAGAGAAGGCCCATCAATATGCTCTGCCTCTGTCTAAAGATAAAGAGAAAAACCTCCATGGGTAGATTAAAAAACAAAAAAACAACAAACAAACAAACAAACAAACAAACAAAAAAAACAAAACTAGAGAGAACTTTACCTGACAGCTTTAGCAGGCATAGTCTATGCACCACAGAACTTTTGCTGACTGCAGTCAAGTTTGGCCTCTCAGTAGGACAAGGCTGGATTCCCAGTGCCAATCACTAATAGTACTAAGAAGGGATGAAGCCATTAACAATGAATTTAATAATGCAGATTCAGAAAGAATCACTGGGCATCAGTGTCCTAAAATGTTCTATTGTCTGAGTGGATTAGATCATGTTCTGAAGATCAGAGATGCTCAAATGATGCACACATGGAAGTGTGTACCTGCTCAAAGACAGAACTAAACAGGAAGGGAACAATGTGGTGCATGAAAAATTTCTACAGCTGTGCTAGAGAATTGAAGTATCTGGACCCAAAATCAGGAATCCAGAAATATGACGAATGTGTTAGATGATAATTTAAATTTGGCTTGTTTTTCTGTGTATCCCTCAGTATTTGAGGAAGAGAGAGTAATTTAAGATACTTTTTTTTGCTCCCTCACTGTGTGGCAAGTGATGTGATTTTATGTGTATTGTGCCTTTATGTCTTTTTTTTTTTTTTTTTTTTTTTAATCATTCCTACAAGGATAAAAAGAAAATTTATTTCTTTTTTTTTTTTTTATTATTAATTTATTCTTGTTACATCTCAATGTTTATCCCATCCCTTGTATCCTCCCATTGATGAATTAGGCCCATAGACTGAGAGAGCTCATGGACAATGTGTTCCTGTCTCTGTACAAGGAGACCCAGTTCAATGTCAACTCTCATAACCAACCAGAAACTAGCAGCTAACATTTAACTAGGGACTTTCTACTGGGTTGCTATAAATAAAGATCCCTTCACTTGAGTATTGGCCCTGTGATGCTTGTCATTTGTTCCTTTAAATCCTCTCTGTCTTAGCTTGCGTTTTATTGCTGTGAAAAGGCACCATGACCTAGACAACTCTTATAGAGGCTAACATTTAATTGGGGATGATTTATAGTTTCAAACGTTTTATACATCATCATTGCAGAAAGCATGGCAGTGTGCAGGCAGACATGGTGTTGGAGGAACCAAGAAGTCTACATCTTGATTTGAAGGCAGCCAGGAGGAGACACCAATTCTACACTGGGTGGAGCCTGAGCATAGGAGACCTCAAAGCCTGCCTACACAAAATTCTACCAGAGACTTCCTACAGCTGATAAACATCTTTAGCAAAGTGGCTGTATACAAAATGAACTCAAAAAGTCTATAGGTAGAAAAATGCAAATAGATCATATTTTTCACCCTGTACAAAACTCAAGTCCAAGTGGATAGAAGACCTCAATGTAAAACCAGAAATACTATTTTGGGTCAAAGTGTTGTGGATGGGTTGGTGTTCCCCTCCCTCCACTAGGAGTCCTGTCCTAGTTAGAGGGTGTCCTCTTCAGTCTCCGTGACTCCTGCTATGAGTAGTCTCAGCCAGAGTCACCTCATAGCTTCCCAGAAACTCACCCTCTCCTAGGTCTCCAGTTTGTCGCAGAGATGCCTGTGCCCATAATTTCTCTTCTCCCTGCTCTCTGTCCTCCCATTCCTGCTCTCCCCAGGTCTGATCTCCACCCTCACTTCTATGTTTCTTCTCCTACCTTCTTCCTTTTCTTCAACCGCTTCTGCTATCTATTCTATTTCCCCTTCAGTGTGAGATTTAATCATCCTCCCTTGGACCCTTTTTTTTACTTAGCTTCTTTGGGTCTGTGAAGTGTAGTATATTTATCCTATACTATGTGTCTAAAATATGCTTATATGTGAGTATATGACATATGTGTCTTTCTGGGTCTGGGCTACCTCACTTAGGATGATCTTTTCTAGTTCCATCCATTTTTCTGCAAATTTCATGATTTCCTTGGTTTAAATAGCTGGATAATATTAGTATACCCTGCCCACAAGATGTGCAGGGATAGAGTAGAGATTGAGGGAATGTCCAACAAATGACTGGCCCAACCTGAGAACCACCCCACAGGAGAGAACCAACACCTGACATTATTCATGCTACTTTGCTATACTTGCAGACAAGAGCCTAGCCTAGCTGTCCTCTGAGAGGCTATACCTCGCAGCAGATCCAAACAGATTTGGAGACTCACTGCCAAACATTGGGTGAAGCAAAGGGAGTCTTGTGGAAAAGTGAGTGGATAGATAGAAGGACCTGAAGGTGACAGGAGCCCCACAAAGAGACAAATGAAGCAAACTAAGCAGGGTCCAGAGGGTCTTGTGGAGACTGAAGCACCAACCAAGGACCATGCATAGAGTGGACTTGGACCCCCTAGACAGATGTAGCAGATGGCAGCTAATGCTTCATTTGAGCCCCCAGTAAGGGGAATGGGGGCTGTCTCTGACATGAACTCAGTCGTGTGCTCTTTGATCACTCCCTCCTAGATGGACTGCTTTTTAGGCCACAGGGGAAGAGGACATCATCGCTTATGATTTGACTTGGGGTGTCCCCTTTTCTGAGGAATAGGAGAGAGGCAAGAAGGAAGAAAGGTGGGACTGGGAGGAGAGGAAGGAGGAAGCTACGGTCAGGATGTATAGTGAATAAATAAATAAGCAAATAAAACACTAAATCTAATAGAAGAAGAAGTGGAGAAGAGCCTTGAACTCATTGGCACAGGAGACAATTTCCTGAACAGAACACCAACAGCTCAGGCTCTAAGATCAACAATTAATAAATGGGACCTTATGAATCTGAAAAGCTTCTGTAAAGCAAAGGACACTGTCAATAGAACAAAATGCAGATTGGGAAAAGATCTTTACCAACCGTACATCTGACAGAAGGCTAATATCCAAGATATATAAAGAATTCAAGAAATTATACAAAAGCCAAATAATCTAATTAAAAAATAGGTTACAGAGCTAAACAGAATTCTCAACAGAGGAATATCAAATGACTGAAAGCACTTAAAGAAATTCTCAACATCCTTAGCCATCAGGGACATGCAAATCAAAATGACTTTGAGATTCCATTTTACACATAACAGAATGACTAAGATAAAAAATTCAAGTGACAGCACATAAGGGAAAGACTTCTTTATTGTTAGTGGAAGTGCAAACTTGTACACCCACTTTGAAATCAATCTGGAGCTTTCTCAGATTTGGTAATAGCTCTGCCTTAAGACCGAGAATACCACTCCTGGGCATATACCTAAAAGATGTTGCACCACCTGACAAGGAGATTTACTCAACAATGTTCATAACAGCTTTCTTGGCAATAGCCAGAAACTGGAAATGAAATCATGCAGTTTGCAAGCAAATGGATTGAGCTAGAAAATACCATCATTAAGTGAGGAAGCCCAGACCTAGAAAAGCAGATATGGTTAACCATCTTATACAGGATAAACACACTAAAATCCAGGACCCAATCAAGCTAAGTAACAAGGAGGGCACAAGGGAAGATGCTTGAATCTCACTCCAAAGGGGAAAAATCTATATCAGAAGTAGATGGAGAGTGAACTTGGCAGGAGATGGGGTGGGGAGGGAATAAAGGTGAGGATTAAGTGTAGGGAGAGTGAGGGTGGGAGGCAAGAGGGCTGGGGGAGAGAAGGGAAATTGATGGGGAGGAGCATCTCTGGGACACATTGAAAACCTGTGACAGGGTAGGCTCCTGGGAGGATATGGGCATGACTCTAGCTGAGAATCCTAGAAGTGGGGGATATGGAAAATGCAGTAGCTTCCTCCTATAGCCAGGCAGGCCTTCCAGTGAAGGGAGGAGGACACCAAACCACACACAAAACCTTCCACCTTATATTTACCCTGCCTACAGGATGGGCAAGGATAAAGATGGAGCAGAGATCGAGGGAATGGCCAATCAATGGCTGGCCCAACTTGAGACCCATCCTATGCCATAGAGTACTGACACTATTAATGATACTGTGCTATGCTTTCAGATAGGTTCTTACCATAAGTTTCCTCTGAGAGGCTCTACACACCAGCAGATTCAAACAGATGCTGAGATCCATGGCCAAACATTAAGCAGAGCTTGGGGAATCATGTTGAAGAGTTGGAGGAAGGATAGAAGGATCTAGAAGGGACATGAACTCTACAAGAAGACCAACAGGGTCAATAATCAACCTAGGCCCATGAGGACTTACAGAGACAGAAACACCAACCAAAGAACATTCATGGATTGGACCTATTCCCCCTACACTCATGTAGCTGATGAGTAGCTTGTCCTTTATGTAGGTCTCCTGAAGAACGAGGGCCATGTCTGACATGGATAGAGTTGCCTGCTTTTGGGTCATTTTTCCCTAGCTTGGCTGATTTCTCTGGCTTTAGTAGAAGAGGAAGTGATTAGTTCTGTGGAGACTTGAAGTGTTGGAATGGGTAGGTATGAGGGGTGCTTCTTCTTTTCTGAGGAGAAGGGGAGGAGGAAATGTAGGGAGAGGATGGTAGGGTGGCATCAGTAGGAGAGGAGGGAGGGGCCTGTAGCCTGGATGTAAAGTGAATAAATAAACTAATGAGAGAGAGAGAGAGAGAGAGAGAGAGAGAGAGAGAGAGAGAGAGAGAGAGAGAGAGAGAATATGAACTTGAGCAAATCCAAAATCTGTAAAAAATAAATATAAAAGCTCTGGGGTTGAACATTCTCTTTGCAGCAATGAGAGATGGAAGTGGACGTGTGGATCTTAGATGCTGGTTTCCGGGCCAGCCAAGAAACACTAACTTTGGGCTCCTGGAGAAACTACCTCAGAGGAATAGTCTAAGCGTGTTAGAGGAGGGTACTATCTTTTGGCCTCTGTATTTAGGAAAGCTCCATCATGTGCCAACATGTGCATGAATGCACAGGCTCACCCCCACGCCCCCAGGATACACTCACAAATCACTCATTCAATTAGTAAATCAATCAGTCAGCCAGTCAGGCAGTTCTTGGACTTTTCCTAGTCCCTGGCCTGTATTCATAGAGGTTTTTCAGGACAGCCATGTCTGATTAGATTGCACTTCTATTGAAGTAACAGTATTGACAAGCCTGAACTGTTAGTTGTGAGTCTTACTGTATTATACTCAGACATAACACGAGTTCTTCACTAGATGTTTCGTATCTGAACACTCTGGTCTGATCAGGGAGGAAACCAAGCTCACACACTTGAGCAGGAGTACCAGTGTTCGCATGATTTGTTTTGATTTGACTTGAATAGCCGTGCTTAGGGGAGAGAGCTCAATCCTTTTCACCTTAATTGTGTAAGTCAGGACCAAACTTTTATGACCTGAACAGGAAGTTCAAATCCTGAAACCGTTTAACAACTCCCTGTGTATGGACTCTGCTTCATTTTCCTATTATCTTCTTGGGGAACAAGATGTTATCTTCATGCGAGGAGCCACTTCAGCAATCAGGGGAAAATTGAAAGCTCCAAGTTTAGGAGTGTCTCAGAGAGTGATCAGAAAATAATATCGCTAATGTGCTTTGTGATCACAAGCTCCTGCTGTAGATGGAAATCAAATAGCAGCCTTTTCTCTCTCTACGTGGTTGTTGTTTCCCATGATGGGTATACTTAGTACCTCTTACTATCCTTCAGCAGAAAAAGAAACAGGATACATTTTCTCTAGAGTCAAAGGTTAATCACCGTCAGGACGACTAGCATAACAAGGTAATGGTGTTATCTCTTCCTTGGAAAATGCAATGCTCATATGTGATCCCATTTCCACCATGGAGCATGGCTCCTGAAAGCAGATACACATTGGATGGTGATGGGATGGGATAAGTTAACTGGAGAGGTATGCCCCCTATCACAAGCAAACAATAATTGAGGAAAAATTATTTCGAAAGTTTGCCTGGCATATAATTACCACTCAATGAGATAGTACAGATACTTTGGATTTACGTTGTTGGAGGATGTGGTAAGAATGGGGCTTATGTCACAGGCGTTGGACTGAAAGACACCCACATGTCATGACCCAGACTTTAGCCACTCTGTGGCCCAAACCAAGTTCCTCCACCTTAGTTGCTGTCTTATTACTATGCAATACCACAGGAGGTATAGGTGTATTGTTGAAATAGGCACTTTGTTAGCTTAGTTTGCACTGAGGACTATAACCTAACCTAACATCTGTTCCTATTCTTGACTTGTTCCAGATTTCTCCTCAGTTATTCTATGGGATACGTGTAAAGGTTGGGGGGGGGGTGTCACATGGCTTAGGAGAGGCAGTAGTCAATGTAAGAGGATGACTCCAGAAAATGGCATCCATACCAGTCCCATGCAAACCAAAATGATATTTTGTGGTAGTTTTTACATCTACTCTTCTATCGTCTTAATCCTACACCTTAGCCTATGCAAAAGCATTATTATTATTATTATTATTATTTTTTTGTCTTACTGATATTTCAGGGATGTTATTTGCTCCTTTGTTGTTGTTGCTGTTAAACTAAAGATACAGTGTCAGCTTTAGGCTCTCTGGGAAGTATTGCCATATTTGAATTCCCTGTACCAGGTACCAAAAAGCATAGTTGTCCCAGGAAAAAAAAAAAAAAAAAGGATCACATCTGCCTTCCTCAAAAATCAAGTTCTGGGATCAACCAAATCAGGCCCTCACGTCACCCATAACCTTTTTATTGAGATCTATTCATTGAAGTAGATTAGGCCCACTTCCTGTCTGAGGCTTTGTCACAGTGAAGGTATTGTATGAACAGCTACCTTTTCTTTGTGTTTATGTCAGGTGGTTTCTGTTGCAATAGTGACTTCTCCAGTTCAAATTATAATACAAAACAAAGGAGCCTGGGCATACCAACCAGAGCTAAACACTGACTTAAACATAAATTTATAGTGGTGGTTTTATATTCATTGTCAGCCTTTGTATTTCTGTTCCTCTGGTCTACTGTCCTCAACAGCTTCTTATAAAAAAGAAATTGAGATGAATTTTCACAAGCACCTGCTTTTCTTTTTCTTGCTACTGTTTAATACCACTGGGAACTAAGTTGTCTCTGTTTTTAGCAGCAGCTGTTATCAGAAATTTCACTTGATTACTTTTTAAAAAAAATTATTTATTCACTTTACATCCTGGTCATATCCCCCTCCCTCTTCTCTTCCCAGTCCCACCCTCCTTCCTCCTTCCCCTGCCCTACTCCTCAGAAAAGGGAGCCCCCCTACCCACCTACCCCAGCTTATCAAGTTGAATTAGGACAGAGTTCCACCTCTTCCCTTGTGACCTGGAAAGGCAGTCCTATCAGGGGGAAGTGATCAAAAAGAGGGCAACAGAGTCCATGTCAGAGATATCTCCTTTTCCCCTTACCTGAGCTGTCCCTCAGGTATATCTTTACAGAGGACCTAGGCCTGGTCCGTGCATGGTCCTTCGTTGGTGCTTCAGACTCCACAGGCCCCTCTGGGCTCTGGTTAGTTGGCTTTGCTGGGTCTTATCATGGAGCTCTTGTCACCCCTAGGTCCTTTTATCCTTCCTCCTACTTTTCCACCAAACTCCCTATGTTTCACCCAATGTTTGTCTGTGAATCTCAGCATCTGTTTTTGAAGTGCTGCTGGGTGTAGCCTCTCATAGGTCACCTCACTCAGGATGATCTTTTGTAAAGTACTGCTTAGAGATCCTGAACATAGTTGCTCCTCTTTATTTTCTTTTCATGGCAAGGTCTCTTTCCAGAGACAATGTCTTTGCAGTTGCCCAACTCACAGCCCTTAATTACTGCATTGCTCAATTTCAAGGGAACTTGCTTAGAGTAATTCTTACAGTAACTGCCTATGGATGCGGACTATGTCTCCCAAACTGCCAGAGTGCACAAAGCCCACAAGTTTACTGTATATATCTCATGGGGCGGGGCTAAAGACCACGGAAGTCAGCTAGTGATACAGTCTATTGTTGAAACAGGCAGTTAGTTCTTTTTACAGGATACTTTGGAGATGTCACTTCACTGGGCATGGATATTAGAGAACTTGTTGGAGTGGCTACACACTCAGATAGCATCAGTAGTAAGAAGTTCAGGCAAACAGAGAATCAGCTCACTAGGACCATTCTGAGACTGGTGGTTACGTTTTCTGCTTTTCAGCCAAGGGCTCTGTTCAGCAAGCTCTGCTTGACTTTGAAGGACAAGTTTTGGTCTTCTGTTTGTTTGTTTGTTTTTTGAGACAGGGTTAGATCAGGCTGGCCTCAAACTCACAGAACTCTTTCTGCCTCTGCCTCCCTGAGTGTTGGGATTACAGGCATGTATCACCATGCCTGGCTCATGTACCAAGTTTTAGGGAAACTAGATGAGAGACAAGAGGGATGGCTCAGCAGTTTAGAGAGTGCACTGCTCTTGCAGACCTGGTTCCCAGCATGCACATGAGAGCTCACATCCATCTATAGCCCTGGTAACATGGATTCTGATGTCCACTTTTGGCCACAGCAGGGCACTACGTACGTGTGGCTACAAACATACATGCAGGCAGAGAGGGCACTCATACACATAAAAAAAGCAATATATATTAGATGAGCAGTCACTTTCACGCCACGTTAGTCTTTCTGCTGTTAGGGTAGAGGCTCAGGTGTTTTCCCAGATAAGTACTCTCCTCTCTCATTGTCTGCCTGCTCCTTTTTCCACTTAGGGAGACACAAGAGCTCGTTGCCTGATACTAGGAGTAGTGTATAAACATATTCTGAACAGAAATATTCTCTCTGTGTTGGCTTCTCTCACATTCCTATGACTCCTGACAGTCCAAGGCTAACCCCCAAAGTTTTAGTTTGCCCCACCCAGTTGGCAAAAATTAAATCTATCAAAATCCAGTTACCAGATTGATAATTTCTGAATAACTTATTCAACTTTTATACTCTTTAAACACATGAATATTTGAAAATAACTTTTCCACGACAGAGTCTCATGGAGCCATTGTAGGCTGTCTATGTGGTGTGGGTAGCTTGAACTTCTGATCCTCTCTGTAGTCCCTGCCTCCCGAGTTATGGGATTATTGGCATGTGCTACCATGCCCAGAGGATACAGTATATTGGCTTATTTGACTTTTGAAGATTTTAAAAGCTTTTCCTAAAGCTTAGTCCTCTGCTTCTCATTTGATCTTTCTAAAACCCTCAAGGTATGCTGTGTTCTTCCCCCTATCATCGCCCCACAACCAAATGTGAGTGCCCCACAACAAAACGTGAGTGAGAGTGGCTGCTCACATCTGATAGATGGTGCAGAGTGAGAGCCAATCTGTAGACCAGGCAGTTAATGACCTGCACATCTCGTAGATTGGCTCTTGACAGATTAGCTGCCTGTGAACTGGCCTGCTCTCTGCAGTTTTGAGACTGGATTCTGGAGAGTTTCCTATTGCAGTTTACAAGGCATTTCTTCCCCAGGGTGAACCAGTTTCCTAGCAAATAAAGTGAGATCTCACCAGAGGATGCGGCTCAGACGTGCCATGGTTACCTACAGTTAAGCTAACCCTGTGTCTCTTGCTAGATGGAGGTCTCACCTAGAAGACTAGTTCTCAACCTGTGGGTCATGACCCCTGTGGAGGTGACAAATGAACGATCCTTTCACAGGGATCGCATATATATTCTGCATATCAGATATTTACATTACAGTCAATAACACTAACAAAGTTACAGTCATAAAATAGCAATAAAAATAATTTTATTGAGGGGAGTCACCATAACACGAGGTATTAAAGGGTCACAGCATTAGGAAGGCTGGGAACCACTGACCTGGAACCATGTGCTTCAGGGCACAGTGGTTATGGAGATGGTAGACAGGACTTAGCATGACTTTGGCTGGTGTTTAAAAGGACACTATGAGAGGAATACTACAAATCCTAGCAAAGATGATCCTCGGCTCATAGAAAGGCAGGATATTTTCCATTTAAAAGCCATATTTCTTCTGCTTGGGAAAGCAGAGTCTGATGGAAAAGTGACAGTGCCAAGCTATCTAGGAATCAGAGTCTGTCAGAAAGTCACAGCTGTCGCTTGGAGTGAGAACTCTGCAGACACAATCAATCAGAGTTTGTTCTGTCACAACAGCTGTGAAAGGAAGCCCTAGCTGTTCTGACATGAGAGCAGTTCCTGATGAAGGGCACACACGCCAGTCCTCTTTCTTCCTTTTTCCAAGTAAGTTACCAGTGTGAGGCTAGTCACCATCTGTGTGCAAATGTGCGCCCTTTCCCCACTGGATATGTTATTTATATATATATATATATATTCCACTCTGGGTGTTAGCCTCCTCCAGTTGCAGTCAGAGGCTGTACAGAGGCTTTGCTTGTCTCATTTAATTTAACTTGGCATGTTGAAAGACAACGTCCTCCTCACCCTGCTGCCTACCCTCTCTTGTCTCCTTGGTGGGTTGTTTATTGTTCTGGCGGTGGCTCTGAGGACTTTTCTCATCGTCTCTGCAACTTGTGAAGCCCTTTAGATGTTTTATGTACCCCCAACACCTAGCATTTTGAATTTTAATGGCGTATTTATTCTCAGCTTACTTCTTCTATCTCCTGAAGAGTGTCTCACGAAGAGTTATGGATCTAGTCATAAAATTCAATAAAGATGTGTTCGCCAGACTGATTTATTTTCTGAGCCCTCTCCCTGTTAAATTCATAAGAGGAGCCAGATTTCTGCAGATATTTGACTACTGTAGTGGAAATGATAAGAACAAGAGCCACCCAGGCACAGATATTAAAAAGAACCACAGAAGAAAAGGCTTCGTCGCTCACACTAAATTGTTCTCTCTCAAAAACTGAGGCAAAGGCTTAAGTAGAAGAATGACTCATAAAGCATGTTAAATCACCAGGCATGAGAAAAGTTGGGTTTTATGATTCAAGATAATTAGTTTGGAGAACGAGATGGCGTAGCAAAATAGACTTGTGAGAACTCACAAGCGAGGTAATTTTATTTTCAGTTTCCAAAGTCAGAGCAAGTACTTTACCAAAAAAATTCTCTGGGATTTAGTTGGCTATTAATATAAAACCTGTTCTTGCCAGCTAGAGCCAAAGAAAGCCCAGTGGTATGTTCTGTCTCACTACGTGGAATGTGAGCAAATGGCTCTGGGAAGCACTTCAAAATGAGGAATGAGTCTGTCCCCAAGTCCTCCACTCCGACTCCAGGTCACAGTATTTCCACAGAGGTCATTGTACCTCTTCCCCAAAAGTCAGAGTTGAATTTGTGTCTTTCTAGTTTGGAAATATCTCAAAGCCACCTCACTTACAACAACCTTGAGCATCAACTTTTTCTCTGTTTGTTTTCTCTTCTCTGCCCATATTCTGGACCTCATCCCTCCATCTCTGGTCTCACACCCATTTCCAGGAGATGAGTGCTCCTCACACATCTCTACTCTTACCAGATTCACTCAGACATGAAGATTTCTTTCTGGAAAATGGGCTCTGCTGCCACCCATGATGGGCATCAAGGCGTTTCTCTTGCCCAGCCTTTCTGTGTTCTTTCTTTCTGTTACAGAGAGTTCATTGTCACGGCACTGACATAGTCCTTGCTTGTCAAAATTGTTTTTTCACATTATTCTGGCCTGGGCCAGAACGTAAACTGAAGGGCACCATATATATGAAGGACTGGTCTTTTCAACCTCTTACATTTTTCTCAAACAAAAGTATTTACATGATTTTTTTCCCCTTTGGCCTCACACAAACCCCTATTGTCTCACCAGGGGTAGCTGTAGCCATTGGTCTTGCATGACCCATTGCTAGAATGGAGAATTTCATTGCATTTTTTTGCTTTCAGTCACACAGTGATAAAGACTAAGAAAATTCAGTTTTCTCGTGGACACAAAACTGAGTTCTGTGCAATCTTCATTCTGTAACCATTGCGACACAAAGCCCAGAATTCTTTCTTTTTAAAAGGAAATCTTTTATTAAGATATATTAAAGACTTTGTAGTTTATTCTTCCTCCCATTAATGATCATATGAAAATGTGGCTTTTCACAAATGTCCTTGTTTTTTGTAAACAGTGCAATTCATTGCTATATATTATATAATATACATAATATGTTATATATTATTATGATGCTTATTTCTTCATGAAGCAACCTAGATCTAATTTAAATATGATGGATTTATAAATGCTAGAAACTTGGTATAATGCTTATAAATGTTTTGGGCTTTTATTTTGTTGAAAATATTATCTAGTTAGGAGAGCTTTGCCTATTAGAATTTTGATGATGAGGAGATGAGGGTCTTAACCTATGACTGCAGAGAAAGACAATGGCTTTTATAACACTTTACTTCATCAGTGGGGCGGGGCTGGAAAGATTGCACAGCAGCTATGAGCACTTGATACTCTTGTAGAGGACTCCTGATTGGTTCCTAGCACCCACAGGGCAGCTCACAGTCATCTGTAACTGCAGTGACACGGGATATGATACCTTCTTCTGGTCTCCATAGGCTCCACAGGCATGGATCAAGTGCACACATATACACACAGACAAAACACTCATACATTTAAAAAAATGATTAAGCAAATCTTTCAAATAGTTTATCACAGGCACTGTGAATTTGTGTTTCTTTGAGTGGACTCATCTAACCCTTTGAGGATTTAACACATATTCAAGATGACAGGTGTTCTTTCCCCATGTTACAGATTCTTGCATTATAAGGAGAATGAAGATAACAGCTCTCTTGTTACTCAAGCACATGTGTAAAACAGAATTATCTAAATTTAGTCCTTAGTCACATAATTACTAATAACCCACTATGTATAGACATTTTATGTCTTTGGAACTGGGACCATATGTACTTAAAAATCCCCTTCAAAACTGGAGGAAATTAGTTTTGAGATCATCTTAAAAGCCAATTTTGTATAAATTTAACTTACCCATCTTTGAGTTTCCTATGATTTTGCTATTTTCATTTAAAAGCTCATCGTGACAGTTGATTAAAATGCTGTCTGACTGCTGGGTTCTGGATGGCGCCCTTTGTACCATGCTAGACAGTGTGTGAACTCGCTTTCCTTTCCCTGTGCTTTATATTTCAATTGTCAATTCCCAATTATTTGATTCTTCTTGCTCTGACTTACGATTTCAATTTTCCTTCTTTTATTAGCTTTGTTTCAGATTATCTATTCCATTTTATCTTGGCTTTTGTTCTCTTTTTTTGATGAATATTTCTTTGAAACGTTCCCAAGATCAAGGCAATAACACTTGACTTGATAGCACAGAGAGTGGTTAGAAGTCTATTTCTTTTTGAAAAATGGCCATTTCTAGAAAGTATTGTTCATGACAAAGAAAACCAGGCTCAGGCAGAAGTTAAAATGGCAGAGACAAATTTTATTGGGTACTATTGCAATAAGGGGATGCAGACTGGCATAGAATGGAATCCAGTCTCAATATATGAGGAATAATGGGGCCTTTAAGGCCAAGGAATGAGTTGGTGGATGGAAAAATTGTTCAAATGAGACATCATACCAGGTGGGTGGGTGTACCTTCATCAACCTAACAGGTTTCTCAGTGAAGAGAGACCAGGGTGACCAGATGGCAAGGGTAATGAATGAGAGACTTTTGACCTTCAGGGCCAGGGGAGGGTTCTGACAAGTTACTTATTCAACATTAATTTCTACAATTGGATTTTACAAAGTATTCACATATGACTATTTCAGATTCAAAATCCTGATCAATATTTGGTCAAGTCAAGAGTCTTTATTATTAGCTTTTACTGAGACACAATCACTATCTTTGGGGACCATAAAGCATTATAATTTGATATTCAGTATATAAAGATCAAGTTAGGAGCGTTTGCCACTTCAAATGAGCCCATACTTGCTCTTCTGTGATTTATTTTCTGCTCTTTAATTAAATATATTTCATATCTCAAATTAAAAACATTATTTGTTTTCTTTGTCTAAGAGAAAAGGTCAATTAAAATTTATTCTAGAACCTAGTATGAGATGTACTTCTTTTATGTTAGACTGAGGAAATGAATTTCTGATTTGTTAAGGATCAATCGTAGCATGACCCAATTCCACCAACAGATATATTTTTTGTAAATGTGAGTCTTAAAGAAATAGATGTAACTACATTTTGGGTTATCTTGGAACATAATTTAAGAGGACTAACTCAAATTATGGTATCTTAACTTCTCAAAAGTAGTAAATATGATTGACCGAAGATTCATGGCAAGATATACCAACTTTATCTAATCTACCCATAGCCATAACTTTTGACAAAATACTTCCTTCAAAACTGTATTGACTTTTTATTGGATTCTTTATGAGCTCAGAAACAAGAAGATAATTTCTTTCACTGGCATGCCTGCTTCATAGGTGATGTTCTTATAATGACTTAAGCTACAAATTAAAAGGAAAATACATAAAATGTTTCAAAATATATAAATTTGACATGATAAAGACAATCTGTATTCAAAAGGGAATTATTCTTAGAAAATATGAAGCTTAACTATGTATGAGGGGCTGGGGCTTTGTCCAAGGATTGAGTGCAGGCAGCATCTGCAGGATTTACTTTTGAATTGAGTTCCTCTAATATAGATGTCATTGTTCCATGCTTATTGTGGTCACATTTGTCTTCTGATAGCTACCACAATGGTACTTTAATGTAAACATTGATTTGGAGTATACTATTGAGGAAGCTGGATCTGTGCTCTTTGTAGATGGAGGGACATTTGAAATCAAGCCATGCTTTTTCCTTAAGCTTCTCTTGTCTACAGTTCCCATCATGAGGTAAAGTTTCATTGATATTTCTCCCTTTCTCCAACCTTCTTGCTCTGGCTTTCCCATCCCTCTCTAACTGATTACTACAAACAATTTTGAGTTACTTAACATGAACATGATGTGAAATCATCTCTTGCCATCATATTTTCAGTCTATCTCTATGCCAGTACCATACAGTTTTTAATACTGTTTCTCTGTAGTGTAGCTTGAAGTGAAAGATTTACTAACCTCAGATCATTTTAAACAAGATTTCCCAACTGCATGATTTGGGTAGCTTAAAAATTAATATTCATTGTAGCAGATGGAAAATAAAAATGGGAGGGTAATAAAATACCATGACTGTTCCAATATGAGCTTTTTACGCTCTTCTGATTCTGTTTCTACTCAAAACATCTTTGGGAGCTAGTAAGAGAAAACTTTATCCCCATTTTATAACTAGTGAAGCTGACATAGAAGATACTCATGACGAGCCAGGGAACATCACAGAAGGGAGCATGGAGGTATTTTAAGAACCAAAGGATGGAGATGTAGGGCTGAAAACTGGCCACGCAGATGTGGCATTGGTACCCCAACCCTGAGCACACAGCAGCTATGGGTACCTGCACTCTCCTTGGACCCAGCCTCTGCCTTTGTCTTTCCATCATGGGTAGAATAGGCACCCCTGAGGCTCTGGCCCCCACCTTAGGAACTAATGACTGTTAATGGTCATTCTTCTGGTGAGGGGTGGCATTTTCTCTAATGATGTCGCCACTGGTGGTGTAGTTGAACAAGGAGGGATCAGAGGGAAGAGAAGAGAGTACTAGAGAGTGATGAGGGGCGAATACAATCACATATTATATATAAAATCATATATGTTTATATGTATATATGTATATATATGTGTATATATATATATATATATATATATATATATATATATAAAACTGTAAAAAAGAGATGAAAAGGTATACAGGTAAAACAATATTCTCTGAGGTAAATATGTGTTGGAGTCTGCTTACCTTAGCAATAAACCTTAATAACTTAAAAGGTATAGTGTGTGTGTGTGTGTGTGTGTGTGTGTGTGTGTGTGTGTGTGTAGGGTGCATGTAGGTATGTGTGTAGTGTACATGCATGTGTGTGCATGTGTGTGTGTGTGTGTGTGTGAGTCTGTGTATGAGTGCATGTGTGTGCATCTGTGTTTCTGTGTGTGTGTGTGTTTCTGTGTGTGTATATATGTGTATTACATAAATGGGCTTTCCTCAGAAGAGAAAGTGTCCCTGATAGTATTCCTAGTACAGTGAGAGGTAAGAGCTCTCCTCTTTTAGAACTGAGAGTCAGGAGCCAGAGGTGTATACAGTCACTGACCTGATAGAAGAGGTGGGATGTGGGAAAAGTCCAACTCTCTGCATTTCTTCAGCCCTTAGGAAAGGGGATGCATTGGGGTTGACACCCAGTGCAGGGGAATCTGCTTGCTATGGAGTCCTTCCATAGTTACTGGGGCACAGCTGGTCTGGGCTCAGTTGTGAGTTGACAGATTGACCTCATTGTTTCCAGTGAGTCTTGCTTTGGGGGACTGCCTCTGACATGAACTCTGGTGTTCCCGATTTGATTACTTCCCCTGGATGGAGAGGCCTAGCAGCACACAGAGGAAGGGGAAGCAGGCTATCTGAATGAGACCTGATAGGCTGTGGCCATATGGTGGGGGAGGAGGTCCCTTTTGTCAGAGGTCTAAGGGAGAGGAATAGGGAGTAAGAGGGTGGAAGGGTAGGAACAGGAAGATACAAGTGAGGGGATAATGTTCAGGAGGTCATCTGAATAAATTGTAATAAAAATGAAAAATAAAGTCTTGCTTTGAAATGTGTCACTGTCCCCTCATTACCCATGTAGGAGACTGACATTTGATTCGGTTACTCCAGATTTCAAACACTTCCAAGATCATCAGCCTTTGAATGAAGCTAAGTAAGAGGCCTCCTTTCCAGCTCCTGGGTTTCCATTGTTGCGTGTTTGCCTCATGTTTGCCCCGTGTTTTTGGAATCCCCTTTGGGCAGAAAAACTCTCCAAAGGCTATGTCAGCAAGAATAGAGGAGGGGACTTTTCATGAGGCTGTGAAAGAGAAAGTGGGTTTTAATACATCAAGATTGTTTGGGGAAGTAAAAGCTTAACATAGTCCCATTAGATTTAGTTATTCCATATAGTGAATTATTAATCATTCTATTTTATATTCTAGTTAAAATGTAAGTTATATTTATGTAATAAGCACAAATTTACTTATCTGAAGACAAACAACCCTTTCCACATTTCTTAAGACTTGGTTAAAGCTAAATGTAAGAAAATTGAAGATTTTGAGGGGCTATATACCACTTTTCTTGTCAATTTAAACATTTTTTTGACAAAATAACTGCAAGCCCTCTTCAGAATAGGTGAAATTATAATTTCTTCCTCCAAAGTGGGAAGATTCCAGGCTGTAATTCCTTTATGAAATTTCTCTTTGAAGAACTAATTATGTCAAGGGGTATAAGTCACTGTCTTCATAAGCCCTTTTGCACTTCTGTGTTGGTTTTGATAACCTTAATTGTTTCTTTTTAAGTGGTGTTTTTGATGGATTCGTGCATTGTCATTATTTATTAATATGAATGAATCTTTGAATGTCAGAATCAGGATTGCTCTTGAAAGTCATTGGAGTTGTTGTCTCAGTTAGATAGCACGGAAACTTCTGTGTGTATGTAGTGTATGATTGGCTGCACACATGGTAAACTTTGTATATGTTTTCATGTACTTTTGGAGAGAAAAAGGCCATTTTACCTGTTCTTCCTCTGTCAACATTTTCAGTTTCCATTGACAAAACATTTCTTGAACCATTAAAGAACATATCAGAAAATATTTTTAACTCCCTACACCAAGTCCCCCAAAACTGAGATTTTATTTATTATTTATTATTTAAAACAAACAAACAAACAAACAAACAAACAAACAACAACAGCAAAACCCTCAGTCAACTTTAAGAGTGAAAACTGAAGCAGATAAAAGTCATGCATAATGCTGTCTGTAAGACACAGGGGAGCATGGTTTGCATTATTATTACTGGCCTTTTTTTTTTTTTAATACCAGAAAAGGAGAAAGATGGAGAGCTATGATGTCAGAGTGGAAACTTCTGGAAGGGACTGCTTTTATTCCCCACAATCTCTTTTTATCTAAGGAGGACCAGAAGCACATGAGCATCTCCCTGTCTGGCATACAATTACATGAGGCCCTGTTACATTAAGGGATGTTAGTCTGATGTGTATGCACATGTATCTGTTACATAACATGTGTGTGTGATCTTGGGTGTACAGGTGCATGCATGACATGGCAATATGTGTGTAGACAGACCCTGGACTACTTCCTCATTTCAAACATGGTCTTCTGTTTTTCGTCTCCACTGTGGCAGGTTTGCTGGCCCATGAACTTCCAGGGGCTGTCCTGCCATTATCTCTATTTCTTTGTGGGAATCCTGGGCTTACAGATGTGCACTACTAGGTCCAACTTCACATAGGTCCTGGGGGATAGAAATTCAGGTTCTCAAATGTGTTCAGCAAGCGTTTTACCAACTGAGCCATCCATTAGCCCATTCAGTCACACTTTAAGGTTCTGTAGATTTCTGAAGGTTCCTAAGGTGTGCAAACTTGCAATAAGAACTAAGTCATGTGAGAGAAAAAATGGGGAGGGGTTGTTTCTCATTTTTTGTAAAGAGCAATTGTTCTGTCTATGTTGAAGTCGAAACTTGGTGCCTGTTATTGGCATTCACAACTTTATTTGGAGGCAGAGTTTGCAGAGGGTGAATGGGCTGGTTCTGGTTCTATTAGAGTCATAGTGAAGCCTGGTGAGGAAGAGCATGAGATTTAAAATAAAGTTTGGGCTTGAAGCTTGGATTTATCACTTAACAGGCAGCTGAGACCGTATAGCCTTCTAGTCGTTAGTGTCATCATCTATGAAGAGAGTCAGGGTGGAAGGAAGTGGGAACAGAAGGGGGGAGGGATGAATGAATAAATGGCAGTTATTAAGGAAAGTGAAAGGGCTCAAATAAATGCTGTGGCGTCTGATCAAAATGATATGTACCAGAGAAAATAATGGCTTTGTGTTTTTAGTAGATAGATGGGAATAAGGTAGAATATGCATGTACAATATTTAGCAATAGGTACCTAAATATGCAATACCTCTTAGTACTGGGAGAGCCTAGAAACAATAAAGTCCTAGTACTGAGTACAGCTAGACTGCATAGTTTCCCTTCTAAATTCTGCTCGCCAAGAAATAATTCTTAAATTTCCTTGGAGAAATGAGTAATTCAGGATTGAGGCACAGAGAGTATACACATCTTATTGCAGAGAAGTAAGAAGTCACCTAAAAGTAGTGAGAGGAACTCAGAGGGATACGGGATGCAACTTAAAGGCTCTCTCAACGAGCCAAGTAAGAATACTCTAACAATAAAAATTTAAAAAGCTCAGGCATAGACCAGAAGGGCAGAAGTCAGCTCATATACGGCATAAACCTTTTTATGTATCCCCATCTGGCTTTCCACAGAACTGGTAAGAGCATGTGTTGGCGAAAGGGTAGTTATCAACAATGATTGGGAAACTAGATGTCATGTTCCGGGGAAGGGAGCTAGATCTCATCTCATACAGCTACAAAAATAAACTCAGAGTTGTTAGACAACAATGTGAGGCTGGAAGCTATGAAATTGACAGGAAAAAAAACTGTAGAAGTACTTCAGGAAATTGCAATTGGTGAGGGCAAATTCTTTGGTGGAGGGATGAGAAGCCAAAGTGACAGAAAAATAAAAGAAGAAATAAATACATGAGATTTTATCCAAGTACAAATATGATCAGCAAAGGAAGCAACCAACAGAGTGAGGAAAAACGGTTGCAAAATGGGAGAGAGTATTTGATCTACCTACACATAAAGGACAAAGGATTATATAGCGACTATGTAAGGAATAGTGTAACTTAGTTAACAAAGTCAAATGAGGTGATAAAAGATGGTCCAATATGTCTAACAGGCATTCCAGGAAAACACACACGTATCTAACTGCCTGGAGAAATAATGCTAAACCTAACCTTTCCTTAGAAAATACAAATCAAAAATTACATGGAGATATCACTGTGCTCCTATAAAGGGTGACATTAACAAGTGCCCATAAATATGTGTACAGAAGGGGGCCCTTAAACACTGTTGATTGCAATGTGAATTAGCATAGCCTTTATTAAAATGAGCATGGGAATTCTTTCAAAGATTTAAATACACTGCCATGAGATCAAGCAATCCCACCAACAGGTCTATATCCAAATGAAATTGAATTGGTCTGTATGTGAAAGAGGTCTTGGAAATCTTATGTGCATTGTTGCACCATTACAAGAAGCAGCAGATGGAAACTTCTTTGTGCTCACTCAGGGTGGGAATGGGGCTGGATGATGAAGGAAACATGGTAGATATAAAGCACGAAATAGTATTTATCCTTTCAGACAAATTCCTGCCATTTCTGACATTGGAAATGGAAGTGGAGATTGTTGTGTTAAGTGAAATAAGCTAGGCATGGAAAGACAAATGCCATATGACTTCACTCACATGAGACTGTAAAGAAGTTGATTTTATACAAAGTTGTGGGTGGAATGATAGTTACCATAGTGACCAGAGCCTGGGGCTGGAGGGGAGGAACAGGAGAGGCTGAGCATCAGGTACCAAGGTACAGCTCAGAGGGCAATAAAAAGCACTGGTGTGCTGCTGTAGCATCAAAGATGAGTAAAATTGATGATGTGCTCACAGACATTTCTGGTTTTGTACTGAAAATTTCAAAACATTGAAAAGGATAGTAAAATGTGCTTATCATAAACATATGATAAGGGAGACAGAGGCAGCTCAAGACCAGCCTGGTCTACAAAGTGAGTCCAGGACAGCCAGGGCTACACAGAGAAACCTTGGCTCAAAAAAAATTAGGGGCTGATGAGATGTCTCAGTGGGTAAAGGTGCTTACCATTAAGCTTGGTGACCCAAGTTTGATCCCTAAAACTCACAGAGTAGGAGGGAGCCAATTCCTGTATGTTGTCCCCTGAAATCTACATATGAGCCATGCATGGCACAATCTCTCCCTGACCAAATAAGTAAATGAAGCAAAATTATTTTAAAACATGTGTTAAAGAGATGCTCCCAATTTATCCCCATAAGAGAATTACTCACTAAGAAGTAATAAAGTATTTCCTCAGTAAGAAGAACTGACAGATGCAATATCAAAATCTTCAATGTCGGGACAGATCCGTGTTGCAAGAAGTCAGCGTCACTTTAATTTTGTCTGAACCAAAACACATTAATTTAGTTATAAAGAGGCCCCAGCAAGCCCACCTTGAGAGGGTGTCAGAGAGAGAGAGAGAGAGAGAGAGAGAGAGAGAGAGAGAGAGAGAGAGAGAGAGAGAGATGTGTGTGTGTGTGTGTGTGTGTGTGTGTGTGTGCGCGCGCGCGCGCGCGCAAACCCAGCCTTTGTTGGCCTCTTTTACGAATCAGGAGCTTCAGAGTGAAATAATTGGGATTCAGTGTGAGTGAACGGGCTTCTAATTGATCATCAGCAAGAATCTTTGGTTTTGCTATTTTGTGTTTCTACAATCAGTAAGAAATCTCCTATTATCTTCCTCTGTGGTTTACAAAAATAGGCAGATTCTCCTCTTTAATCATAGGTAAAATAAGAGCTCATCATTGGAGGCCATCTTACTCATGTTGCTGACACGGCACATTTTAACAGATGTTAACAGTTGACCTTCTTAGGAGAACTCAGAGGGACATTAGCAAAGCATTGTGTTACAGTACAGCAGCAACACAACTGTGCTATTTATACAAAGACTAACAACGTTTTTTTGTTTTGTTTTTCAAGACAGGGGTTCTCTATGTTATCTTGGCAGTCCTGGACTCGCTTTGTAGACCAGCCTGGCCTTCAACTTACAGTGATCCGCCTGGCTCTGCCTCCTGAGTGATGGGATTAAAGGTGTGCACCACCAGTCTTTAAAAATATTTATGTGTATGATTGTTTTTATCTACATATTATGTATGTACCTTACATGTGTGCAGTGCCTAAGGAAGCCAAAAGAGGGCATCAGATCCCCTGGGACCCACTGGCTTGGGCATCTAGCCAAATCTGTGAGCCCATTGAAAGACATATCTTAAAATATAATGTTGAGCCAGGTGTGGTATCATGTGCCATTAATCTCAGTACTTGGGAGGCAGAGGCAGGTGACTCACTGTGAGTTCGAGGCTAACCTGGTCTACAAAGCGAGTACAGGAAAGCCAAGGCTACACAGAGAAACCCTGTCTTTGAAAAAAAAAAAAGTAATTTTGAGAGCAATTGAGGAGGACACTGATGTTAATCTCTGTACACCCACAGGTAGGTGTGTATATATATACACACACACACACACACACACACACACACACACACACACACACATGCATGCTCATAGGACAAGCACACACACGGCATACATGACACACACACAGAGGGGGGGATATTCCACTGGTCATGTAGTATTTGCCTCTCTGAATCTAATTTACTGTATTTACAGTACTTTCCCTTTCCAATGATTTTTCAGGCAAATGGTATGATTATTCATTTTAAATAGCTGAGTAACATTCGGTTGTATACATGAAGTAAAGCACATATTCTTTTCTTATCCAGATGTCTAGACTGGTTCCGTTTCATAGCTACCGTCAACTCTGTAGCAATAAACACAAATGTTCAGCTCTGTGGTAGGACTACCAGTTCTTTGGGCATATACCCCGGAGTGGTGTAGCCATAGGATAGAGCAATTCTGCTTTTGATTTTGGAGAAACCGCTATACTAATTTCAGTAGGCACTGTGAGGCAGGATAGAAGGAGAATGAGAAACTAAGGGGAAATTGGGAGCACAATGAACAAAATTGGCTGTAAAGTTTGTCTACGTAGAGGCAATGCCCTGTTATATATGATCAATTATGGCCACTCTCCTTCACCAGCTGTAACCTGCAGCCTTCCATGTATCTCTCAAGAAACACCAGTTGTAGATAAAAATGGGCTGACTATTTTGTACCATTTCTGTAGCCCATGGCTTTTTCTTTATAAGATTATGTTCCTTTACAATGTACTCTGGAACCTCCCCTATGACCTTATTTACCCGCAAAGCAAAGAAAATTCCCACAAATACCCCTGGATAATGTAATTTCAGGAGCCATTGAAACTGTACCCATGGCTGTTGATGAGACACTTACGTTTGGTTCAGTCTTGGAATGCCCACACACAATGCCCACACCAATGCCACTCCCTAAGGCCCTTCTTTCTGTAAATCCCTATGCTTAAATCTAGTTTTAAAAATCTCTTCTCAATAAGATACGGATCAGCTTCATATTAGTTTGTCCTAAACTTCGTATCTGTGATAAGGTCTACAGTCTTGGCGCTACATAAGTAGAGAGAAGAGACCTCTGCTGGATGCTCAGGGGACAGTGTTAGGACATGCCTGGAGCCTGGGCCCTGTAGTCATGGACAGCTGCAGGAGTATCCCATTAGCACTGAATGGGTATTCTTCTCTTCCCATATCCTCACCAGTATTTATTGTTTTGCTTTATGAGTGGTGTATATATAATCTACATATTTATCAGTTTTTTAAATAATACTGAGTTCTGGTAGAGATGATCTGTGTACAAATTAAGGGAGAGAATTCTAGAAGTTCCTCCTGTACCTAGCTTATTGTATAAGATGCATTATTTCAGACTATTTCCTCATAATATCAGGTAAAAATTGATTTTTTAAAAATTAATTAAACATTTTTAATTTTTTACATATACATTTATGTTATTACATGTATATATAATAAACTACCTATTGCAAGAATAACCATGGCACAATCTTTTGGCTATTTGTATTTGACAACATTGAAGAAAACATCTTTTCTATCTTGCTGCATCTGAAATTCTGAATGTAAATCAATCTCCATCACATCTTGTCATTATCAACTTAAAATATCTATCTAGACCTAAAAACATCTTAACCCTTAAACAACTAAGCTTCATTTGACTTGAATAAAGCCAACTGGCCCACCCAGAGAGTCCCATATTCCATTGCCTTGTGACATGAAGATGAGAAAGGTAAAGGGACGACAAACAGCACCACCAAGGTTTCTCATGTGAGGTTAGTTATTGTTGTGAATTGGAGTTCCCAGAGAAAAAGTCTGTATTCCAGATTCTACAAGGCTTGTTGACTTACCAGAACCTCCGGATTTCAGGGAGTTGGAAACTTGTAGATACAGAATCACATTATCTAAGGCTATGTTTAGTGCAATGAACTGAAGATTGCTCACTTCTGTGTCTGAGCTAAGAACCTTCCCACGACCAGGTCAAATCTTCAGGAAGCATTTGGTGACCACTGGCTTCCTCCAACCTTAAAGCTAAGATTGGTGCCAGATAATTTCTCAGATATCTAAGATTCTGTAATGAATTAATTCATTTAATCACTTTATAGCCTGCTCCCAGCCTCCTCCTCCCTCTCTTCCCAGTCCTATCCTCATGTCCTCCTCCCCACCTCCCCACTGTCCTTCCTCTCAGAGAAGGAGAGGCCTCCAAGAGGTACCAAGCCACTCTGGCACCTCAAGTTGAAGCAAGACTAAGAGCATCTTCTCCCACTGAGGTCAGACAAGGCAGCCCAGCTAGGGGAAAGGGATCCAAAGGCAGGGAACAGAGTCAGAGACAGCCCCTACTCCCATCGTTAGGGGAGCCACATGATGACCATGCTGCACATCTGCTACATATGTGTAGGGGGTCTAGGTCCAGCCTGTGCATGCCCTTTGATTGGTGGTTCAGTCTCTGTGAGGAGCTCCCATGGGCCCAGGTTAGTTTATTAGAAGGTGTTTGTGTTTTTCCACAATATCTGAATGGGTTGAATAAAAGTAGATTCACACGCTTCCATGGCAGCCATCTGCCAGATAATCTCACCCACCTGGCTGTGGTGAACGAATGAATAAATGTTCCCTTGTTCCAGTTTTAATAGGTGGCATTAACTCTGTCAGCACACAGCACACAGTAAATGTATCTACATGTGCAGGCATATGTGTGTTTATAGAATGAATTTAAGTTAAAGAGACTGCAGCATAGCTCAGGAGGACTCATCAATGGGCCAAGTCTCTTTTTCATACAATATGGAGTATCTTAGCGTAGGACCCAGCCTCATCTCAGCACCTTACTTTGCTGTAACTCATCTATGTGGTGTTTTCCACCAGTGAATTTAAAGAAAGACTTCATTTATGACCCATTCTTCTCCTGTGCCTATTGAGGTTCTTGGAACTGCATTCACAATTATCAAAGATAATTCACAAATGTCTGTAACAGCTCAGTCCCAAGCATGCTATTTAGGGCAGATTGAATCTATGTCCCCAGGCTATGGTCACTCATATTTGAATCAGAATAAACTGTTAGTGTCTTTGAGGTAGGAGTTGTGTTTACTGCTGAAGTTCTCTGTGTTGAGGATATTGATGTTTTTATCTTTATGGTTTTATATGCTCCTACAAGATTTGCTATCAAAGACCTCACTTTTGGGTTGAGTACTTCTTTCCAGGAATAAAATTATTCCAATTATATCCTCCTAACAGTGTTTTAAATAAAAGCCTTATTCAGTTTTTACTGGGCCAGTGATTTGGCTCAGTAGGCACAGTGCTTGCTTGTGAAGGCTGGCAACCTGAGTTCGATTCCTAGAAGCCACAAAATGCCAAGTGTGGTGTACTCCATGCATCTGTAATCCTACCACCCTTACCCTGAGGTGGGAGGTGGAGATGGGAGAGTCACATGTAAGCACACAGGCCAGCTAGACTAAGTTAGGCAGAGTGACAAAAGCAAGAGAGACTCTGCCACAACAAAGTGCAAAGAGAGGACTGATCGCAGAAAGTTGGTCTCTGAGGTTTGTGCATCACATGCACATGCAGATAGTTGGCCTCTGAGGTCCATACTTGGCACGATACAGACTTTCATAATAAAATATAAACTTTTTGACCAAGAGTAGCTAATTTTTGGTTCTTAGCAATGACTGGTTTCAGATGACTCACCAGGAGCAGGCATGGTACCGGTTGCCAGGTCACCAGCTGATATAAAGAATCCATTGTGCATCTTTATCCAGTAGCTGCTCTGCCACCCTATAGACACATGGTTTAATCCATTTCAAAAAAGAAAAAAGAAAAAAAGAAAAAGAAACCCATAAAGACTAATGACAGCTCAGTTCTATCCAAACTAGAGTTACATGACAAGAGGAAACCTCAAAAGAGAAAATACTTCCACCAGGTTGGCCTTTGGGCAAGCTTGTGGGCAATCTCTTTATTATAGATTAGTGTGAGAGGGCCCAGCTTACTGCATGTGGTGCCACTCGTGGTAAGTGGTCCTGGGTTGTGTTAGAAAGCAGGCTGAGCAAGCCATGAGGAGCAAGCCAATAAGCATTGTTTCTCCATGGTCTCTGTTTCCCTCAATGACAGAGTGTGACCTGAGAGTTGTAAGCTGAAATGAGCCCTTTCCTTCTCAGGTTGATTTTGGCCATGTTTTATTACAACAATAGAAACTCCGACTAAGACACATCCTCAATTCAAAAGACAAAAGAACCACTTGGTTTTATTTTAGAATACTGCAGTAATGATGATGGTGGTAGTGGTGGTGGTGGTGATGATGGTGATGCTGATGATAATTTTATTTTAGAATGCTATAATCATCATGATTGTGGTGGTGGTGGTGATGGTGCTGCTGCTGATAATTGTATTTGAGAATACTATAATGATGATTGTGGTGGTGGTGATGGTGATGATGATGATTATGGTGGTGGTAGTGGTGATGGTGATGATGACAATTGCATTTTAGAATACTATACTGATGATGGTGGTGGTGGTGGTGATGATGGTGGTGGTGATGGTGGTGGTGGTGAAGGTGAAGGTGAAGGTGGTGATGGTGATGATGATAATTGTATATTAGAATACTATAGTGATGATGGTGGTGGTGATGGTGGTGATGATGGTGGTGGTGATGGTGGTGGTGATGGTGATCATAATTGTATTTTAGAATACTATAATGATGGTGGTGGTGGTGGTGGTGAAGGTAAAGGTGAAGGTGGTGGTGATGGTGATCATAATTGTATTTTAGAATACTATAATGATGGTGGTGGTGGTGATGGTGATGATGAAGATAATTGTATTTTAGAATACTATAATGATGATTGTGGTGGTGATGGTGGTGATGATGGTGGTGATGATGGTGGTGATGATGGTGGTGGTGATGGTGGTGGTGATGGTGATCATAATTGTATTTTAGAATACTATAGTGATGATGGTGGTGGTGGTGGTGGTGATGATGGTGGTGGTGATGGTGGTGGTGATGGTGATCATAATTGTATTTTAGAATACTATAGTGATGATTGTGGTGGTGATGGTGATGATGAAGATAATTGTATTTTAGAATACTATAATGATGATTGTGGCGGTGGTGAGATGATGATAATTGTATACGTTTCTTTGTAGTTAACAGCAGTTTTACAGTGGAGCTACTACTAGGTTATTTGCACACAGTGCTGTTCGCACTTCCATCTGCTATAATAACTTTGAAAGACAAACTCCTTGAGTGGGAAGTACTCTGACTCACTTGGCAGGCTCTTTGCAGCCACAGGTACCTCTTGATTACCCATCACTTCGTCTCTATAGCAACATATATTGTGAGGAAATTGCACAACAGAAAGCCTGAAAAACTGGGATAGACTATATTCATATTATTTGAAGGCCCCTACTGCCTCATACCATGGATTGTATCAGAGCAGAATCCATGAATGTGTCTTTCACAAAATTATAACTAGAGTTGGGGATAAAATATTAGATAAACGCTAACATTTATCCTCAGCTTTTAGCTGAAGTCTTAAACTTCATTTTTTTTTTTTGTTTGCCTCAGACTCAAAGAAGATTGAATTACTTGATGGTTGCCATGTTCCTGATCTCATTGGCTTTGCAAATGCTAAAAGATAACAGGATCTGAGAGCTCAGCACCAAACTCAATCAGTAGATGGCATAATATTGTGGTCACAGTGTCCTCCTGCAATCAGTTGTTAGTCTGATTATTCATTTTGAGTCACACATAAATAAAAAGCCATGTTTCTCAAAGTAAAAAACATATTTATCATCACAGCAGTCTAATTCAGCAATAATTGGTGATGGTTATGAGATTTGTATATTTTATGTTCAGAATAATTATTAGTTATACAGAGTTATGTATTTTATTATGACTGTCAAGATAAAACATGTTAATAGGATAACTTTATGAGAAATATCTTCTTGAGCTGGAAGTGCACAGTTTGTCAAAATTTAAAACTATAGACAGTAACTAAGAGAGTAATTTATATCTCAATTGCAAATTGAAGCTGCATAGTCTATTAATGTTTTAAACACTATACACATGATATGTAAGAGCAGCTTCAAGTTTTTCCTTTTTAAAATTTATTCATTGAGAATTACACATACACATATATACGCACACACAATGTGTTACAATAATGTCACCCCATTTGCTTTCCACTGTAACTCTCTTTAGACCCCATCCAACACCTCCCACTCCCAATCTCATATCCTCTCATATATATTTTATTTTTAATTATACTCCACTGGGTCTAGTTAGTGGTGCCAGTATGCACACAGTGCCAGCAACTGGAGCATGGACAGCCTGCTAGTGGCCACATCCTCAAAGAAAATGACTGGAGGAGGAGGGGAGACATGAACAGATTCACATCTTATATTGATTACTTTGGCTTTAGGGTGAAAAAAGGTTCAGGTAGCCCACAGTAGGATTCTAGGATACTGATCTCTAGGTTATGCTGCGTTCCAGGTTAAAACTTTATAGAAATGATAGTACTGGAGAAATGCTCAGAAAGTAAATGTGATATATATCATATATATACATATGGATTAGGTAGGCAAAGGAAAACTCAAAATTGGACTCAGGTTTTGACATGGATCACAAAATATATAATAGCCTTATTAATTAAAAATTGATTACATTATGAAAATGTGTTTTTTTTTTTTTTAGCAATCTGGAATTTTGAGCTTTAGACCTAAACATAAAAAGCCAATTGATATGTGCACTAGTAAGCTTTATGACTACAGCTTAGAAAGTATTCAGAATTCAGGTACAGAAATAGATACTAACATAACATAGTATCCCTAAAAATGCAGGAGTGGCACTCACATCGTGGAAATAACCAATAATTATCTGTGCTGGATTGTTTATGTCTACCTGATACAAGCTAGAGTTATCTGAAAGGAAGGAAACTAAATTGAGACAACATCTCCATGGGATCTATCTGTAGGGCATTTTCTTAATTAGTGACTAATGGGGGAAGGTCTAACCCATTGGGGTTGGTGCTGTCCCTGGTCTGGCAGTCCTGGGTTCTATAAGAAAGTAGACTGAACAAGCCATGGGGAGAGAGTTATTAAGAAATATTCCTCCATTGCCTCTACATCAGCTGCTGCTTCTAGGTTCTTGCCCTGTTTGAGTTTCTGTCCTCGTGTCCTTTGATGGTTACAGGGAGGTGTAAGCGAAATAAGCCCTTTCCTTCCAAAGTTGGCTTTTTGGTTATGATGTTTCAGGAGAGAATTAGTAACCCTAACTATGGCACTGTCTAAGTGGATTTAAGCACCACCCAGCAGGAGCAAAATTATGCCTGGATTAGAAACTTAGCCATCTATCCAGGGCTAGTGAAGCCATGGGTCTTCGAAGAGACCCTACTATGCCTCCATAGACCCCCATACTATACTAGACGTCCATAATCACTACCTGTGCTTAAAAACATCCTTATACCCACATATAAGTCTCTCTCTTACCTATTATCACAGATGTTTCTCCTTACAACAAATGAAGATCATTAAGGATGGTGTAAGGCATGGCACAGTGAAACCACTGAATTAGCCATTCCATGGGAGCATGGAAAGAAAAGGATTACTGTAAATATGAACATTCCATGTATTATGTCTCTTGAGGAGAGAAAATAACCAGAGCCATTTGGGGCAGTCCAAAGCATCCATGGCTACCTCTTAGGGGCAGAAAGAAGGGCAAGTCGCATAGCTACGGAGGGGTGGAAGCTGCAAGCTAGAAGAGCCTAGAAGTTTAGGACTAGAGGCACACAGTAACTTTGATATGCACCACAGATCCATGTTACTGAAGGAGCCTAGGGGTTAGCACGGGCTTTGATGTTCACCACAGGTTTATGCCAATAGATGATCAGCTAGCCCGACTATCCGAGGTAAGGGGAGATAAGGGAAGTGGCCCTTCTTGACAGACAGAAACCCATTTTCTAGGTTCCCGAGCAATGTTAAGTGTAGGCATTTATCTCCCTTCCAGCAATTATTCTGTATCCAGTCTGAGCTGAGCCGAGACTTCCAACCTGAGACATGGTCAGTGGCACTGCTTTTTGGGACCTAAAAGAAACAGCCAGTGGTCATAATTCAGAGAGAAACAGACCAAAGGAAGCCCACCTCCAGTGGATGCATCTGTAATGCAGTGTCTGCACCTAAGGTGCAGGGAATGTTGTGAAAGATGGCTTAGAGACATTGTAAGAGCCAGAGGACCAAGGAGTCTACTGTGAGAGTGCACTTTCTAGAAGTGATGGGGAAGCTACACCCATGATATCTCAACAATATGGCTGAAGAGAGGTAGAAGAGAGGACTCTCCCAGGATCTCACACATAGACAAAGAACTACAGGCAGTTAATGACTACTGAGAGTGAGAAATAGTCTGTCCCAGGAATGATCCCTTTAATAGGATATCCAATATAAAGCAATTAGCCCTGAAATCATACACACACACACACACACACACACACACACACACACACACACACATACACACACACACACACACACAAACACACACACATACACACACACACACACTAAATGGACTCAACAACTCTGATATTTATAAATAAATGCATACATTTATATATAAATATTTATCTATTAATATTATATGTATTTATAGATGTAACAATAATAATTAAAGGAAAAGAGGCCACAGATTGAGAGGAAGTGAGGGAGAGACATAGGAGAGGTCGAGGGAAAGGGTAGGGAATGGGGTTGAAGGAGGAAAGTAGAAAAAAATACAATTGTATTGTATTTGAAACATTTTAATAAAAATAGTGAAACAGAAGAAATATATTGGTAGACTGTGAATCCCAAAATCTGTAAGTAATAAATACAGATCAAACAAATAGTAACATGAATATTTACAATTGTAGGGAAAGGTCATTCTGACATTAAAGACAAAGCAGATGGAAACATCCATAGAGATGATTGAATTAAACATTCTTTATAGAAACAGAGTGATGGGGACATGGTTCCCTGAAATAGCCATGTGTGTGTGTGTGTGTGTGTGTGTGTGTGTGTGTGTGTGTGTGTGAGAGAGAACCACCAAGAACTTGGTGAATACCGAGGGTTAGAGTTTTGTAGATTCAGAGCTGAAATTATCCATATTGCACAATCCTTAGTCTACCTCTTTATCTGTCCCGATATCCTTTTAAGCACCAGGCAGAATCTTTGGACTGTACTCTAGCAGATGGTTAGCCAATGCCACTCCCAGAGCTAACTGTTGTCAGGCAGTAGTTGGAACAGATAGACTTACTCACTCTGTGCTAGTCTAGCCACCATATTTCTAAGCTAGAGTCATTCATGTTTGCCTCAAAGTGAACTCTCTTCTGCCTCTGGAGTATTGGATTTGTTCTGTGTGGATAGCTAAATGAAGGTGATTAGAGTGGTCGGAGCACAGAAGAAGCCAGCAGGAAAAGCACACAGCATTCCACTGGACTGAAACACACGTGGGTATCAGAGGCGTGAAGAGCAGTTGTAGCTAATGGTGTGCAGCACAAATGACAACAGGCTGTAGTGGACAAAGTCACTGCAGATCTCAAAGCTACCTCAGCTAGAAGGGTCTTTTGCAAGATGTCTACTTAGAGAGAGAGAGAGAGAGAGAGAGAGAGAGAGAGAGAGAGAGAGAGAGAGAGAGAGAGAGAGAGAGAGAGAGAATATATGAATGTGTGTTTGTGTGTGTTCGGAAATTCTTCAGAAGTTTCTCACTGTGTATTTAAGATTTGCCTTCAAAATTCTTTTGTCAGCTAGTCTATTTTGGTTCTTCCCTGGCTGTGGCCTTGGCTTTGCAGCAAGTTGTTAATTGGTTTTGAGCCCTCACTTTCCCTTTACCACCAGCTCACAGTTGCTGCTTTTCAAAGCTGCCAGTGATAACTTCTACCCCACAGAAACCAACTCTGTCTTCCTAATACCATTTGAGAATCTCTTCAGATTATTTTCCTCTTCTGTTTTTCCAGAATTATCTTTAATATTGTTGTGCATGAAACCTCCGTACAAGTAAAATCATATCTTTTCCATTCTCAGCCAACACGGATAGCATTTCTCTATATTTGTTTCTATCCTTAGCTCATTTTTCCTCCCTCTCTTTTTTCTTTCTTTCTTTTGTTTTTTGTATTGAAGGACTATCTTTAATTATTAGTTATGTTTAATTTTTTATATTTTTTACATATACATTTATATTATTACATATATATATATACAATAAACTACCTACAGCAAGAAGAATCATGACACAGTCAGAAATTGTATAAATGTTACATTCTTAGTGTTTTGATAGCCTCGAAGAAAGCATCTTTCCTATCTTGGTGAGTCTAAAATTCTGAATGTAAATCAATCTCCATTACATCTTTTCATTATCAACTTAAATAAGAAAGTGTTTCTCTGTATAACCGTGGCTTTCTTTGAGTTGCTTTGTAGACCAAGCTGGTCTCAAACTCACAGCGATCCACCTGCATCTGCCTTCCTGAGTGCTGGGATTACAGGTGTGTGCCACTGCACCTGGCTTCAATTTTATATTTCAAAAATTTACATGCTTTCCAAATACTCCTATTTGCTAGGTGTTTCTGTAACACCCATATGAGGCATGGAAGAATGGCATCCAGGCATGGTCCAGTTAAGAGTCCTTTATTGCCAGTGGTTAGGAATGAGCTCACATCAAATTACTTCATTCCAGTTCAGGTCGAGCAGTAGACATTTCCCAAGTTTCTGTTAACAAAGGTTTCAAAAGCAATAGTTGATTCAAACAGTGGACTTCCTGGAGCTGCAGGGGTGGCTGGACTAGAATGTTCTGCTCAGCAGCATGTGGTTGTTGAGCTGGGGAGCATTTGGGTGAAGCACGCAAAATGGAGTCAGCTGAAGCAAAATGCGATTTGTTTGATCAGTTCGTTTCTGCCTGACTTTTGGTCTCTGCTTTCCCTGATCTCCACAGTAAAGTTCATTTGCAGAATGAATTATTTCTCTTGGGTTAATGTACCTGTAAGTCTCTTAGAACAAATAGTTGGTCCCATAGGGACAAGAAGCTAGGCCACGATCCATCTGTATCCATATATATGTATACGCACACATACTTGTGAGCACATACGGTGTAGCTGCACACTGCCTGTTCTTTGCAGGGCCTAAACAGTCTTCCCTGAAGTTAGGAAACTGGAAAGGGATAGTGAAAAAAAAGGAACAGGTGGAGAAAAGAAGAGAGGTGTGCCTTGCTTCCCCACTGGAGTTTTTCTGTGCATTGAAACCGTGATGGAGTCATATTCCAGTCACGTAAGATAAGTGTCTGAAAGCGTGTCTCCAGCAATTTCCAACATCATTACACTTCATGAAGATTCCATTATCAATATCTGTGCAAACCTTATGTTAGCTTAGCAGAAAAATACTTTCCACATATTGAATGTTTCTCTCTCTGCTGTAGAATGGCTGGCCCCATATTGCCATGACACAGACAATACCCAGCTCCCATGTTTGCAGTTGTGTTAGTGATTTGTGATCTGTAAATATAACCTTGGTTTGTTGGTCATTTATTCTTTCTTCAAGTAACAATACAGATTTCTAATGAAAACCACCTTTCTCCCATGTGTAATCTGGGCAGCTCAAACATACTGACAACCTACTCACCTCAGCTTTACATGACCGTGTGGTCTAAACCTCTCCAATGGGAACAGCACATCTCTTAAGGTTATGGGAGGCCAAGGGACTCCCAATACTGTTGTTGGAAAGTCAATTTTTCTATGCTAAGAGTGTTAGCATCATAGGACATACCTGAGGTTGTTCACGCACTGTTTTCCACTTTCCATTACGTCTGTCTTTGAAATGGGGTCATAGAGGGGATGAGAACAGACATTAAGGCAGACACCCAGTGCCTACAGTGTCTGCCTTGTGTTTGAATGTGAGGCAGTCACTGATTGTTTTTGGCTAATTTCTTTTTTTTTTTAATATTCCTGAAACTTTAATGATTTGATATCTATAGGAATAAAAGCTAAGTTTAAAAAATACAATACAGGAGATAGAGAATAATGTGAAGACTGCAGGATTCTGTGATTATGTGCTCCCCACAACCTCTGCATTGCCTATCACTGTATCTATAGTTTCCTATGAGATAACTGGACCCAAGTTAAGCATTTGATGAATGAATTCTGAATCAGTGATGCATGGCATGCCGGAGCTTCACAGAAATTCCTAGCAGAAACCTGGCTGTTATAGAGAACCTGAGCTCTCAGTAAATGCTAACATCACAATGTGTGTGGTGTGTGTCTGTGTGTGTGTGTGTGTATGTGTGTGTGTGTGTGTGTGTTGAGCTCTCAGTAAATGCTAACATCACAATGTGTGTGTGTGTGTGTGGTGTGTGTGTGTGTTGAGCTCTCAGTAAATGCTAACATCACAATGTGTGTGTGTGTGTGTGTGTGTGTGTGTGTGTGTGTGGTGTGTTGGGGCCAGTTGTTGCAGAATATTTGATCACACTGTGAACACTGAGATTGTATACTGGAAAAACCTGTTTCTAATTGTGGTGTGGCTCAGCCCTAGTCCACACCTTTAATCCAAGAACTTTCTGCCTATTGTAAACAGGTACTTGTGGTGTGGCTAAGGCCTAGCACACACTTTTTAGTCAAAAATCTTTCTGTAAACAGGATTAAATAAAGTTAACCTTAGCCCAAGAGGTAGAGCAAGAAGCCAGTTGACAGGTAAGCGAACATAGGAAAGAAAACTATAGAGAGTGAGAGGAAGTCCAGAGGATGGATAGGGAGATGCACTGGACGTAGAAAGGAGGTACTCTTAGTTTGAGGGCCTTTTTAAGACAGTGTGGAGAAAAAGGATTCTTTTTCTTCTAGGACACTGAGTAGGAAGGCTGGCTGGTTTCTTTCTCTACCTCTCTGACCTGTTAGGATTTCACCACAGCACCTGGGTCCCGAGTCTTCATTGGCAAAACTGAGCAGTTGAGATTTCATTTAAAAACCACAGGGGGTAGTGGAAAGAAGAGAAGTGAGAAAAGGTAAGTGAAAGGTAAGAGGGAGGAGAGAAAAGGAGAAAGAAGGAGTGATGATGTGGATTCCGCTCTAAATCACGCATTATGAGCAGCTGAGGGAATTTCCACAAAGCAAATGAAGACATATCTTTCAATATTGATTTGCTTTGGGCCGTGCCATGACAGTGTTCTCCAGGGTGATGCTATGATTTAGGGAGAAGCTATGACTATCTCAAAACAGTGGGAAAGAATAAACATACTCTCATTAAACTTACCTCACTGTGGAAAGTGGGATCAATTTGGACAATCTGTTATTTTACTTGAAAGCACAATGTAATCAAGGATGAGTAAAGGGAATAAATAATGTGGGGGTGTGAATAAGGAGAGACTTAATTCAGAAAGACGACAGCGATAGTAATCTCAGATCTCAGAGTACTGCAAACACATCGGAGTCAAATAACAAAGGCTTTGCATAAACAATGGGAGAGTAATTAGTGGGTGCACAGACTGGAAGAAACAGTGGACAGTGACCAGATAGTGCTTTCCTTCTGAACAGCCTGGCAGTGGCTGTGACCTTGAAAGCAGCAGATTCTTTGCGTGAGCATTCATAGGGACAGACTTTGCACTTAGCTATAGATATGGCAACACATCCAGGGACCAGCTGAGTGGGAAGAAACTGGTCTGGAGCTGTGTCAAGACAGGAAAGAGGTTAAGTAGTAGACAGTGGCTAGGATGAACATTTCGAAATACCAGTATTTCCAACAGGTTTGGAGAAATATACATCTTGTAACATTTGCTGTGATGAGATCTACCATATGTACACTTGAATTGATTCATGTGCTTTAGGGAAAGAAGGCTTTCTTTTATATAAGACCTAGTGTTCACCACTGTCCAATGATGCCATCCAGTAATGAATCTATCAATGGATCGATCTATGGATTAGATCAATGCCTTCACATCCAGTCACCTCTCCTCCTTTAAGAGGAGGATGCCTCAACATATGCATCATTAAGGGACACTTTCTATACAAATTACAACTGTGTTATTTGATCTAAGTCAGGCAAAGGCCATGAACAGAGGTAGAATTCTTTTTTCTAAAAGATTAGCTGTCAAAGTCTGAATGCTCAGTGCATATGGTGGTCCATGATACCAACACACAGTTAAGATCTGGGTTGATTCTCATCAGTTTAGGTGAGATTAAGATTATGGGCAATGCTCTCATTCTGGGCCATAACCTGCAGCTCAGGAATGGATTCCAGGCAGGGCCTGTTCACCTAGAGATGGCAGTTCTAGAGGTAGTGATCATTTATGACTAATAGGTCCTTGTTGCTTTGCAGAACACGGGAGGGGATTTGGATGAAAAGAATGACCCTGAGACCCTGCCATAATTACAGAGCCCTCTAACCCTCATGAGTAAAGAGGGTCATTTATAAACTCCTACCCATTCTTCAACTTCTGCTGCTTTCTACAGTGTTATTTTGAAAAACTGAATCTCTAACAGGAAGTTATGATCTCCTTTTCAAGAAATGCAACCAAGAACAACAGTCCAGATTTAATGACTTAGTGGTAGTCTCCTTTCTATTCTGCACGTTTTAGAATGAGAAAGATATTTATTCACTTTACATCCGGATCTCAGGCCCCTCCCTCCTCTCCTCCAGTCCCCACCTTCTTCCCCCTTTCCTCCTCCCCTTCTTCTCAGAATAGGGGAACCCTTCCTCTGTACCAACGACCCCCACAAACACATCAAGTTAAGTCAGGACTTAGCCCACCATTCTCTTCCATCGAGGCCTGGCAAGGCAGCCCAGCTAGGTGAAAGCGAACTGAAAGTAGGCAAAGAGAGGCCATGTCAGAGACAGCCCCTGCTTCACTCACTAGGAGACCCACATGAAGACCAAGCTACCCATCAGTTACTTATGTGTTGGGGGCCGAAGTACACTCCATGCATGGTCTGTGTTTTGGATATGTGTTTCAAGCTCTGTAAGTTGCAATGGGCCTAAGTTAGTTAGCTCTGTTTGTCTTCTTGTGGAATTCTCATCCCCTCCTGGTCCTTCTAGCCTTTCCTCCCACTCATCTACAAGACTCTCTGAACTCTGCCTAGGGTTCGGCTGTGGGTCTCAGCATCTGTTTCGATCCGCTGTTTGGTGGGTCCTCTCATAGGAAAGTTATGTCAGGCTCGTACCTACAAGCATAGCAGAGTGTCATTAATAGTGAGTGTCGTGGGTTCACTCTCTCCCATGGTGTGGGTCTGAGGTTGGGCCAGCCATTGCTTGGCCATTCCCTCAGTCTCGGCTCCGTCTTAATCCCTGTACATCCTGTAGGCAGGGTAAATTTTGGGTCGAAGGTTCTGTGAGTGGGCTGGTATCCCCCTCTCTCGATTAGAAGTCCTGCCTGGCTAGGAGGTGGTCACTTCAATTTTCATGTCCCCATTGCTAGGAGTCTCAGTTAGAGTCACCCCCATATCCTCCCAGGAGCCCATCCTGTCTCAGATCTCCACCTTGTCCCAGAGACGTACCCACCTTGGTTTCCCTTCTCTCTCCCAGCCCTCTTGATTCCCACCCCTGCCCTCCCACATCTGACCCCACCCTCATTCCCCTCCCCACACCCTCGCCCACCCAGTTCCCTTTCTTTATCCACTACAGATATCTGTTCTGTTACCCCTTCTGAGTGGGATTCAGGCATCCTTCCTTGGGCCCTCCTTGTTACTTAGTGTCTTTGAGTGTGGATTGTAGTATGGTTATCCTTCAATTTAATTAAAAAAAAAATCCAATTGGCATGGCAAGGTGTAGAGCAGGGAGCAAATTGAGTGTGGCTTCAGGCACTTTCAGGTTATTGTCATGGAAAATAGATCCTGCTTCCCTTCAGGGCCTCTGAGAACTGTGCCTGCAAACTGAGTCCTGGGTTAATCATGCTAGCTACTTTTACAGGAGGCAAGAGTGGTGCAATGGGCAGTAGCCAAGTCAGTTGTCCAGAGGGACAGTGTGTAAGGCCCCTAGCATTTTGACTCTGTGCTGAAAAACCTATTGGAATGTCACCCACCAGGGAGTGGATTTCTGTCATTATAGCTACTGTGATTTCACATGAGTGAAGCAGGGGTGGGTGGGGAGACTATGCATTCGGGAATACATGTGTGTGCATAAATTATTAAAAATAACTGCACTAAAAAAATGAATGAAAAAGATAGCTCACTCACTCCCCCTGAAAATATGACTCTAATATTTATGGGAAATATAAGGAAACTGTGTCTAAGTTGGACATAAAACAGAATGATAGAGAGCCACTCACCTGAAATCTAATTGTTAATTTGTGTTAGTGAGTAGCTGCTAGGACAGGACGTGGAGAGCCTTAAAGCTGAAATGGACTCTAAATTTTCTGTGAGACTTGTTCGCCGACTTATGATCCTGTGATTCTTAAACTTTTCTCTTTCTTTATAGTCTCAACATTTCACGAACAGTTGTATCTCACATTTCCGTGCTCACTTCATGAAAGTGGGTCTAGAGAATATGTCAGTCCTTGGCCAGATAATCCAATCCGGAAAAACATCAGTATTTAATTTTTAGCTGAGATCATTTTCTACTTGGGGAAATTAGGTTTTCCATATTAAATTCATATTTTCCTTTGCCTTTAACTAATTAACTTTGCTTTGTTCTTTTAGTTATCATACTTCTGAGTTGACTCATTTAATTTCTTATTCCTCAATGACCATATTTATTAGAAGTGGGCAAGTGGTTAAAAAGCAAAAAGAAGGGGAAGTAGGGTCTTCATCTTAGTCGCTGCTGTTCTGAGACAGGACATTTTCCCAGTGCAGCCTACATCCCTGGATCATGTGGACTCGCTCCAGGGTTCTCTGACTTATTCTGAATATCCAATCACAACTGACCTCCACTGCTCATTAAATCTTCTTGTTGGAGGAAGTAGTTGACACATGGTCTAATTCTTGCGCCTCCACAGAAATTCCAGCAGAGATGAAGGCAGAAAGAAGGAGTAGAGTTTCTGGAGATTTCCTGACAATATCTCTGATATATCTGGGATCTCTATAAATACCTATTATCTATGTATCCACCTGCCTTCAGACTTATCCATCCATCCATCCATCCATCCATCCATGCATCTTCCCATCAACCTATCTACCGATCATATATTTATCTTCCTACTTGTCCTATCATCTATGTATCTATCTATTTATTTATCATCTGTTATCTATTCATTCATTTATCTTTATCATCTGTTATCTATCTATCAATCACCTATCATCTATCTAGTCACTTATCGTTACCATCCATCTTCATCATCCTCTATCCATCCTCATCTATCTGCTTCTAAGCCCTATTACAAGCTGTTTCTATTATGGGAGGAGTCCGATCATTCTGTTACATTCCAACCCACTAGCGACTGTGCAAAGGCACTGAGTACTTCTAATTTTCTTAGCTCTACACTATGAGCTCTGTATGGTCAAATGGCTGAGTGTACAGTCCTGGCTTCCAGCACCCCAGATTCAAATACATTCTCTGCCACTTACAATAATGATAATTAGGGTGATTCTCTTCAACTTCCTTTGGTTTTTATAAACATTTCATGCATCATAGGGTCAAATAACCCCTGTAGTATGTAGCACTTGGAACCAATAGAAAATGCTTGCTTTGTGTGTTATATGCCAGGCTCTGTAAGGGCTCCAAATAGCTGTGAATCAGGTATTTTCCTCATCACCTTTGTCAACCACCTAAATACACTGCTTAAAAGGGCTATACTGGCTGGTTTTGTGAGCCAACTTGACCCAACCTAGAGTCATCAGAGAGGAAGGAGTCACAGTTGAGGAAATGCCTCCATGAGATCCAGCTGTAAGGCATGATCTCAATTAGTGATCAGCCAGGGAGGGCCCAGCCCATTGTGGGTAGTTTCATGCCTGGGTTGGTGCCTACCCCCAACCCCCCCCCCCCAGTTCTTTGTCTTCTGTGTTGAGACTTGTGCATCTAGTGAAATGCATAGCTCCACCTCTTTCATGGGAATGCTCAGCTCAGTAAGAGGCTCTCTCCTACAGATAGATGTGTCTTGGACTAGAAGTTTTTGTGTAATGTTGAGTTTGTTTCTAGCTGGGTACTGTAGTATAATCTTCTCTGAAGCTTCTTTGGCTATTATTAGTGAGTGTGGGTACAGTGTCTGCTGGATCAGAGTTGGAAAGACCTCCCCTGTCTATAGGTTATTCCAGGAACACCCTAGTAATTTATCTGTGTAGTGTGGGGAGTGGTGTTTATGAGGTATATCCTATGTGGCTACTCCTTCAGTGGGTTTGGAGTAGTGGCTTGTATCAGGCTGGGCAGTTTCCCCTAGGCACTCCAGGTATCTAACCTTGTCTGCTCCTGTTGTGGTGATAGATCTAAGGCACTTCTCTAATTAGATGCTGGTGTTAGACAAGGGTTTCATGGGAAGAAGAAGGAACAGGCATCAGCATCCTGCCTTTAATCTCACACCATACTCTTGTAAGTTATGTATCAGACAGGAGTAGGGGCGACACTGCAGCGATCCCATGTAGATGTAGAGGTGAGGTGAGAGATTGTATGATTGCCTCTTGGCATTCCTGTAAACATGGGTATCCAGGACTGGGACGTCAGGCCCCACACCTATGGTTTCCTGGGGCTGCTGTGATAATGCAAGGATTTTCTCCTTTAGCGTCTTCCATTTTCAGTGCTCAGTGGTTTGAAGGAGAATGGCTTCCTTAGTGTCCTTGGTTTGGATGCTTAATTCCCAGCTCATGAGCTGTTTGGGAAGAATTAGGTGTGACATTCTTGGAGCGGGGTGTGTTAACTGGGAGTAACCGCAAAAGGTTTCAAAAACTCAAGTCAGCCCCAGTGCGTGTCTCTCTTCCTGCTGCCTGTGGATCAGGACATGAAGCTCTCAGCTACTGCCCCAGCATCATGCCTATCTGCTTCCCACATGATGGCCGTGGCCTGATCCTCTGAAACTGTAAGCAAGCCCCCAGTTGAATGCTTTCTTTTATAAGAGTTGCCATGGTCTTGTGTCTCTTTACAGCCATAGAACCATAACTAAGACATGGTGCTTGCTAACACAGTGGGAAAGGGAGCCGGGTGAAATTCCCTCTAACTGGGGTGTTGACAGGTATGTGTTTAGAGTAGGGGGAGACATCTCTGGGAAAGTGCCTTCCGGACTTTTATTGGCTGCCTTGCCTTTGGGTATGGTGAGGCTATGCTTAGGTCCCAGATAGGAGGCTAACAGTGCAGCTCTTTGGTGGGGAGCAGTGGAAGGCTGGAGCTTTTCTCTATGCTCTGTCAGAGTGCCCTGGTATTCCCTCCCTGTTCTGTTCCATCGGTCTTGGCACCCATGGGAGTCTGTATGTGTCTGTCCACAATTGTAGAATGAGACAGCGATGTCCCTGTTCCTGGGTTCTTGAACATGACGCCTTCTGCTCTTCCACATCACAGCTGCTCCCCAGAGCTGAGTGCAGGTTTGTGTCAGTCACTCCACTGAGTCACATCTTGCTCTTGAGACAGACATGTATCTGTCCATGCACCTGTCTCTCTGATTCTTCTCAGTTGAGGAATGCCAGGTGCTTTATGTAGCTAACTTGCCCTCTTACCATCTTTTAACTTCATATGGCTTGTAAAAAGTTTCTTTTTTAATTGTAGAAGCTGGGGACGTGATTATATCTTATACGTGGAACAAATGAAGAATTAGAGTTAACTGGAAAACACAGGCTGTGATATCCCTAGAGTATCAAGTAAGGCTTGAGTTTATAATTATTTTATACCTCAGGAACTTTGAAATTTCACCAGACATCTGGATTGCAAAACAAATCTGGGGGAGAAACAGGGCATGGTTGAAATTCGGAGTTCCTTATGAGCTAACATTCTTCCTTCTCTGGGCCGAGTTGGGACTCTCTGTGGAAGTGGACACAGAGGGTCTCGTGGAGTGAGAACTTAATGAAGGTGATTGTTGGCTCATTTGCTTTCCCTAGGTTCCTCAGTGTGACAAGACCATGGTCAGAGATTCATGCTGATAAATTTTGTACATTTCCATCATTGCCAAGGGGCCAGCTCATTTATCCTTGACTCATATGGCTAACTGGTCAACCCAGCCCCTGCTCTCCTGCCTATAGAGAACACTAGTGAGTAATTTAGAAACCATAAAAATGTTGAGTGTCTGGTCAGAATTAGCTCTGGCTGCATCCAGATGTACCAGTCCTTGAGGCCAAGAGCCTGGAAGTTATGTTTTGGAGATGGCTAGAGACTAAATGAGTCTGTCTTTTTCCTCTCATAAACAAAACACTAAATGTCCTCCCCAGTACCCTATCCCAGTGAGAAAATTCCAGAAGTAAGGCTGGCGGTGGTACAGCTATGACCTGATGCCACGTCTTCTCCGCAGAGATGTCGAGGCGACTCAGAAGCTCCATGGGGCAGACGATTCATTCTCAATGAGTTTACCACTAGTGATTAGAATGTACAAATTGAAGAGGTGCACACCTAGGGAGCCATTTAGCTCAGCTCTCTAAATTATAGCGATGAGAAGAAGTAAAACCCAGAGAGGATAATTAAATGAGTGTGCAATTACTGAATATTGTCTAAGCCAGGCACGGTGAGGTGTCTCATGCATCCCATACGTACAGCAACTGTGTAAAGTGCTTTGCGCTAATCCCACTTAATAAAGAGATTCATTTAGTTTTAACTTTTTCATAAATTTCATGGCTGGTAAGAGCTAATGTCGACTTCACTTTCTTCAAGTTTTCTGTTTTAAGATGAAATTATTTTGCCTAGAGCCTAAACAGGCATATCCATCTATATGCAGTGAGTCTTACTTTTTCTTATTTTACTGTACTATTTGATAATGATAAGTTATCAGAACAAGATCAATATACTAGCTACGTCCTCCATGGATCAAACAAAACATTTTGTAAAAGAAAAACACTCGTAATGAGTTTACCAGTAGCATATAAATAACACTTAAAAAGATTTATTTTTACTTTAATTGTATGTCTGTGTGTTTGTGTGTCTATGTGTGTGGGTGTACACATGTTAGCATGGATGTCCATGGAGGCCAGAGTAGGACATCACATTCCCTGGAGTTAGAGTTACCGATATCTGTGAGCCACCTGAGGCAAGTACTTTTAACCACTGAGCCATCTCTCTTATCCTTTGAAAGCATTTTAAAAAAGAAAATACTAAATGAGGGTGTATTGCTATATGCCTGAGAGATTTGTAGAGAGCCATCTCATGCAATTTTCCAATTCATATACAGATATATTTGAATTATATATGAAAGAGGGAGATGGGGGTCGGGGGAGAATGAATAAGGAAACTCAGAAGTCAGTTCAAGACACCAATGACCATGTTCTTAGCACAGAAGAGATTTTTTTTTTTTTTTTTTTTTTTTTTTTTTTTTGCCTTAGAGGTACAGAAGGCAGGGATAAGGGCAAAGGAGCAAAGACAAGAGATAGAGGAAGAGGAGAAAAGGAAGGGAACAAGGGAGAGAAGGCAGGGGTATTTGTCCTGGGGTGAGGGGAAGACTCAGAGGACTGGCTCTGGGTGGAAAGGAGACAGATGTTACCCATGGACAAATGGCACTTTATAAAGATAAAGGGGAACCCCCTGCTAGGATGAAGTGTTTAATTTTGATTGGGCATGTTAATCAGGCGAGCCAAGGGGCGATTTTGATTGCTGGACTTCAATACTTTGATAGCTGGGCCTTGGTAGTCAGCCTTGGGAGGAGAAAATGGCCAGATAAGGAAATTGGCGTTGGTGTTTAGGTTTAGGAATGTTATCTAATGGTTTTTAGCAAGGCAGAGGGAATGGAGGAAAAGGGCAAGGCCTGCCAGAGACACATTTGTGAGCTGGCTAGAGTCCCTTCACACACACACACATGCATACACATACACACACACACACACACACACACACACAACTATATATAATGTTACACTTCACAGGTATTAAGTTAGCACACTATTTTCTCTAAAATAGTCACATACATGCATAATCTTGACAAAAATAGCTCATATACAACTTGATATGAAACTTCTCTGTTGTAGTGTAAGTTGTTGGTTTTTGTGTGTAGGGAAGTAATTGTTGTTGCTGTTGAGAGGACTGGGGGAGCGGGCTTTGGTGGTTTTATATATTACAGGAATGCTATCCAGGTATTTTTTCTACAGATACCAAAATCCCAAGGCTAAACATGAAGCACTAGAGTGTTTACTCTGAGTGTGTTCCTCAAACTAGAGGATAAAATGGCTTATAAGACATAGAAGTCACCTAGGTCATTAGGTACTTGTAATGCAAAGACATTATGGCATTCTATGTCAGCAGGGCATGGCTGGACATGCAGCCATATAAGCAAACACTAGCCATGGTCAACTGAAGGCCTTAGTGGAAAACCAAGCTTCCAAGAGCAGGGCCTCTCTCAAGAATGGCTTCACCTCTTTCTTCTTGGTACATGTATGTGTGTGACTGCTTGTGGGTGCTTACTCACATGTGCATGCAGGGGCATATGTATGTATGTGTACATGCATATGGAGGCCCTGGTTGATTTTAATATTCCTTGATCATTTTCCACCTAAAGCACTGATACTGTCCGTTCTCCCAGGGACTCTTCTGTTTGGCTCAGTTTGGTTCACTCTACTCTGCTCTGCCTCTTCAACCACTTTTCTTCCCCACTTCCCCACAAAGGAGATAACATTTCAAATGAAAAGTCAAAAAGTCAGAGATGTCAAAACGGAGTAGGACGAATTCCTGTTAGGTCTGTGGTTGTCTTCCCTCCCTCCCTCCCTCCCTCCCTCCCTCCCTGGCCCCTTTTCTCCCTCCCTCCCTCCCCCATTCCTTCTTCCCTTCCTCATTTTTGCCTTTTATTCTCTCTTCCATCTTTCCCTCACCTCTTCATTTTCTTTCCTGCCTCCTCTCCTCTCTCCTCCCCTTCTTCCTTCCTTCTTCTCTTCTTATTATTCCTTCTTCTTCTGGGGACTGAAACCAGGGTCGAGTGTTTGCTAGGTAAGCATTGTATCATTGCATTAGATACCTACTTCCTTGTACATGTTTCTCTTTTCTCCTTAACCATTATAGTTCTTCCCTTCTTATATACCTCCAAAATTTAAACTCAGAATTTTTATATGTGTTGGCTCCAATTTCTTAACTATTCTACTTTATTAGGGATTTGTTAAAGGCAACCCCACTACCTTTAATAGGAGGGAAAGGAGACTAAGGAGAACAAGAATGAAACCCTCTGGGTATCAGTTCCGCGGGGCAATTCCCCTGGAGTAATTTTCAGGGGTCCAGCATATCATCTATGTGACAGAAGAAGCTGCACCATCCGTGGACCAAACCTGGAGGTCTCCACCAAGCTCGCTGCCACTGCCAAATCCTCCAACTCCTTCCTCTTTCTCTGCTCTATCTAAGATCTTTATTAGTTTGTAGAGACAAAGTCTTAGTGGGGTCAAGCATCCCAAGACTGTTTTGACCTTGGGCCCAGACTAAGGCAAGGTCACATTCTCTACACACACAAGCATAGATTGATTTCTACAATTAATTTATGGATATACATATTTCTCCCAGTGGGCTGTGAAATCTTTCCCTGAGAGGAATATTTGAGTCGTGGTGATTATTTTTGGTCCCAGCACTCAACACAGGGTCCCGACTGTACACCACTCAATTAAAGCTTGTAGTTCAGCCCCGGCCAGCACTAGTGTTTTCCTCAGAGGCACAGAGTGTAAGTGATCAGATCACAGTCAAATTCCCTCAGAGTGAGTGAGCCCTGGAACCAAGGGACTTAGACTGGTGCCGATAGTAAAACAACAGTGAAGCACTTGGCCAAAAGGGACAGCCACCTGGGAGGCCAGAGTTGAGTCCGAATCATAGTGACACCACAGCATTAACCTAGTTCAGATCAATACATTGGAATTACATTTATAGGGATAGCAGAGATAGACCTCTCGCAAATGGAAATGTTTTCTTGGATTATTTGCTTTTCTGTGCCTGAAGTGAGGAATCCTTGCTCTGAGGATTATCTCTAGGGTTTATTATTTTCTAATTCCCGAATGTATGTGAACAAAATTATTTGTACTAGAAAGTAATGTGAAATATCAGAAGGGGGGTACTTTTGAGAAGACTATAAATCAACCTGTGTAAACTTAAGATTGGTTGACAGGGGCAGTAGGTAGGGAGAAATAGGTTCCACTGTCAGCAGAGCAACTTCGTAAAGCAAGGAATATAAAGGAAAACTGACACGGAAGGAGATTAATGAAAAAGGGGGCCGGTGAGCCTCCATGCTCTCCACATGTCAGGCTGCTTGAAAAGCCAGGATGAAGCCTAGGATGTGTGAATGAGAAAACGGGCTGTGATGACCCAGGGTAGATTATATGATCAGTAAGGAAAAAGTACTTGTCGCCAGGGCTAAGGACCTGAGTTTGCGTGCTGGGATCCGTATGGTGGAAAGAGAGAGCTAACTCCTTTCTGTTGTCCTCTGAGTTCCCCCACACACCATGTGGCATGTACCAATCCTCTGAAAACCAAAAACAAAAAACAAACAAACAAACACAATCACCCTGTGAACAAAATTCAACCTTCTCTGAACGAACTAACAGGAATGACAGCAGCAGAGTACTGCTTTTACACTTTTTTCTGACAGCAGGATTGGGGGTGGGGAGATGCTTCTTACACTGCCCACACCAAGGAGGAGGCCTACGGGCCACAAGCAATTATATAGCTATTTTCTACATTGATGTGGAGGCGTTCACATCAACAATACAAATGCAACATCAGCAGCTCTGGATTGCCGAGCAGAGCAGGCAGGTGAGGGCCAGGGAGGATGGGTGTGTTGGTGAAGACACAGCTTTTCTTTATGTGGAACATGAATCCTCTTTAACCCTTAGCTGGTCCTCTTGACTCAAGTTACTTGCTACAAAAAACCCCCTCCACATCAACATTCTGAAGAGGCATCGGAGCTGCTTCTGAGTCCTCCAAATCTGAACTTGAGCATCTACATTATAATCTGAAGAGTGTATGCACGTGGTGTGTGTGCGCGCGCGTGTGCGTGCGTGCGTGCAGTGGCCTCATTCATACTTCACTGTACACTCATTTCAAGTGTTGTGCATAATCCAGAGATTTTTGTGACTCCAAGTGTGCAGATCACAACTTCCTTATCTCTACCAACAGTATTGCACAGTCTACTTGCCCTCATGCATGGTAGGACCACCACCCATCATCTTGGCCTGTGAGCCATCCCTCTTCTCTGGAAGACCAGCATACAGCGTGCCACTCTGTGTTCAGACGTGTGGCACTTCTGTTCCCAAGGCTGACACTTTGGATCTTCAGCTTTCTGGGCTACTGACATGTTGTTGACACAGACTGACATGTTGGTGACTTGTCAGGCCTTGGCTCTTAGCACCATGCTCTGCGCTTCTATCTGCCCTTTCTTTGTAGGAGCTCAGAGGCCTTGTTTCTGGAAGGAGAATGGCTGGTCTTTGTGCCTTGTGCAAACGGCACCATCACTCTTCCGAATGGCTAACAGAATCTTGTGAGGTAAGAATTATGTTGTTTTTTTTTTTTTTAACTCTTGAAAAGTGTACCTACCATATATCCTATTTTGTATGCAGTTTTGATTTTAAAATTGTTGCTTCCCTATTACCATCACCTGGCTTTCTTCCCACAAGCTTGTTTTCCCTGAAGGATGGTCTCCCTACACCAGCATCCTTGACTGTGATGGGCACAGAGGTCAGAACCTGCATTGTATGTGCTTAGACTTAGGCTCTGTTCATCTAGTCGTGGCTGAGCATTAGGGTTGTGCATACTGGTTCTTAGTGTTAAAAGTGTGAATCCAGTGCATTCCCCTGAAGACTCATATGGGCAAAGCTTTGAGTGAAGCTGAGGTAGGCTTGGGGAAGTGATGCGATCCTGAGGCATCTGACCTCAACAGTGTGGTTAATACATGCTCTGTCATTCTAAGTAAACACTATTTGGTCAACTGGAAAGGACGCTCAAGAAATAAATAGACCGGGAAGGTGTCTTCACAGTGACAGAAATAGAGATAAGGGAGTGCTGTAGAGCAAGTCATCATGAAAGAGAAAACAAACACCATCTTTATTCTAGAAGAATAAGGAGTTATCATGAACATTCACCAATTCTGCGCCATGGATGTATGCATGTATGCATGCACGTGCTAAGCCAGGATTCTCTCCCTGAGCCATGTTTCAGCTTGGATTAATCAGTTAAAGAACAACATTCAATGTACAGACAAACACATACATAGAGACGTACTCAAACATGATTAATCTGGTCTTTGGAGACAGGGTCTTACTCTGTCGTCTAGGCTGGCTTCTAACTCACAACATTCATTGTACCTCAGCCTCCTAAATTGTGGGATTTAAAGCATATAAGTACATACCTGCCCGTGACAATGATTTTAACCTTGGACACAGTTTTTTTTTTTTTTTTTTATGTACCACCATTTTAATTTAACCAACAACTCCCCAGTGTTGTTTATTAGGTGCTTAAATGAAATGATGTATTTGAAATCACCAGATATGTATAGAGAGGATTAATCCACTTGAGAGGTAAAAGCTGGTAACGCAGGAAGTGATGCTCAGAGGGCATGGGCCAAAACAAGGAGCAGCTGTTGACCTCGGAAAAGTGGTCCAGAGGGGTGGATGAGGCCATAGGAGAACCGTTAATCTTACATTACACTTTTGCTTTACATTTTGTGTTTATACCTTTTCCCACTAGTATTCTTTTAAATATCACCGTCTGAGCCTAGTGTCATCCTCCCCGAATCCTCCTGCTCTCTCTGCAGCAGAACACCTGTGGCATTCTTATCTGCCCACCCTGATTTCATCCCCCATGAATCCTCTTCTTACCTCCACCCCCCTAAACTCTTTGCTGTGTCTCAGCATCCAACCACAGCAGCACCCTCACCCCACCATGCTGCTAACTCACAGGCGGCTCCGTCCAGGCCAACACATAGGCTGACTGAGGGTTCATACCTCTTCTTCTGCTCCCGCAGATCTAGTCCCCCCAGCCTTGTTCCTAACTCTGTAGCAGAAAACATGCTGCAGTCTCCCTTTTTTCTCTGACCCTACCCACAAGGGTTCACAGAGATCTTCTCCAAATTTTCCTCCACTGACTCATCCCAGTATCCCAACCTCCAACATCAGCAAGTATTCCCTGCGAATACACCAGCTGAGCTGGCCAGGGAAACAGATGAGCACCTGCCTTATTCAGCCATCATCAGTCAGGAGAAGACTCAGAGACCCTCAGCGAGCCATGTGAGGAGAGAGAATCCTTGGCACACACAGCTCCAAGTGGGGTGTCTCAGATCTGTCCCCTCAGAGCTCAGGGAACCCAAGGAAGACGAGGTGAAAGGAGAGTAAGAGCCAGGAGGATGGAGGACACCAGGCAAACAAGGCCCGCTGAATCAGCTGAGCAAGGCTCATATGAGCTCACGGAGACTGAAGCAGCAGTCACAGGGTTTACAAGCATCTACACAAGGTCCTTTGTGTCTATCGTGTAGCTTTTAGCCTAGTGTTTTTTATGGGACTCCAGTATGTGAATGAGTGGGTCTCTGAATCTTTTTTTTTTAAATTTTATTAATTTATTCATATTACATCTCAATGGTTATCCCCTCCCTTGTATCCTTCCATTCTCCCCTTACTCCCCTCCCCTATGACTGTGACTGAGGGGGACTTCCTCCCCCTGTATATGCTCATAGGGTATCAAGTCTCTTCTTGGTAGCCTGCTATCCTTCCTCTGAGTGCCACCAGGTCTCCCCATTCAGGGGACGTGGTCAAATATGAGGCACCAGAGTACGTGTGAAAGTCGAGTCTCTGAATCTTATGCATGATCTTGGGGCTTTTTGTTTTTCCTGTTAGGTTGCCTAGTCTAGTCTCAATGTGATGGTTTTTTCTTTTAAATCAAACTTCTGTTTTCCATTTATACTGAGAATACTATCAGAAGCACAAAACATCCACTCTTCCCTGGACTGTTCCTTGTTCTCTCCTAGCCATGATTTCTCTTACACACGAAGGCCACAGACAAGGCACAGACTCTTTCCTGTCTCATATGGCCGAAGGGCCCAAGTCACATAGGGTTTTTACAAGCTTCTTACCACTTCTTAGGACTTGGAGATTGACAAATTCTGAGTGAACTCAGTGCAGTGCCCTCTGCCTTGCTGAGTGCCAAAAGCATAAGTTTAATATGGATCTTGGTTTCCTAGTCAAGTGTCCTATTTTTTCACAGGGAAGCTTCAGAGGGTGTGCCTATGGCTTTTGAGTTTTCATGTTCTTCATTCACTGTTGTGTTCTAAACTCTGCAGCTCATAGGCTCGAGCTCTGGCACCTACAGTTTGGTGCAGGGCAGCTTCAGGCTGTGACTAAATCCTGAATGAAGGAGACAGTTAAGGTCTTTAATGATAACGACATAGGCTGAATCCAGGCAGCCCTCCAGCTTTACCATTGTAATGTGGAAGGTGATTGTCTAGCATTTAAAGCCTTACTACAGGGCTGGAGAGATGGCTTAGAGGTTAAGAGCACTGACTGGTCTTCCAAAGGTTCTAAGTTCAATTCCCAGCAACCACATGGTGGCGCCTCCACAACCATTGAAATGAGATCTGGTGCCCTCTTCTGGGGTGCAGGTGTACATGCAGGCAGAAGACTATCCATAATAAATAAATAAATAAATAAATCTTTACAGTCTTATTACAGGTGTTATGTTAGTATTAGTTTGCTGCTTCCTGTTGATACTGGCTTCATTCCATTTTCAGATTTTCTTTGTCAGTACACTTAGTCACTTGTTGTCTTTCTATCTCTATGGCCACTGAGGGATGGACTCTTTTCCAGCTATTCCATATTGGGGCAGTGCCTTGTGGGAAATGGACATACTGGACTTTTCCTAGTATGTCCATTTTGTACAAGGCAATGGATTCCCTCCTAAATCCAGAAAAGTGTGACACCAGGCCCAGTGTTGTAGACTGCCCCATACATATTTCCTCTACAGAGCGAACATCATGGCAGGCACCACCTCCTTCCTCCTCCACATCAGCACCAGAGACCCTGGGATCTCAGCCCATTCTTCTAACTAAAAGAGACAAAGGGAGCATTCGAGTTTTCCACCCCGACTTCTGTGTTCTTAAAATCCGGGGCTAGAGTACAACTTTAAAATTAACTTTTCTGTGTTTATCTTGACTCAAAGGTGGCAGAAAGGGATTAAAAAGTGTCAGGTTCATTGATCTGCCGAGGAATCCAATGTCATGTCTTGCATTAGAATTTTTTTTTTAAATCAAGTCTCTGTCTCTCTATGTTCCTGCTTGAACAATTCTCCGGCTTAGCTCTGTCCTTAAATACATGTCTTTTGGTAAGTGAGAAAATAAGTGAGTAAAATATTGAACATAAAGCTTTTTGATGTACTTACATGTCGTTTTTTTTTTTTTCCAAAAAAAATTCAGATATTTGTTATAGTAAATGGGAAGTTAGTTGACACATATACTTACATGGTATTCAGAAACCTATAATAATTTTAAGAAAAATATGACATATATTTATATCTTATATTTTTCTTATGCAGAAGGGTGTTATGATTCACAAGAAATAAAAAATTCTCTTAAGAACATAAAATCATTGGAGAAAGCAGAAGGAAGGATCAGAAAACACACTGGCCATTGCTCTTGCGAGGCAGAGGGAAGGAGACAGATGGACAGGAAACTATCCAATCGGGCTGCAACTCAGGGTACTGAACACGGAACAGAAGCAGCTTTGTCATACTGCCCATTACAGCTGGATGCTTAGGGGATTTGTGTCTTATCTCTCTAATCTTGATTTCTCAAAAGCCCGAAAAACAGTTTAGCTTCAACTCTCTCATATGCATAATGTTGGCATGAGTGATTCCATCTTGATTTGTAGACTGTTTTGTTGGAGCTTAATGCAGGGGCACAATTCAAAGCACTATCCTATAGTTTTAATGTATCTTGGTTATTTCTTCTTGAGTCTGCTCTGATGTTTTGCGGTACTGACTAGAGATGTTTTAGTGTGTGTGTGTGTGTGTGTGTGTGTGTGTGTGTATTTATAAAAGTGTGTTTAACTGGAGTAGGAAAATAAACATAGTAAACCAAGTGTTAGCACCCACTGTTCCCTAGAAATCATAAAGAGTGTAATTATAGTACAGGAACCTACTAAATCTGATGGCTATATGTCTTGTAGAGCACTTTCATAAATGCAACATCTATTTGAGTGTTTTAAGGAGTATGACTTGACATATTTCAGAGAGTAGACAAGTACGTTGTTGAAATGTCTTGATGATCATGACTAACAGAAATCATGGAAAAATAGAAAAAAAGCAAATTGTATGGGGTCAGAACAAGAAACAAAGCTTAAAATCCCAGCTGGTAATCAAGTGGGTACCTTCATATCCAAGGGGAGAACTTGAGATGTCTACTGCTTTATGGATCTCAGAATATGTAATAATTCTTATATCAGAATTGAAAGGTGGACGTGTAGAAAATCAAGATGATTCATGTTATAATTATCTGGAAAAAGTTGTATAAAAGTTGCTGCCAGTGACTTGATACCCTATGAGCATATACAGGGGGAGGTAATCCCCCTCAGGAACAGTCATAGGGGAGGGGAATAAGGGGAAAAGGGGAGGAAGGGAAGAATGGGAGGATACAAGGGATGGGATAACCATTGAGATGTAACAAGAATAAATTAATAATAAAAAATTACAAAAAAAAGTTGCTGCCAGCTGCACATGGTGGTGGCACATGCCCGAAACCCCAGCACTTGGGAAGCTGAGACAGGAGGATACCGATTTCAAGGTCAACCTGAACTTCATAGTGAGACCCTGAACCCTATCAAGAGACAGAAAGGAAGAGACAAGCATATGCTGTTGCTGGCCATGAAACGTCAGTCGATATTAATACATCTGTGTAGTAAGAATTTAGGAATTTTGGTTTCTTTAGAAACACAGAAATATTATAAGAATGTGTTCATTTTAATCCCAGGTGTGGTGATATGGGGCTACTTTAGATTGTTCACAGCAGTTGACTGTGATTTGCCTCATGCTCTAGCAGAGGTGTGGTTTTGCCAGCTACAGATAGTTTCTGCAATTTTTGATATTTGGGATTCTGGTAAGTTTTCAGAGGGTATATAAGTGCTAGGGCCTCTGTTAGGCAGAGTTGTTGATTGTTTGCCATTCTGGGTGATTCGTTACAGTTTGCTAGTAACCTTGCTCAAAGAAGAAACAAGAAGAAAGACATCAGATTCAAGGATCTCTCTCTCTTTCTCTCTCTCTCTCTCTCTCTCTCTCTCTCTCTCTCTCTCTCTCTCTCTCTCTCTCCTTTCTCTCTTATCTGTCTAGTGAAAAGGGGTGAAACTGGAGGGGGAGAAGAGTGGGGAAAAAGAACCAACATATAGCCAAGACCAGGTACACACCTGCTCTGCTCTGATGCTGTCCACAAAAATATCTTTTCTTGTTGATCTGGAAAGCTGAGATTTTTGCACCTGTGGTTTGGGCTCTGACGTCAGGTTCCTCATAGCAGGAGAATGAGGGGGTGGGGTTTTCTCTCATTTCCTCTTCTCGTATGGACATACTCCCATCATAATATTTCTGTCTCCATGACCTGCTCTAAACTCAATTACCTCTCAAAGGCCCCATCTCCAAGTATAAACACAATTTAGCCCAAAGCATGCAATATCTAATTAAAAAGTTTATTTGCAGTAAACTTCTGAATGCCACTGCAATGGCTTGTCATGAAAGATTCTTAGAGAAAGGATAGCTGAGGTGGAACTAGGGAATGTGGAGACACAGCCTGGCTGCCTCTTTGGAGTTTGATAAGGCCATGAGCATATGGCAGATAGAGTTGACAGCACCCGGAGACACCATGGAAATCACCCATAGCCGCAGGATATGTGCTAGAACCTACATGAACCCAGATCTCCTCTCCCCTAGTTTCTCCTCTCAGTCTGAGATTTCAGCAGGCACACTCCAGAAAAGGTATACAAATGTACCTTCTCCAGATACTAACCTACACAGGCATTCTGGCATTCTACGGAAGCTGATGTGTCAGCACGTGGAGTACGGCCTTTTGATCAGGGACTTTCGCATTCTTGAAGAGCAAGCACAAGAATGTTCTGCAGGAGCAGAGGCAAAGCACCAAGCCAGAGAGTGACTTGTGGGAGAATTAGGGATAGAGATCTGCCCTAATGTCCCAGTCCCAAGGATGACATTCTTGAAGCAGATCTGCTTGTGCTTATGATGTAGGAAGGGTTACAACAAATGGTGGTTGTGTCTTTATACTGAAATGTCGCAAGATAGGCCTGAGTTTATTATACCTCTCAAGGCTCTGAAATAACTCGTTTAGACCAACATTTGATGGCCAGGGAATACGTTTAAGTGAGATGCAAACTGACGAGTTGCCCAGAGAGTAGTGGGTCCCTGTGTGAAGAGAGGCAGCCTGCAGGGTGCCCGGAGCCATCACAGCTGTTCCAGGGTGACAGAGACTGTAGAGTTGGTGTATCTATAAACATTTCTATTTCTGAGAGATTGAGATTTGTGTCCCTTGTGTCTCTCAGCCAGGACTTGAGCAACATAATCACTATAGTCTCGTATAAGTGTGTTCTGTCCTTGTAGATGGAATGATTAACAGTTTGCCCACTTGATGGTGTCTAGAGTTACTGAAGAGACAAGATCACAGGCACACACGCGAGGACTTGTTTTTGTAGGGTGGTGTGTGGCCTTGCCTTAAGGGAACTGTTTTAACTAGGTTGGCTGAAGTGGGAAGACCCACACAGGAGGAGAATGGGAGTCCCAGGCCCTGGGAATGGGCGATGAACTAAATAATGGGCAATGGAGGAAACTAACTCAGCAGAGGAACGTATGGGTCTCTCCTTCCTGACAGTGGGTATCATGACCAGCTGCTTCAAACCACTGCCGCCAGGAATTTCCTGTCATCGCAGATGGCACCCTGAATGCATGAGGCAGAATATATGCTTTTCCCTTAAGTTGTTTCTGTCAGGGTATTTTATTCCACAGATATAAAAAGGGAGTAAGATTGTGATACCATCACAGTTTTATAAACTAAATGACAGTGCAATAGCATTGATTTAGGAGAAAATAGAAAATACTAGTGTTGAATTATTTTGAGTTGTTTGATTTCTGATTCACTGTGTTGGTCCTTCCCAAGTGGTATTTTCTGAGTTTATCACATTTATATAATCAATGTGTGATGTGTAAAACTCATTCACATAATAAATGCAAAGCTCATTTACATGACAAATATTTGACACGCGAAACTCCTCTACTTAATTATTATATATCATATAAACTCTTCTGGGCCCATATTTTTAAAGGAGTGTGGATTTATTTTTAAAGACTTATTTATTTTTCTTTTCTGTGTTTTGCCTGCCTGTATGTCAATGCTCCATGTCATGTAATACCAAAAGAGTCAGGAAGAGGGAGCCAGATTCCCTGCAACTGGAGTTATTGATGGTTGGGGACAACAGTGTGGGTGCTAGGAACTAAACCCCAGTATTAACCATTGATCCATTTCTTCAGTCCATGGACCCATACTTTTTATCCTGATTTTGTGTCCTGGTGAGATGATAGAACTTACTTTAAGCTGTTTGAATTTATAAGAACTGAGGAGCAGACAAATTCAATTTACATTAAGGCAATTACTTGCTTTCAAATGCTCTATCAGAAAGCAAAAATTAAATTATGATAGATTAATTTTTATAAAATTTATTGTTTTCCATAGTCTTTATAACTCAGCTTTGTCTCTACTATATAGAATATAGCACCTTTGACAAATGATATGATTGGTTTTCATTGTTGGCACAGAGTCTTTTCCACAGACTAGTCTGGCTTAGTTTGACACATTATGAATTAGCAGTCATCACTCTCAATTAGCATGGAGAGCACATCATGTAGAATACATTACATTTAGTATGAATGTTCCATTTTATGTGGCTGACATAGTCCTGTGTCTCCACAGTGAAGCAGGACTAAGCCATGCTTTTTAAAGGATTGTCTTTTCCCAGGAAAATGAATCATATTTAAATGCAAATTCAGTTTTATGAAGCTTAGAAAATATAATTTTTGACACAGAAATTTGAAAAAAAAAAGGATGAAATGAGCTGCTACAGGAGCAGAAATAATCCTTCAAGTCTTAATTAGAGAAAAGGTATGTTAGCTCTGAAAATGTCATAGTTATGACAAAATCAGAAATAAGTGAATTGTAATAAAGGGAAAGAAAAGGAAAAGCATGTTATTGTCAAGTCCATATGAAAGGATGACACTTCTTGGTTCAGAATAGCGAGGGGACGTCGACATGCTAGAGGAGGTCTGAAAAAGTTTTCCAGCAGCCTCATTCATTGTTTCTAGAAATTCATCTCTCAACTCTGGGACTTCCAGTAGACAGAAAAGATGCCTTCATTGATTATATTATAAGCTTCCATTAAGGGTTTGGCTTGCAATGACATGCGTAAGAGCCTAGATTGTCTGAAGTTTGATTAACAGCTACAAGCTGAGACTTCTGTCATATACTGGAGATATTTCTCAGAGTGTCCACAGTATCAATAACTGCACTTAGCCAGTATGGATGATGCAAGAGAAACACTGTGTTCCTGTAGAGTTCAGGGTATTTTAACATAATATACAAAACCTGGGCTCTATGACCAAGAACAAGCCATGGCAGGTCAAGTTGTAACTGTATAAGCAGTGAGAGAAGACCAGACGTATTTTTCCCCTTTGTGAGACATGCACAGTGCTCTGTCATGAAGGCTTTTTTTTTCTCACGAAGGCTTTTATAGACCAGAGTTGAAAACATTGCCTTCTATGGCCATTGGACATGCAAGGGTGTGTATGCCAAGGGTGAAGAACAAGCCTTTGCTTATGCTTTGCATCCACAGGAGCGGATGTGTTCTCTATCCTTTCAGAAGAGAAGAGGAGGTGGTTTTCCGTTATTCCTCTTGATGAGCATTTAAGAGCCAACTTTCCTTTTCCTTCTCATTTAGAACCTAGAGATTAAGGTTTCCATGTACCATATATTCAACATTACTGTTGTTTAGTTGCTTTGGTTATGAATTAGAATACGGAAACCAGCTGGTAAAGTGAACAACTGGGAGGTTGAGGTGGGAGCATCATGAGTTTGAAGCCAGGCTGTGCTGTATAGTGAGACCTTGTCTGAACAGACAGACAAAACCAAATAGCCCGGAAACAAAAGTCAAAATAACTACAAAAGCAATCAAACAAATAACAACAGAGAGTAGGTGTATGAGGAGTTAGGCTGTCATTATGATAAATGATTATGATTAGGGTACATCACTTGTCTTTGGCCCAGAACATACTAGTCCAGTATAAAATTTGTGAAGGTGGATAGTAGAACTGTGCTGGTTAGTTTTACGTCAAACTGACACAAGCTATAGTCATTTGAGAGGAGGGAGTCTCTGTTGAAAAAAAAGTCTCCATAAGATCTAGCTGTATGCAAGTGTGTAGGGAATTCTCTTAATTAGTGATTAAAGGGAGACACCATTGTGGTTGGTGTCACTGCTTGGCTGCTGATCCTGTTTCTATAAAAAAGCAGCCTAAGCATACTTCTCCATGACCCTTGCATCAGCTCCTGCCTCCAGGTTCCTGCCCTGTTGGAATTCCTGTCCTGAATTTCTTTGATGATGAATAGTGATGTGGAAGAAAGCCAAACAAACTCTTTCCTCCCCAAGTTGCTTTGGTCATGGTGGTTTCCATCACAGCAGTAGTAACCCTGACTAGGACAAGAACCAAAGAGTAGGTACACTAGAGACCACAAAGAACATGGTACTCTCTAGCTCAAGGAGAGCCAGCAAAGTCCTGGGGTCAAAGAATTGGAAAATATCCTATTTAGACATACTGCACACAGTGGAGCCTTCACATTATTTTGCAGTATTTTTAGACAGTACAGCTGACTAGCGTTTGGTGTATTTGCCTATTTTCTGGATTAAACTGAACACAACCAGCAGTAGTCCTCATGGCGACTGAAGTGCTCACCAATCCTGTAGCTACAGCTCCTTCTTTTGAGTCTAAATTTGAGTATATATTTTCCTAAATCAGCTCTATTGTAATCACTGCTGATACCAGAGCTTCTAAAGACTTTCTACTTTGACACCTGCATCTGTTTAAAGGGGTGCAGAAGTTGGGTTGAACCCCTGTTTGCTTATCTCTTAACGCGTGTTCTTATGAATAAGAGATCCAGGTAGATCCTACTGGAAAATAGCACTCTGTTAAAAAAAAAAAATCACATCCTTGATCCTCAGTCTTCATCTCGTGGCTTTTTACTGAAGGCGTCTCACTGGCAGCTGAAGACTTGCCTACTAAGATCTAAATTCTGTGGCCTAAGTCTTAAACAAGTACAGTTTGGTGTTTTCAAAGAGCCAGAGGAATGGATTCAAAATGAAAATTTAAAAGTTCAAACAGATGTTGGCGTTAGCGCAGCAAGCGAAGTTGGAGGCTGTGTTCTGTGTGAGTGACTTCCATTTGACAGAACTGAAGTACGTTTCAAAGATCACACAGCTAGAATCCAGTTTCACTTTTCAGTTCCGTGCTAAGAAATCCTATTAACAAAATATTGAAAATTTATCTAAAGCCCGTGACTTCAAAGCACTCCTTTGACCACAACATAGAGTTATTTAGGCAATGTGTCAAATGTACTTCGTAGGATATACCTGAATAAAATGAAAACATTAAAAACCCAAAAATACATATTCACAGGCCTCCCTGGACCACAACTTGTAGCATTCTCTAAAGCAGGCATATGAATGTATACTTCTGAATTTATGAGAAATAAACAGATGGTGCTTCATCAATTCTGTCTTCATGATAGTGATATTTAATTCCCTTTTCTGTAATGGACACCTTTCCTCTCTGAGCGTACCTTTTCTAGTCTGTGCATTTTGCGGTTGCTAGGGCTTCTGGAAAATACAGCCATTTCGCCGAGAGATTCAGTGAGTGGAATGCTGGCAGATCCTTAGGTTCATCCTCCAGCTGATCCTAATTGCTGATGTTTGGACTTAGCATCTTGGGGAATATCTGGTGGCACTCTCTTCATTTCTCCAACTTTAAGCCCTTGACAGTAGTTTGGGCAGACACACTCATCCAAGATCTGTTATTCTACATGAGTAAAACTGCGTGTGAATGTTCAAGGGCTTTTAGAAACGTATGTCAGCAAAGACAGAGATGTGTTAGGACAAGAAGACAGAATCTAAACTTGGAAATTCAGAAAAGGAGGAATCCTAACCTGTCAGTGGGTAAGGTCAAATTGTTTCCACCAAAGCCTTCTCCAAATGCCCAGAAATTAGTAAAGTTTGAGAACTTTAGGAAAGATAAAAGGTAAGACCAACACTGAGGATTCATTTCAAGGCATGTTTACAAAGAATTTGGGTCCATAATCTCTCTATATGTGGAAAGCTTGGTATCTCATCTCCCTGACTCTGCCATGGTCTAGGTTTATCTTCTGAGGAACATAGACAGAAGTGTACAAAGTGGGGATTGGTTAGAAAAATTGAAGGTTGACATAATATATTAAAATAAATACAATAAGACAGAGGTTTATGCAGTGAACATGAAAACCAGATGTCCTTTTTTGTTTCTGGAATGTGAGAAGTAAAATTATTATTATTACTATCATCATCATTGTCATCATTTTTGGTAAAGGAATATAATAATTTGATATGCAATTCCAAGAAGAAAAACCTTACCAGGACAAGAGGTCTGAATCAGATACTGAGCACATACTGAACCAAAGCTCATAATCAATATAAGCCACCTCTGGGCTTAGACTGCATTTGGCTTTGAATAGATGAACTTAAAAAATGGTCTGATACTTGAGTGAGCCACAAAAATAGAGCCAAAAAGTTAAATAGTCATCAACAAGTGAGTAGAAATAAAGAGGAAGGAAAAGAGGCCAACAAGGGCACACTTAGTGAGGGTCGCTTGCCCATGGTGGTGACTTGTCATTGGCTGATTGAATGATGTCTGACCTTAAGCAGGTTTAGCTTCTCACACTAGTTTTCAGGAGAGTTTTAGAGAGTCTACCACTCAGATATCTGTTGTATGACTCTCATGGCCCTTTAGCCATACAAATAAAGACAGCAAGACCTTTCAATAATTCAAAGCTTATGCCTTAGATAGGCAGAGTCTAAACTAGCTCATCTAAGTTAACCTAAGACCACCTAGCACCGTCCAGCCACAGGGCTAGCTATACCTTCCAGGCCTGTAGTCACATCTCATGTCATGTCGTGTAGTTTCCTCTCATGTCTCCTGGTGAAAAGGCCTACCTCTTTCTTCTTCCCAGAGTCCCATTCTCTCTCCCAGAAAGTCCCACCTTCCATTTCCTGACCAGCTAATTGGCCGTTAGATTTTTATTAAAGCAAATCAGGGAATGCCCTATGTAGATAAGGAAGAACAGAGACAAAACTTTACATAATGCATCCTTACAGATAGCAGCCTTTCTTTTGGCATTTGCTTTCTCTTAAGAGAAAAAAAATTGTGTGTGTGTGTGTGTGTGTGTGTGTGTGTGTGTGTGTACTTGCACATATGTATGTATGAGTGCAGTTGCATATATATTCATGTGGGTGTATGCATGTGTACATGTTTGTACCTATGAGCATGTGCAAATGTGTCTGCATGACTGTGTGTTTAAATTTTTTGATTTGCTTATTTCATTTTATGAGCAATAGTGTTTTGCCTGCATGTATGCCTGGCACATACCTGGTGAACACAGAGTTGAGTAAAAGGCCCTGGAACTGGAGTTATAGATGCTTATGAGCTACCACATCGGTGATGGAAACCAACTTTGTAGACACTTGGGAGACATTCAGAAGAAGAATGTTCATATCTGGCTAGAAGGGAATGCTGAATTCATCAGACAGTGACGTGAGTGTGCACCAACAGAGACTGAAGTAATTGTGCATAACTGATCTCTTCAGGCAGACCACCAGCAAGTACAGCCTTTTTCTTTTTTAAAAATGTATTTATTTTTAATGTATTCACTTTACATCCTGATCATAGGCCCCTCCCTCATCTCCTCTCAGTTCCCCTCTCCCCCCTCCTTCCCTAGTCTTCAGAAAGGGGGAATTCCTCTTCCCCTACTAACTGACCCCAGCCTATCACATCTCATCAGGACTGCCTGCATCCTCTTCCTCTGTGGCCTGTGAAGGCTGCCCATCCTGCCAGGAAAAAGTGATCAAAGAGCAGGAAACAAACTCCTTCAGCACCTGATTCTCTTACTCTAGTATTCACATGGAGACTGAGGTGCCCATTGGCTACATCTGAGCAGGGAGCCTAGGTCTTCTCCATGCATGGTCCTTAGTTGGTGCATCAGACTCCTGGGTCCAGATTTATTGGCTCTGTTGGTCTTCTTGTGGAGGTTGAAGAGTTGGGGGAGAAGAGGGTCTGGAGTAGAGAGCCTGGTTCTTTGTTGCATCTTTTATGGATAGTGGTGCCTTTCCCACCTTTTCTCCATCTGCTGACAGCCAGATGATGCTTCTAAAAGTCCTGAGCAAACTCAATGGGTCTTAGCTCACCAAGGCTCATTAATGCTTTCCATTGCATATAGTATAATTTTCCAGACTATCCATAAAGGTGATCTCACCACCCCTTCCTCAGGAGAAAAACACTTCCCTCCTCTGTGCTGATAAGGCATTCCTGATTCTTCTTATGATTTTCATTTGATGAATCCAGTACTTGCTCCCACAACTCTCAGGGGGTTATAATGATTGTGTAGAGTACAGTTTGCTTCATGGTGTAAACTAAAACCGAAGCTCTTATTCACTCTCTGGTGATAGTCAAGGAAGGATAAATATGTCTGTGTGAAACAGCCGATCAATACATGCTTTGAATACTCTGATTACATCATAGCTGCTTACAATTCACAGGGGATGCTGGGGTGGACTTTAGGGGCACTGGCTTGGGTATAGCTTTTGTTGTGGCTGATATGGCAGCTTTGACAATTCCTGATGGAAAAAGTAAGACACACAGTTGTGTCTATGCTGTATCCATTGCGTATAATACGGCTACAGGGAACAGTTCCATTTGTTGGTCTTAAAAAAAATTCTGACATCATATATTATCTTAAAATAAAAGAACATAGACAAAAGGCATGGACAGCATTGGCTCCAGTTGTTGTGTGTGTTGCCATGGTAACAGATTGCCAAGAGAGTCTGATAATCAACAATGTTGTTGTTGCATACATTGGGGGTATCCTCACCCAAAGTATGTCCTTTCGAGAGAAGGGAAACTGAAAATAAGATGGGACAGCAATAGTGTCATCTGTCACCAACAGTTATTGCCATACTGTTCTCTAAATTATGGTTTCCTTAATGATGAGAAAGACTCTGCTTTATATGTCTTGGTTTTTCTTCATGGTGGTTAATTTTGTGTATAATATAAAGAAAAGATCTTTTAGACAGAAAATGAATGTTTGTAATTTTAAGAAAACTTGATTTGAGATTATTCCCTCATGTAACTCACTCTCATATTTCACGCAGAAATTCAATGTGTTTTATGGAGATTTAATGTACTTTAATGTTCCCATTTCAAAAGCCACAGATCTTACAGTTATTTTTCTCAGTTGGACCATGTTACAATGAGTGGTTCCGCCTAACTCCATGCTAAAGCATTTATATCCCTTTTCCCCCCAGGGCTTGAAGATTGTGGAAACCCATGGCTTCCAGTTCTGGGGTGACTGAGTTACACTAATGGCCTAATGGTAGTCAGGTTTCCTGGAGGAGTTGTTTTCAACACATCCTGTAATTGTTAGTTTAATACTATTTGGCGATTTAAGCTGGTGTAGCCTAATCACTCCCCAAATCTCAGGCACACACATACACAAAAATCATTCTAGGAAATACTCAGGTAAATGAGCTCCTGCAACAAGGCAATAAACATCAGTGAGATTGTGTAATTATATTTACTCTAAAGTTCCAAATGGGGGCAATTGCACGGGGTTTTAATAGCATTTGTAGCAATGCAATCCTGTCCATAAAAAAAATAAATTGGGAAAGAAATAGTAAAAGCACATCATAAAAATAAAGAAATTGAAAGAAACAACAAAAGAATTAAGATTCCTTTGCTGGGTCTTTGTTTGGTCAGTGTGTTTTGTCACAGCAACATATAACAAGTTAGAACCAGCCCTTAAGAATTGCAGCTGAACTAACTTAATTTTGAGATTTATGTCCTTGTAATATCCTCTGGCCTTAAAAAAGCCAAATATTAATTGTCATGATCTCAATCACATTATTGCTTTGTGGTAAGTAGGATCTTGTGTTGTGCTTCCATGGGTTTTCTGTCAAGCTTTGACCAGGATTTTCAATCTCTCTCTCTCTCTCTCTCTCTCTCTCTCTCTCTCTCTCTCTCTCTCTCTCTGTCTCTCCTTCCCTCCTCTTCAACCCACCTTGGCCTATAGCTTTTTATGTCGTTGTAGACACTGGCCTTGAACCTCTCAAGTACTGATATCCCAGGTGCATGTCGTCACATCTTGTACCTCAGCATTTGTTGTTACAGATTGGTTCCATCCATTTCTTACTCAGTTTGGGTTTTCTACTCTGACCACCATTGTATTATCTTCGTTCGCTAGTATAGTGTGAGATTCAGGGCAGGAGTCCAATGCATATATGATAGGAAATGACTTTCACAGTTCCATGACACCTATATATAGGTTACAATAATGTTCTGGAAAAAAGAAGTGAAATAATTCATTTAAAAAACCCTGTGTCTTTGATGTTTTCAGTGTTTTAGATCCTGCCTATTTTTTATATAGGGTCTGAAATTAGGTTTTACTTAACCAGCATTACAGATTCACAGTCCCTGTCTTCCATTGACAAACTGTCCTTTTATCTCTGTTTTTAGTTCATTAAAAAAAAGTTTTGCCTGTGTACTTTATAAGATGACAGAAGGTCTCTAGCTTTCTGAGTAAATCGTGATCATAAAGCCTGCTTTATATAGAAAACCTAAGAGAATAGGGAAAAAATAACAACATTTCCTGTTAGTGTTTGTCTCTTTGCCTTGTAAGAGGAATCTTTATTCATGAGTAATCATGCAAGCCTAGATCCCTGCACATGAATTCAACACTCACCCAGTCAAGAATGAGTTCACAAAATTGTGTGGGCTAGAACAAAAGGAAAGAATGTCCAAATAGCTAAGAAGAGGTTCTTGTCTTTCTTTCTTTCTTTCTTTTCTTTTCTTTCTTTCTTTCTTTCTTTCTTTCTTTCTTTCTTTCTTCTTTCCTTCCTTCATTCCTTCCTTCTTTTCTATTTTTTTCTGATCCAAAAAAATGTAATGCATTTTAAGCTATTCATTTTGTATTGGATTCCAAATATTTCTTCAGCAATGAAAATATAGACATAAAGGTACAAGAATGGATGATTGATGAATTAGGAATATTTCCAAGGAATTTGAGATGAAAATATTTCACTACATAATTAAAACTTATATTCTAAAACATAAAAAGCAACATCTGCATAAAGAATAAGTTTGGAGTCTTTCTTTTTTAAAATCAACCAACCGTTGTTTACAAAATGCTGCACACATGGAATCTACAGAAGTTTCACGCCTTGAATACTGTGGGCTGAAAACATACATGGTGCAGGTCTCATTTCCATTGCAAATTCTAGCCTTCATGGCATTAAGGGGATGGATTATTTGGAGGCAGGTGGCTTTTCTTTGGATAGCCTTGAGTTTTAGTTGTTTAATTAGGTTCACTTCAAAGCTAAACAGGTCTCCCATGAGCTGTAGTGTTAGGGTTTCCATAGCTTCAAATTAGTCAATGGGGAGAGGGAATGAGTGGAAATTCTAAGTTTGTGAAGGTAGACTTGTTCAGTTGATAGATGTATAGATTTAAAACACCTGGGTAGAACCCGCGCACCATGGTTTAGGCAAATTATTTGAACTGTAAGAAGGTTATAGCTGGGAGGGATCAAACAAACAGAAAGCTACCACCTATCAGGCATGAGTTCCGTTAGGCAGCTGCTGTGGTTAGGGCAGCACACTGACATCTCATTTAATCTCTAACAACTCTGCAAGGGAGGGAGATACTCTCTGTTCACCTTCATCTTTTAATCTTTCAGCTGAGCAAACAAAAGTTTCTGAAGGGAAATAATTCTACTGGAGTAATTGGTGAAGCCACAGGTTCCATTTGAACTGGACTACGTGGTGTTGGAGATGGACGTTTTAGAGCATAGGTGAATTCTTTAACAGTCCACGGCTCAGTGGTGGGAGATCTGGGGTTTTCATCCTGCTGTCTTAGGAAATCCAACAGAAGGGCGTGAAAGTGGATATACTGAGAAGTGTTTGCTTAAAGAACTCACACAGTATTAAAATGCTTCAGAGCAGGGTGAGAGTTCATGCCAGTTTGCTGAGCTGGGCAGGCTGCCAGCTCCGCAGTGATCAATTCCTCTCCTAGAAATGCTCAGAAATTGCCCCATTACAAATGCTTTCTGCAATCAGGTGCCAGTGCATCTCTGACACCTCTAGGTGGCGACCTCTGTCTTTGCTAGGATAGGTGCTAGGTCTCCTCCTGATAGAACTTAATCTGATCACTTTCCATCCTTCATCTGTCTTCCTGAGTATCTCAGGGGTTCTCCTCCTATTCCTTGGACACAGATCAAATATAACACTAAAAGGACAAGGAATTGACAGGTCTTCTATTCTTCATGAAGCCCTTTAACAAGCAAGCAAAACCCTTCCTTTTGTTGATAAGTGACAAGAATTGAATGGAGACCCGTTTAGATGAAGTCTATCCGTGTGATGAAATGAGATTGGGTGAAGCAATGACTGTTCCTGTTGCCATGTTTCTTATCCGCGGATGCTCACATACAGTACAGCTCTCCAAGTTGTCTCCGCAGCCAATGTTAAGTTTCAACGCAGTTCAGCAAAATTATGTGTCAGTGACTGTGAAATCACGTCTCCAGGGACATGGAAAATACTGGCTTAATTATAAATGTATTTAAGTGTTAACAGCCTGAGGTTTCATTGAGTCACATTAGAGCTATGTGACAGAGTCTTATGTTTTCACAGTCCTGAACATATCTACAATAGTCTCTAGATGTTATTTATTACTGTCCACATGGTTTGTTGTGAAGATGGACTATTATGATTATTTGGGATATTACAGAGCATAAATGTAACACTTCAAAGAATCTGAAGCATTTTAGCCTTCATTTTTTCTATTCTTTTCTTTATTCGTCATAATATGTTACCCCTGATTTTGATAAATACAAGTCTATTAGGCTTATTTTTAGCTTTCACGGGTAGGTAAGCCGGCAGCTTAATTCAAATCAAAGATAGACCAATAGTTTCATTTTTTTGTTGTTGTTGAGAAATTTGGAAATCTGTGTGTAACACTATTTTTTTAAACTTTTTTTTTTTTTTTTGGTGTGGATCTAAAAGTTTCTAAAACCATGATTTGTTAAAAAGAACTTAGCATCAGGGGTGAGAGAGATGGTTCAGAAGCTGAGTGTAGATTGCTCTTGTAGAAGACCCAAGTTCAGCTTTCATACCCACATTGGGTGGGTCAAAGCAACCTGTAACTCCAGTTCCAGGGTAACCAGTACCTCTGACATCCTTGGCACTTACACTCAGTGTGTTGTATCCAGGCATACATGCACGCACACGCACACACTCACTTTAAAAATATAATAAGCATCCAAATATCTGCATAAAACTTCTGCTGGCCATATTCTCTATTTTTCTGAAGTGCTTCCTACAAACTTTATAGACTACCCAATGATTGATGCCACTTTAATAACATGGGGATATTGAGATCATGCTAGGTGACGTGAGTTTCAGAGCAGGTCTCTTCAAGGTAAGCAGAGGAGCAGGTGAGAGATGATTTTAGAGTAGGGAAGATCTCTGCTTCTGTGTTCACTAGCTCTGTGAGCGTAGGCGTGCTCCTTAGCCATTCAGGGCCTCGGTTTTCCTCAGTTTTAAAAAAAAGATTGGCAGTTACTCATATGGCTGTTGGGAGCTTTAGGTCAGTTAATGTCAATAAATACTTTAAAATTGCATGGAATATACAAACATGATGTAGAGACACTCACTGTTATTGTTTTTAAATTTCTATCAGGCCTCGGTTTTCTTGTCTTATTTTAATTCTTACAGAGCGTCAGACAGTAAAACTTGGATAAGCAAGTCTTGCTTTTTAACACTGATCTATTTGAAATGTTTAATACACCCAAGGACTGGCTGCGAAAGACTCACGTTCGTGGCAGTTATGCAGACAATGTCTGCCTAGAATGTCATGGTTTCTCTCTGAAAAGGATGCAATTCAAAATCAACGAGGAGTCTTTAAAGTTGATTTTGAAGCCCTACTTGTTATTTTTCTGTCTATATTTACAGGAAAAAATTAAAAGAAATTATGTTTGATTTCTTTTTAAAATTAAAAAAAAAAAATTACATCCTGATTGAAACATCCATTCCTCCTCAGAAGAGACCTCCTTTGGAAATCAACCAGCCTTGGCATATCAAGCTATAGTAGTACTAGGTGCTTCTTCTTCTATTAAGGCAAGATGAGGCAGCCCAGTTAGGGGGAAAGGATCCAAAGGCAGGTAATGTAGTCAGAGGTAGCCACTGTTCCCATTTTAAGTATTCTACATGAGGACCCAGCAACACAATGGCTACATACTGTAGAGGGCCTAGGTCCATCCCATGCCTCTTCTCTGGTTTGCAGTTCAGTCTCTATGAGCCCTGGTTAGTTGATTCCATTGGTCTTCTTGTGGTGTCCTTGATCCCTCTAGCTCCTTCAGTACTCCCTGCCTCCCTCTTCCATAGGATTCCTCAAGCTCCATTTAATGTTTGGCTATGAGTGCCTGTATCAGTTCCCATCAGTTTCAGGGTGAAGCCTCCAAGTGGATAGTTATGCTAGACTCCTGTCTGTAAGTATAGTAGAATATCATTAATAGCGTCAGGGGTGGGCTCTCTCTCATAGCACGAGTTTCAAGCTGGGCCAGGCACTGGTTGGCCCTAACCTCAATTTCTGCCCCATCTTTTACCCCTGCACATCTTGTAGGTAGGACAAATTGTGGGTCTAAGGTTTTGTGGCTGGGTTGGTGTCCCACTCCCTCCATTGGAAGTCTTGCCTAGTTTCAGTAGATGAGCTTGTTCAGGTTCCTTATCCCCCATTGACAGGCGTCTTAGCTAGGGTCACCCTCACAGATTTTTGGTAGTTTCCATTGTTTCTAATTATTCCTGGCGATGCCCTTTCCCAAACCAATTATCTCTCTCAATACTCTCTTCCTCAGCCTTCCTCTCTACCTCATTCCTCCTTTTCCCATCCCATGCCTCTCCCACCCAGTCCCCTCCCTCCATCCACCACAGATTTCTAATCTATTTCCCTTTCTCAATGAAAGCCAAATGCCCTATCCCCTGCCTTGTTACTTAGATTCTTTGGGCTTGTTGTTTATAGTATGGTTATTCTATACTTAATGATTAATTAGAAATTAATTAATCAATCTCTAAACTGGACTAAAAATGGCATGATTGCTTATGGTCAACTGCAGATGTGTTGATAGGAAAGAGAGATTTTTCTATACAACTGGAGATAGAAAAGTAGAAGGTAGGTCGTACCTGGAAGCTGGGGAGCTGGATTATGACTCTAAGTCTATTAAACTTCCCATTGTAGAGGCCCGAGGAGAGACCTGAAGAGATTTGAAGACAAAGATGTGTGAAGAGAAACAGCAATAGGAAGTGGGTCAGACTCATAGGAGGGAGAACTTGTTCAAAATTGTTAGTTTTAAGGGAGATTAATATTAAAAATAATCTTTATGATATGCAAGGTCATTCTTCTATGAAATAATAATAGTTATTTATAATATCTCAGTACCATAAGCTACATTGCCCCCAAACTCATGTGCTAATCCATGGTGCCACCATACCTTAGAAGATATCTGTGTTTGAGGATGAACTCTTTAAAGAAGAGATCAAATTCAAAACAAAATCATGAGACCCTCACCCAATGTGATCAGTGCTCTTAGAAGAAAAGGAGAGTCACTGACAACAGATGGGTATTGAGGAGAGAGGGACAGTTTTCACAGGGATGTGAGCATTTAGCGGCTGCCTAGGATACAGCAGATGGTTTCATACCCCTGCCTTCACAGGCAACACTATATAAAATCGAACTGGGACAAACTATATGTGTGTAGCACTGTTTTGTTAATTAAATCATATGATTCCCTTCATTTCACACATCTCATGTCCTTCATACAGCATTGAGTATTCGAGACATAATAGACATTTGTTGTAGAAAAATACCTAGTAATATTAGAGTGAGGTTTATGGTGAAATTCCACACTTCAGCACTAATGTTGAACTTGGAAGTGACTTCTTTCCACTAGTGGAGGTACTGGAGTTTAGGAGGGTAGCATATGAGTTTTGGAGGTACACAATACAGCCCATAATATTAAGATATTTGAAGAAAACCAATGGAGTGAGGCACCAATCTAAAGAGTCTGGTGAGAAAGAAAATAGTTTTAGCTGTTCAGCTTTTGACTTTCACTGATGTTTGCTCATTGTTAATATCATTGCCTTGCATTAATGGCCAATAATAACACGGGAAACACAATCTTTACTAAGAGGAAGCATAAAATACACTGTGGATTACTATTTTAAGCACAAAGGTTTTCTGGAAAAAGAATCTGTACAATTTATTGTTTTAAGATGTATTTTTATTTTGTTTTAACTTCTAGTGTGTGTGTGTGTGTGTGTGTGTGTGTGTGTGTGTGTGTGTGTGTGTGTGTGTCTAAGTACTCCATGCATAAACCAGAAAAGGACATCAGATTTTTAGGTCTGAAGTTACAGGGGCTATAAGCTACTTGGCATGGCTATTAGGATCCAGACGTGGTTCTGTCTCTCAAGAGCAGAAAGAACTCATAACTGCTGAGCCCTCTCTCCAGCCCCATAATTTATGTTTCAGACAGCCTACATTACAGCACTCAGGTCTTACTGCCTTCTTCAAGCGGGCCAAACACCAGAGTGCTCTATAGTTGCATGTGCATTTAAGGTCAGTGGAAATGAGCTAGCTTTCTGTGTAGCTTGGCAAAAGAGTCTATTTCCAAGGAAATGATAGAATTCTTGTCTTGAGCTATTCTGTGATCACGAGATGTAGGCAAATTGGAGCAGGAGAGATCACCTGAGAAATATGAGGTGCAGGAAGAAGCACAGTAAATAATGTTGGAACAGACGTGTATCGGGGTATATAACATTGCTGAGGGTGTCATCAGCATCAGAATTTTAGACTTTCAATAAGTAGCTTGTCATTGAAATTATACCAATTCATTTATGAATTGATTTTTAAAATCGAAATCAGTAGCACATAAAGCCTAGGTTTAAATCATCCACATCTTGTATAAACTTTACTACTAACAGTGGCTTAGATAAGAAGGTCAAGAATCCACAGGGCCAATTGAATCTCTTTAAAGTTTGAATAAGTTACTCTTTTCACCAAGCTTCAGTTTCCGTGTTTGTGAGAGGGGAAGGAGGCCAATCTTTTCAGATGATTGTAGGAGAAATTAAATAAGATGATCGAGAAAAGCTGTGTTTCAGACAACTCGCACATCAATTGTGATCTCAATACAATATTAGATTTCAATTTTTTTTTTATTATGAATATACAAACTGTGCTATTGCCATTCTGTTTCTGTAGATTTTCTGAAAACGGATCATTTATACTATTCAGTAGTCAAGATTATTGTCTCGTAACAGCTCTATGGCAGAATTTGGCTGGGCTTTGCACATCAAGATAATTTATCTTATGTCAGAACACAATAAAATTTCAGAATGTTAAATCACATGAAGAGTTCTGGTTTCAGTACTCTAGGATGATATAAATTCCTTTTTTTTTTTTTTGGTAATGACGTTTTCCCCTCAGGTAAAGGATGGTGTTAATAATGCTGCCAAAGTACTTTTAATTTCACCTCTGTTAGTCATGGTCAGCTCTGCCTAGAGCAAAATTTGAGATTTAAGAACCCAAAGATAGGATGAAGAGCTTCAAATGCTACTGCTGTCCCCACAAACCCAGACTTAGTTCAGCTACTGGAATCATTAACTCACACTAACAGTAGATACCTGCACTGGACTCACACAGGCCCAGTTTTTTTTTTTTTTTTTTTTTTTAATTTTAACTTATGTGCATTGGTGTGAGGGTGTCAGATCTTGGCGTTACAGACAGTTGTGAGCTGCCATGTGGGTGCTGGGAATTGAACCCCAGGTCTTTTAGAAGAGCAGGCAGCCACTGAGACATCTCTCCAGCCCCCAGGCCCTGTTCTGGGTTATTAGTCAAGGCTGTCAAGAGACTCTCAAAACATCACAGGCTTGTGCTACTTTCCTTGGCTCCCAGGCCCAGAAGTGAAAGTTAGTTCCTATTGGTAAAGATACAGTGGACTTGACATAGGACCCAGAGGCTTCTGTGCTGGAACTGACCTGAATCCCTCTTCCCTGAGGACTAGATTTTGTGGCACCCAAAGGTGCTATGCAAGCTTCCAAAGGAAGAAAGCAACATGTGGGGAGCCATGCCAAATTCTACCATGTCAGAAATCCTGTGCTTAGGCTGCATGCTGTGACCTTTGCATTGCTGACCTTTGCCTCACTAGGTCTTGTGTTCTAGGCTATCCTTGGACTATTTACCTTTGAAAGAAGTAGGGAAGTCCCACTTGGAACCACCCAGAGGATCAAGGAAGTTCTTTCAGGGAAATACTCAAGAGAACTAGGAAATTCTACAGGGAGCAATTCAGGCTATTGTAGTCTTGCCTGGGGGCTAGGGTGAGTGGGATTAGAATAGATCCTATTGACCTTGCTCTCTATATATTCTTACTAGTTGGGCATTAAAGTGAATCTTGATTAGAAATGTCCTGACTTGATTTGTTATTTCTCGTGTCTCTGTATCCCCACTCCCTCTTTCAGGTGAACCCTGATTAGATTTTCCCCGCGGGCCGGAACATGACAGCAACCAACAATCCTTCCTAGCTATTATGTCTATAAATTGCTATAATGATCAGCGTGGCAGGATAACCCTAAGGGTGCATGAGAGGCACACATATCTCAGCAGTAACCAGCAGCTCTCTCATTGGCCTTAGACCTATTCAACAAGAGGGAAACCATGCCTGGTACAGGAAACCTAGTCAACTACCCAAAGCTAGTGAAGTCATGGATTTGGAGGAGAACCTCAACCACCACTTTACTAAACCAGCACAGTCCTTACTTGCTTTCTAAATATTTGTCTTTGTACTCACAATAAGTGTGTTCTTCTCTTGGGAAGGCCACCTCTCCTGCTTTCAGCTTTCCATTTTTTTTGGACCATAAGAGGCACTTTCCTCCCCAAAAGTGGGAGTGAAATTAGGGTGCGCCTTATCGTCCGATTGCTGTTTTTACTCTTTTACTGCTCTAAAAACTGGGTGCATCTTATGGTCAGGTGCATCTTACAGTCCGAAAAATACGGTAGCTCAGTTGCTTGTAGTTATTTATTTATGCAGGGTTGAGGCCTTATGGGCTTTTCCTTGTCCATTTTGGTATGTTCATTACTGTCATTGTTTTTCAGCTCTTGTCTGGGCAGTCATGTTGGGGAAACTTTATGGGTCTAGATTCTGGTGTTGCTAGGAGACATACTCTCACAGCAAACTCCCTGATCAGCTGACTCCCACAATCTTTCTGCCCTCTCTTCTGCAATGATCCTGAGCCTTAGGTATGGGAGTGTTTTGTAAATGTATCTATTGGAACTAGGCTTCACAACTCTGCCTTAGGATTGGTTATGTTTTTCTTTAATAGACTCTGTGCAAGAGCAGTTTCTTTGATGAAAGTTGAGGACCATCCCATTGGTTTTTAAGGAATCCTTTGACCCTATGAAATTGGACTAAATTTGTGGATTGTAAAGCATTAATCAATACTGTAGCCATTCTTTTTTTAATTTAATTTATATATTGCCCAAGGGATCACAATAATCAAGAAGACAGGTTGGGAGCAGGCCATATTCCCTACTGTGTGCACAGGCAGCAGAGCATGGAATACATAGCAGTGACACAAAATTGCCTTTGGGCAGAAGGGTACTATCTTACGGCTTTGCTGCCATATTTACTAACTGTCTTCAATGCAAGTTGAAGCCTCTGGCCCTCAGGCCTCCCAACTCACTTCCTCTCATCTGTGGTCATGTGTGAAGGGTGACACTTCGAGAAACCCGGAAATCCTCCATTCCTATTTCTTCTCTCCCAGCTTTGTCTTCTTCCTAAGTCTGTTGAAATGCTTCCCTTGTCCTTTTACTACCATGTTCAGTCTCTTCATTCCTCATCCTGGTGACTTGAGGATTCTTCCTCCACCTTAACAATATGATAACAGTGTAGGCACCTTGACAAAAAACATGTCTTACAGCTTTCTGTCCACTCATGTTTAAGTCCAAACTCCTGTTTATGTTTAGATGTCACTTCTTAAGCTAGTCCTTGCATTTCTTCTCAGAGTAGTACTTGACCTAGTCTCTCCTCCTTTTCTATGAAGCCAGACTATGATCTTTCAGATTCTGGTGTCATTGTATTCAATTTGCCAACCCTTATCTGTTGCATTTATGCTATTAGTCACTAATTGATGTCACTCCCTGGTTAAGGTCAGGCACTCCTTTTGTATTTATTTACCCTCTGTTTTAACTCAACATTTCATTTTAATTACAAACTCTTTGGATCTTATTTCACTTTAAGGTCATTACAGCTGAGGCTACAAATATCTTACTATGCTAGGCACTTAAACATTTACCAAAAATCAGGTAAAGGATTGGGTAGAGTCTGTGGATGCCAGAATACTGGGGTGTTTCACTTTCTGCCTTGGAGGTCATATACTGTGTATAATACTCAAACGTTTACTAAGTATTTTAATGCATTATGTAATTCTTCTCACGTTATCATACATAATAGAACACATCAGTGATCTATTGGATGTCTTACACTACACATGCATTTTCTGAGAGCTCTGGGGGCTGAAAAATCAAGTTCAAGATGCCAACAAAATTGAGTTCTTGGTATATGACTGTATGTTACATGTGATATAAAACAGATTTCAAATCAAACTTGTCTCAGCAATGCACAAAGACAGTGTCCAGGACAAAATATTTAAAATCTTTATGAAGATACAATTATGAATATATTCACCTATTGTATTTATTAGCTATGTGCTTTATTTGCTCTGTACATGACCACTTCCCCAGTACAATTATTAAATATGGGAAACTAATGGGAAGAATATTACAGATAACAGAACACCTATTTATTCCAGAACAGAGTTTGTGGCCACTCTGCCTCAGAGACCAAGCAACAAGCCTTTATGTTTCTCCTTGTGTACACCATGGGCATATCTAATGAGTTATAAGCTTCAGAGTGTTAAAGAGTGTTTCTTCAGGAGTCTTAAAACCCAGAGCACTATCCCTGATTGGTTCTTCAGTTGCCAATGAGTAAGCTTCTACTTCTTATTGTTTTCTAGAGGTTCTACACTAAGGCTTAGACACATGAAGTAGTCAAGTTAAGACTCTCCATGACAGATGGGCAGTGGTGGCATATGCCTGTAATCCTAGTACTTATGAGGCAGAGGAAGGCGGACCTCTCTGGGTCCAAGGCTAGCCTGGTCTACAAAGAAAGCCCAGGACAGCCAAGACTATACAGAGAAATCTTATATTGAAAAAACAAAACAAAACAAACAAACAAAAAGACTCTTCATTTGTATGGTTGAAATACACAGAAGTATTTTAAACTTTTATCTTTGATAGAGGATTTTTTTAAATTATCCCAAAGTATATAGGAAAATAAAATATCAGTTCTCTTAAGTTCACTTTCAGTTATTTCATAATGAACTTCTAAAAAGTTCTTAAGTTCCTTTGAAAGGAGGACTCCATCTCCAGTAGGCTGTGATATTTTACTCAGGTGGGCAGTGCTGCTCAGAATCATTCCTCCATGAGAAGCATGTTTGAAAATGGTGTGTTGATTTTTCACCCTATCCCAGTGCTGCTGCTTTATCCTCCCATGGACAGCTGGACCAGATCTGTCCACTTCCACCTGATCATCCCAGCTGTGTTTATTGAGTGTTGATATTCCCTTACAGAAGAGTAGGGAAGGGAGGGTCATAGAACTTTCTCATGAGTATTTGGCCCCTCCTCCCTGCCAAGTTGTATGGAACTCTGTTTTAATAACATACGGACCTATGATCTTGGGAAGGAACAGAGTGTATAGGCTGAGGAAGATTGCCAGGAAGGAGCTCTATATATGTGGTTATGGGAGAATCATTAGCCATGCTGGGTACACTTTCCAATGGTGATGCTTCCCCCTGTCCCACATGCCTCTGAGCCATCCTTCATCCATCCTCTGTTAAGGCAGCCCAATAAACTCCTTGTCTTTAAAATACCCCTAGGGAAGAATGGTATATAACACAAATCTAATTCTAACTATGATGAGATAGGACTGCAGCTTCTATGCCTTATCACTCATGGTTGGGTGGGCTGTCTGGTGATGGAGCTGTTTCTGTTTTCTTGAGATAGAGACTCATTAGCACAGGCTGGCCTCAAGCTCAATATATAGCTGAGACTGTTCTTGAACCCCTGATCCTCCAGTGTTCACCTCAGGTTGCTGGTATGTGTCATCCTCTACTGCATATTTTATTTATAATTTTTACCCAAATTGTTCATATGCCATGAGTATCTTCTATGCCATTGACAATTATTTGGAATTTTTTTTTCACTTGATTTCCTTTTGTGCATGGGAAGACAGACTTTTTTGACTCTAACTTTCTGCAATAACAAACACAATGGTGAACTAAATGTCCTTGTATGCAAAGGCTTCTCCTTAAATTGTATTATATCCTCAGTGTAAAATCTTAAACATGGAATGACTAGTTTATAGGAATGCATTAAATAGAAGTTGTCATTTAAAGTGGGCTTAAAGACTGAGGTCACAAAGCTATTGGCCTGAAGTTTAGAATGATAAGCATTAATTGGTCCAACGTTGTATAGGAAGTGACTTTGGGGTTACTGACTGTGCCTTAGATTTATCTTATCTTAAAGAAAGCCTCACTGTTGATCCTTCTACTTTTCCATTTCTTGCTCCCTCTCTTTCCTCTTCCTTCTCTTGTTTCCTCTTGTAAGAAGGAAGTTGTGTGTGTGTGTGTGTGTGTGTGTGTGTGTGCAGGTGCATGAGCACACATGGTATCTAATTTGATAGGCATCCAAAGTGTTTGGTATGCCTTAAAAATAAAAATCATGGCCCCAACTCTACCCTATTGCCACAGATTAATTGTCAAACATATCTAGATAAAGAATATTTGTGGAAAAATGACAAGTGGGAATAATAGGTGGCAGAATCAGAGTCCTGGCTTAAGTAGATTGTTTTAACTAGCGAGAGTTAGCCAATGGATTGCAGGAAAGGAAGAATTAAAAGGAGAGAAAGAAGCCAACAGTTGTTATATTGTATGGAGGAAAGACTTTCAGATGAAAGATGTCTCAGTTAACCAGCTAAGCCAAGGGTTCGTGTTTGGCCTGGGTTCTCCACTTGTCCCTGCCTCTGTGCTGGGTAGACATGAGCAGAGTATGCCTTCCACAGACCAGTTCTTGTAGCCTCGTTGAATTGTAACTGGGTTCAATTCACCGAACACTGAAAAATCCCATCTTTGGAGATGATGGAATTTCGGAACCAGAGGGCTTTCATTATTCTTCTCCTCAGCCTGTCAGACAGCCCCGCTGACAATTAAATCATTTGCCACGAGGCAGCTTTGCTATATCAAATCGCGAGTCAGTATGTCCATTCTTCCTTTGACTCTCCTCTCTGACAATCTACTTAATAGAAAAAGGGGAATGTGCAGCCTACTAAAAAAAAAATTAGTCTGCAGTTTTATTTTTCTCTTTCATTACTTATTTGAGGGTTTTGGACAATACATATAGATCATATTCACCCCTTTCCCATTCCTGCTAGGTCTCTTCCCTTCCCTACTGTACCAGTCACTTGGAATGTAAAAACATACTGCCTTTTGGGTTGTGTGTGATAGGTGTACCATATTACATGTAATTATGAACTGGTTATTGTTTTCACTTGGAAATTAAGCATGACATAAAGAGATACGACTGTATGGAGCTGACAGGAGGTGGACTTGTAATGGCTCATCTTGGTTGTCGGCTTGAGTTCATCTAAATGAACTAAAACTCAAGTCGCTGGACACACTCAGGGGAGACGATTCCTGATTGGATCATTTGAGCTCAGAAAATTCACCCCTAAATGGGCCACATCTTTTGATTGCAATCTATATAAAATGACAAGGAAGAGGGGAGCTTTTGATTTTCACCCGCTTGCCCTCTCCTGCAATGGCAAGTTCATTTACCCTCTTGCTGAGGTATTCCTTCATTGGTAGTAGAACGGATTTCTTTGGAATTCCAATGTATTCTAAGAGCAGCTGAGACACCTAACCTTTTGGACTGAAGACTACAAAGATAACTGACTCTCATTCCAGAAGCTACCCCCTGTCAATAGAGTGTAAGCTAGGGGTGGGACTCTGTGCTAACTTCCCGTCTCTATGCTGTAATTTTGCCTGTCTTGAGTCTCTGCAGTCTTGTAAATGCTGTCCCAATGGCTGTGAATTCATATTCAAGTCCTGTCATGTCCAGAAAGCCCTGTTTCCTTGTAGTCACCTACTGACTATGGCTTTTGCAACCTTTCCTTCCCATCTGCTACTGAGCCGTGTGTGTGTGTGTGTGTGTGTGTGTGTGTGTTGCTCACACTGAAAATCTTGTAGTTTCATATTCTTTGCACCTACAGCAGGTCTGAGTCTCTGTGCTAATTGACATTATTCCAATAAAGGTTGAGAGATACATTAATATCTGACTATAAGTCATTAGGCATCAGTTTATTGTTATGTTCATTTATTAGGGTAGTAGTTCTAGGCACTCCCCTAGGGGCTATGGCCTGTCTAGCCACAGGTTCCTGGTCTGAATAATGGTGACAGATATAGTTTTCAACTTGTAAAAAAACCGCTCAAAATTATGAATTTCGCTGCTAAATGAATGGATCTGCAAACAACCATTATAAGTGAGGTAGCCCAGACCCAAAAGGACAAACTTTGCCTGGTTTTCTTTATTTGTGAACACTCACTGTGAATCTGCATGTTCCTGTTGGAGTATCCACAGAGATCAGAAAATGGTAAGGGGCCACGGGAGAGGATTCCAGAGAAGGGGGATAGAGCACAGTGGTTTGTAGTGGAAGATAAAAGGAGTGTAAAGGTAAAGAAGGGCTTAATAGGAAGTGAGATGGGAAGCAGGCTGGATGCAGGAATACAGGGAAGGAGAGCTGACTCAAAAGATGCTTACAAAAGGTCACATGGAAACCTATTACAATAGCCTGTGGTTTTAATTGGGACTTCCACCTTAATGTCGGTAGCCAATAAGTATACTCTATGGCCTAATATTTGATAATAGACATAGATCCAGATACGCATTTGCCTTTCAGAGCCTCAGCCAAAGTCAGAATCGAGGTGACTTGCCTCAGGATAAATAGCTAATTTGTGGTAGAGTTAGAACCTCTCTCCTTCCCCACAGTCTAGTGTCACCATGTCCTCCCGTAATGACATCTATTTAGTGCACCTGCTGAGGATAACACGGCCACTGTTAACAGCAAGATCACATCCATCTGATTCCAGTGCCATCCAGGGGGTACTGACCTGGCCTGAACGCAAACAGCAGAGGCCAGCACTCAACCCTGGTACCTCATTTCCAATAATCAATTGGAAGTGACTTTTCTACTACAGGCAGCCCTGCATTTTCTACCTCCGATGCTGTGTGTTTTCTATATGCCTTAGGAGATATATATCTTTAAAAATCTCATTTTACCTAAAATATCTTGTTTGAGACCCAGTGGCTCCACTCTGCCTTCCTATGTCATTATCTCTCATTACTAAGGAAGACCCACAGGCCCACTTCTCTTACTACTTAAGCGGTTTGGGGCCTCCAGTTACTCTACATGTTTACACCAAAGAGAGACCAAAGCAGAAGACTGAATTTCAAAAAAAAAAAAAAAAAAGATCCAAATCCATTCGAACACTGTTCTTTTTCTGGATCAAATCCATTTCCTTTGTCTATTCCCTGTAGCTTGCAGCAAATGGTCAGTGCCTCCCTTTCAATATAATGATGGGGTCGGGGAGTGTGCACAGCAGTTCTGGTCTTAAAACTCTGACCAAGAATTCAACAGTTTCTCCTATCTTTTCAGTTTCATAAGTTATCCAGTTCAGAGCCGTGTTAATGTATTTTATGCACCGAATAGCCCTCAAATGCTTTTTTATAACCTGAGATTCTAAATGAAGGTTTGAAGTATTCTGCCAATAAGGTTTGATAAGAGCCATATTTTTCTGTTACAGATGATATGTTTTTATTTCTTGCGTGATTATGTTATCTATTGTGACAAGCCTCAAAGCCTCTTTTTCTTAGAAAATTAAATGCTTGGCAAATTATGGTAAGGGTATCAAGGCTAATGAAGTTAGGGTTTAATTTAGTAAACGAGCACTGTATCCATTAGGCAGATAGTGACTGAGAATATGAACTATGTAAACATACTCCTTAGTAACGCTCACAGAATGACTTTGGAGGGAAATGTTTTCACATGAAATAGCAGTTGTGTAAATCTGAGCCGCTGAACCCAAATGACGCTCTCGTTGAGGGACTGAGCTCTCCCACCCGCCCTTCATTCTCATCTCTGTTGCGCACTCAGCTTCTGATGTTGCCTGCCCGCACCCACAGCTACAATGCCGAGTCTCAGCCTCAGCTTTTCTCTGCTTGGCTGTTCTCTCGTGGTAGCCTTTTCTGGATCTCTCTTGTGTTCGGATATCATACTTAGCATGCCTTTACATTAGCATGCCTTTACATCCCCTGAATGAACAACGGTCAGCGATGGAATACCCTGCACACAAGTAGGTTTGATAACATTTGCCCCAAACCCTGTGTACCGTACATAGATCCTCCATGTAATGTTCTCCACTCTTCTATTCCTAGTGACAGCACCAATGTTCACCGTGAAATAAATATTTACCTCCTATACACAGAATGTATGACATAGCACATCTATCGTCACACATATTATCTTCACATATGTTTATATATGTATAGTTATAAACATGCTTCTTGGGACTAACATTGACAAAATACCAACTTTATAAAAATAAATTCCTTGACTTCCAACTAAATTTATAATATTTATTTTTAAATATTATTTATTTATTTAGTGTGTGTGTGTGTGTGTGTGTGTGTGTGTGTTCTGTCTTTCTGTCTCTCTGCATGCACCATGAAGTGTATGTGAAGGTCAGAGGACCATTACTGGAGCTGTTTTTCTTTTTTCACCATTTGAGCTCTCAGGCTTGGTGGCAGCTGCACTTACCCATTAGGCTATCTTGCCAGCCCCTTCAATAATCATTCTCTAAAAGGAAGCATTCATGCGAGTGCTGACAGTGTTTCAACCTTTTAATGAAAATTAACAAACTGAATTTCAACCCTGCTAAACTCCTCATGAGCTACCTCAGCTGTCTATAAGTCTATGTATTCTTACTAGGATTGCTACAGAAACTAGGAGGAAATTGTAGCTATGGTTCAAAGGAGACAGAGTGCACTCAAAGACCATATACTTACCAAGACATTGCTGCACCTCTATGCTATCATTATTTAAGGCGTTATTGGCTTTTTTTTATATTTAGTTGGTATATGGATTAATTTACTGCTTTCACAGCAAAAAAAAAATGAATAGTAGAAATCTGGAGATGTAGGTGATAACCACTTATGGCAAAGAGGCACACAACATATGTTCTAGTATTTATTCATTAGCATTCTGCTCATAGAATTAGAAACACCAGCCCATGGATCTATCTTTTTAATCTTATCAGTAAAATAATTTCTGAGCCTTGTCAAGTGCTAAGTTGTTTGTAGGTGTCATAGTAATAATCTGAGACATGCCTCTGTACACTGAGAAGTTTTCATTGGCGTTGAAGAAAAACATTGAAAATAGGTGACAAGTTGTCAGGATCAAGGTCATTTCAGATGGTGGTGTGTGCTGTGACATTAACATTGGAATGCAGTGTGAAAGTGTGTGAAGCACTGGTGTTTCTTGCTATGCCATGGAAGCCATGTTTAACAGTATGAAGCCACCATGGGACATGGGCATGGCCTTTGGATACATGGATGACCATCAAAGCTAATGTACATCATGACCTGGGACAGCATGGCCAGATCAAACATGTGGGTAGAAACTCAGTAAATGTGGGTTTGTGTTTTAAGCCAAGAGCAGCAAATAGCCATTGGAGGTCATTGATTTGCTCTATTACTGTCGTTGTTGTACTGGCAATGGCTATTTTTTGTACATGGGACGAAGATATGACCATTGGTGTAAAAGTGACATGAATGCTATGAGGAGTAACCAACCCCTAGCTGATTGGTCAGACTCATTCCACAAGACACTTGTGTTTGATACTATAAACCTGGTTAATGGCCTGCGGCTGGAGAGATTATTGCCCTAAGGGAGACCCTTCTACTATTATTTTGCTAAATGGAGATAGAATCAAACTTTCTTCTAAATACTTATCCTTATATCTGTATAATAGAATAACTTTTAATCCTCATCAAAGAAGCTTCCTTTTTTTCTCACTAGATAGAGGCTAATGTGGAGATTCACAATTGGCCAAGGAGCAGAGAAGTGATTGTGGTGTGCTCATCCCTAATCAATATGTCCCAACTGTCAGGAAAAATCAAGAAAGATGAAGCAGAAAGACTCAATTCTAGGAAATGAGGAGTGCTGTTCAATGCTGTTTTATAGACATAACAGGTCTGGCACACTCATGAGCTCACGGGAGCTCTGGTTGCCTGTATAAAACAAGGACAGGATCAAGCCAGTCAATGTTCCCACATGAATGGTGGAAGAGGTCACAAGGTCCCACCCAAAACTGAGCATCTATTGGCAATTGATGGATGCTGGGGGAACAAGGGCTCATTTTACTAGGTGTGGATTGTCCACACTCTAGAGTATCTGACGATCCAGATAACTTTCAATCATTGACTGGCTGTGAATGCACTTCAACCCAAGATTTATCAAGGTTGTGCCTGTGGATGAGCAAGCCATACTGTCGGTTTACTGAAATCAGGATTGGAAGATGCTCACCCTGAGGACCTTAAAGGTATCTCAGCAAAGAGGATCACAAAGGTCTTATGTAAATGTGGCCCTTGGTTGGGTTCTTTGAGAGGAGAGTCTTCTGAAGCAGAATAGGTGCAGCAGGAAGGTGGAAACAATTTTGTGTTAGGGTAGTCCAATAAATCTTAAATATATGTGGGCAATCATAAGCATGGTTAACACTAAAATTAGTAAATATTAGTAACAGTGACAGTGTTACTGACAGTGGAATTAGTAGACACTATAGTCTGCATGAAGTGAAATTTTGGTGATTATACAGTGCTTTGGTTTAGCTCTTAAACCAAGTTCTTTTTGGTAATAGCCTTAAGGACCATCTGTGAACATCAGATCAGTGGAATGCCTTTCCTCTTTCTCAGAAAAAGCTGGCATGCATCTGAACAACCAATGAAGACTTAGAAAGAAAACCAAAGGAGTCATTGTCTCATGCATTGTCACAGATTGACATTTTTTCCAGTCTTACAAGACAACCCATTTCCTAATTCCATTTCTGAAAATACTAGGTTACTAAAACCGTAGACAGACAAAGAGAAACTTGGTTTCCAGGGAGTGGAGTCAGATGAGCAGTTGCTATGGTAATGTGTCATTGGGAAATTTGGGGAGGGTGATGGGTCTAGGTGGTTGATACGTGACTTTGTATATTTGTTAAAACTAACAAACCTGTCCAAGACAAAATATGAGTTTCACTAATTGGAAAAAGAACGCAAGATAAAGCTAAGATATATGTGCATAGGAAAGGCAAGGGAGAGGTCAGACTGTGACAAATGGATCTAATTTCACTATAAATTGCTTGCATAGTCTCATTTAAACAAACAGGAAGAAACTGAATGAAGTGACTCTGGAAGGCAATGTTTTGTCTGGACACTACAAGGCTAAAGGCATAGAAAAGTGTATGTAATCGATGAACTATAGTTTGCAGGTTTATTTTTCTGAGAACTATAGGTTAGGGAACATAAAAGTCTGTTCCTGTGCAGGCATTAAACATACACATAAATGTAAACGACAAGGGCGTTTTTACTTTCTAGAGAAAGAAGTTACAGAAAGAGAACTAGAGTGGACTCAGAGAGATCCATATGAATTCGCTGAAGAAATCACAGGTAGAAAATGAGGAGCAATATAGAAAAGAGTATGGAAATAAATGTACATGGGCATCTGTGCACCAACTGGGATGCACACATACACTCCTAGGCTCCGTCTTCTGAGAGAGGCTTAAAGCAGTGACTCCCTTGTAGCAGTGCACATGCTAGATCCCAGATCTTCGCTTCTAATTTTCATTTTTCCATCATCTATCTATCTATCTATCTATTAATTTATTTATTCACTTTATATCCCATCCTCTTCTCCCAATCTTCCCCTCATACCTCTCTCCCCCTGTCTCCCCTCAGAGAAGAGGAGGCCCCCCCATAGGCGTACCAACCCACCCTGACACATCAAATTGCGGAGGCCAGACAAGGCAGCCCAGCTAGGGGAAAAGGATGCAAAGGCAGGCCACAGAATCAGAGACAGCTCTACAGTAAAGGAACTGGGACTCTTTGGAGGACTCTTTCATGGCTGGGATAGACAAAAACACAAACATATTCTTGGAGCATCTTATAATGCCGGAATATAAGAAAGTGCTTATAACATGTAGATATGGCTAAAGGGTACAGGAGCCAAGCTGAAAGAAGTTCCAGTGGCCAATGCTGAGGGAACTTTAGCAATAAAGTAAGTAAAATTAAAATTAATATACACAAGAGTGTAAAATGTCAATGACTGCCTTGTTGGAGAAATTAAAAATATAATCAACAAAATTCCAACTGTTCTATGTATAAGTAATGAGTAATAAGAGAACACTCTTAGGACAACATATTGGCACAGGCATAATCTACAAACACATAAAAGGAGGCGTGGAAGCCAAGAAGTAACAGGGTGTAGGAAGAGTCTCATATATTTTCTTCCCTGAAATATTTAGTAATTAAAGGAGATAAAGGAGAGACCGAGCCAATGCCACCTTTACTAAATGATTGAAGTAAGCGTCCCCAAAAATCATAATTGGAATCAGTGTCTGTGCCTATTGATAAGAGTTTGTGAGGAGAGAGCTATGCTTTTCACTATTACACAAGTTCATAAGAAATTATGTGAATCAATTAGATAAACCTCAAATGAAAATAAAAGTGTGCAAAGTAATGAAAGACTCTACCAACTAAGCTACATCCCGAGACCCCAAGGTATTCTCTGAAAATTTGTCAGTGATCTTATAGTCCTGCAATTCTTTTGCTGACATCTCATGGTTTTACTCTTTTCCCATGGTGTAATGGTTGAGGACTTATCTTTATATGTAGGTGTTAAAATCAGAGTTACTGTCTCTGGAGACCAGATGATGAGCTTGTCTGCCCTAGGAGGAAGGAAGGTCTTGCAGGCAGTAGTAGTAGTAGTAGTGGAAATGGCAGCTAGTATTTCTGAAACCTTCCTTATATACAGGGTATTTTTATGCTTCCTCTCACTTAGTTCTCTGAATAAATATATAAAGTATATTTAAGTATCTTCCTTCATGAGATGGGAAACTAACGATGAAAACATTTTAATTACTTCTCTGAGGTGACCTATATGCAAACACAGAGGTCATCTGTTTATAGTTTATCAGATTATTCATCTCATTCATCTGCTTAGAGATTTCATGAAATCTTATAAAACAGTTGTCCTTGCTCCGTGTCATCCAATAGTGTGCACACATACTATTGATTTAGATGATAAGATCTAGTCATTCAATCCTGAGATCAACAACTGCTAAACCACAGAACGTTCTGAGGAAAGCACTATAAATAGTTTTGAAATTAATTTCTGAAGAGTCTCATGCGGTCTCTTGTCTTTTCTATGCACAATGCAATGCGAATGTTATAAAACTTTAAACCCCTACCCAGATCTAGCCAATGGACAGGACATTCTCCACAGTTGAGTGGAGAGTGGGGTATGACTTTCACACGTACTCTGGTGTCTCATATTTGACCATGTCCCCTGGAGGAGGAGACCTGGTGGCACTCAGAGGAAGGATAGCAGGCTACCAAGAAGAGACTTGATACCCTATGAGCATATAAAGGGGGAGGAAGTCCCCCTCAGGCACAGTCATAGGGGAGAGGAATAAGGGGAAAATGGGAGGGAGGGAAGAATGGGAGGATAGAAGGGATGGGATAACCATTGAGATGTAACAAGAATAAATTAATTAAAAAAATTGTTCCAAAATAAGCTTCTTTTACGCCTTCACTAAGCTTATTTTTACATAAATTACTAAAAAAAAATTGCCGCACTTGTTTGTTGGGTCATATTTGTGGCCAACTAAACACAGTTGATGGGAACTGATGCATCTGGATTTGCTCTATGCGTTTATTGCCAAGGCTTATCTACATGAGAACTTGCTCAGAGTACAGATTTTCATATTGATGATTATTTTATTTTATTTCTCTGAAAGTTTTTTTTTTTTTGCTTTCCTTCATTATGTCCCCAACCATTTTAACTTGAGATGTTACTTTTTAAAAAAATTTTTAAATTAATTTCTTCTTGTTACATCTCAATGGTTATCCCATCCCTTCTATCCTCCCATTCTTCCCTCCCTCCCATTTTCCCATTATTCCCCTCCCCTATGACTGTGCCTGAGGGGGATTTCCTCCCCCTGTATATGCTCATAGGGTATCAAGTCTCTTCTTGGTAGCCTGCTATCCTTCCTCTGAGTGCCACCAGGTCTCCCCCTCCAGGGGACATGGTCAAATATGAGGCACCAGAGTACGTGTGAAAGTCATACCCCACTCTCCACTCAACTGTGGAGAATGTCCTGTCCATTGGCTAGATCTGGGTAGGGGTTTAAAGTTTACCGCCTGTATTGTCCTTGGCTGGTGCCTTAGTTAGAGCGGGACCCCTGGGCCCAAATCTGCCTATCATAATGTTCTTCTTGTAGGTTTCTAGGACCCTCTGGATCCTTCTACTTTGCTATTCTCCCATGCTTCTCTCATCTAGAGTCCCAATAGGATGTCCTCTCCTCTGTCCCAGTTTCCTGGTAAGTGAAGGATTTTGTGGGGCATGCCCCTTGGGCTAGTATGCAGATATAAGTGAGTATATACCATTTGAGTCTTTCTGCTTCTGGGTTAACTCACTCATTATGATCATTTCCATGTTACTTTTAATCATCAAATATCCCCCAAATATACAAGTCTGTCTGTGTAGAATATTTACTGATGCTTCTGGGGACAGTTTTTCTTCTCGGTTCAGTGGTTCACATTAGGACATGACTTCAACAACCATTGGCTGTGAAGGGCCTATTGTTTTGATGACAAAGTGACTGTTTTGTTTTTAATCAAACAGTCTCATTTGTGTCTGGATCCTTTATAACATGCAAGTGTGCTACTTGGATGTGTCCGTGGGTGCATATTTAAGATTATTCTGGAGTAGTAAGACAAAGCAATGGGAGATGAAGTTCATTCAAATGTGTGTGTGTTAGATAATATGTAATATTATGTAATATATTACATAATATAGTCATGGGATATGTATTTATTAATTAATGCCTTTATAGTGTCAGTACAAACTGGAACTTGAGAGAGATTTTTCTGCATGTAACACTATTATAACCTACAGAATGTGTAAAAAAAAAAACCACGGGAAGTGCACACATGCAGATTTAGCTCAGAAAGTACATACATGTAGATTTAGCTACAGTAAGAATACACATATGCAGATTTGTCTGAGTTAATACATACATGTAGCTTTAGCTCAGAAAGTGTACACATGTAGCCCAGAAAGTACAAACATGTATATTTAGCAGGAGGAAAAAAATTTAGAGACAGATTTTCTGCATCAAGATAGTACCCATCTATCTGCTGCAAAAGGGTGTGCATGTCCTTAATGTCATAGAAGTCCACAAATGAAATGGTTAAATGATAAACACTGTTTATATTTACCACTAAGAAAATAAAAAGACTTCTGCCATTTTGGAAGTGTTTGCCCCAGTGAACTCATCAGTACAAAGTTCCTGGGAGTTCATGGGTGATACATGGAATATGGTTCCATGGGAAAATGACAATATTTCAATTCTGGAAACAATTCAAAGAATGTCCAGTTTTAAAATTATTGACCAAATACTTATCAATGCTCAAATATTGGAGAATTATACAAGGCATGGGATTGGCTTTTCCATCACTTTAAATATTTGTTTATAATTATTGTAATCAAGCTTAAATTTAAATATAATTTAAATGGTATATCTTTTAGATTCATTTTAAATTTTATTTTAAAAAATTCTTATGAGTATATATCATCATAAGCAGATATTACTCATATAAAACAGGATAACCATACTGCAATCCACAGACCTAAGAAAATAAGTAAAAAGGAGGACCCTAGGGAGGATGCTTATTTCTCACTCAGAAGGGGAAACGAAATAGACACTGGAAGCAGTTGACGAGAAGGAACAGGATGGAACCTACCATAGATGTCTCCTGAAAGACTCCACCTCGCAGAGGATTAAAGCAGATGTTGAGACTTATAGCCAAACTTTGAGCAGAAATCAGAGAGTTTTATGGGAGAGTAGGGGAGGGGTGGTGGATAAAAAGACCCAGAGGGAACAGGAGCTCCACAAGGAGTCCATTAGAGCCAAATCTGGGCCCAGGGTGGCCTGTGGAGACTGATGCACCAACCAAAGACCATGCATGGAGAGGACCTAGGTCCCCTGCTCAAGTGTAGACAATAGACAGCTCAGTCTCCATGTGGGTCCCTTAGTAAGGGGATCAGGAGCTTTCTCTCTCATCAACTCTGTTGCCTGCTCTTTGATCACTTCCCCTTGTGGGGCAGCTTTGCCAGGCCACAAAGAAGAGGATGGAGGCAGTTCTGATAAGATTTGATAGGCTGAAAAAAAAAAAAAGATTTGATAGGCTGGGGACAGTTAGTAGGGGAGCAATGCTCCCCCTCTCTGAGGACTAGGGGGGTAAAGAGAGGGAGGGTGGAGCTAGGAGGAGATAAGGGAGGGAACTATAATTGGGATGTAAAGTGAACAAATTAAAAAAATTTTAATTTAAAATATTTCTCTGTGTCTCTGTGTCTCTGTGTCTCTGTCTCTCTCTCTCTGTCTCTCTCTCTGTCTCTCTCTCTCTCTCTCTCTCTCTCTCTCTCTCTCTCTCTGTGTGTGTGTGTGTGTGTGTGTGTGTGTGTGTGTGTGTGTACATATGTGTCTGCATCAAAGTCAGATGAGAACACTGGAATCTCTGTAACTGGAGTTACAGGCACTTGTGGACTGGCTGACATGGATGATAGAAATTGAATTCAGGTCCTCTGTAAGGGCATAAATTGCTCTTAATTGGCAAGGCATTTCTCCAGACATTAGTCTCCTTTACATAGTATTTGAAAGGATCTAAAGAAATTATGGACTTGTCATAAGACCAACGTAATTGCTGGCACAAAGACTCTTGACTCACAAAAGTGTCATTTGAGTATTGTATCTCGCGTGCTTGCTGTGTGGCTGTGTGAGATAACAAGGGCACTTTCTCAGTTGTGAAAGGATTATAATAACTCCTTACTTTATGTAGTGCATTGACGTAGTAAGATAAAAATAAATAGGCACAGCACTTGATATGTGAACATTCAGACAGAAGGCAATGCTATATTTTTATCTTTTAAAAAACCCCTTTTTTATTGTCCTTGGCTGGTGCCTTAGTTTGAGCGGGACCCCTGGGCCCAAATCAGCCTATCATATTGTTCTACTTGTAGATTTCTAGGACCCTCTGGATCCTTTTATTTTGCTGTTCTCCCATGCGTCTCTCATTTAGAGTCCCAATAGGATGCCTTCCCCTCTGTCCCAGTTTCCTGGTAAGTGAAGACTTTTGCGGGACATGCCCCTTGGGCTAGTATGCAGATATAAGTGAGTATATACCATTTGATTCTTTCTGCTTCTGGGTTAACTCACTCATTATGATCATTTCTAGCTCAATCCATTTATCCACAAATTCTGGGAATTCCTTGTTTTTAATAGCTGAGTAGTATTCCATAGTGTATATGTACCACAGTTTCTTTATCCACTCTTCTACTGAGGGACACTTAGGCTGTTTCCATGTTCTGGTATTCTCCACAGTTGAGTGGAGAGTGTGATACGACTTTCTCACGTACTCTAGTGCCTCACATTTGACCATGTCCCCTGGAGGGGGAGACCTGGTGGCACTCAGAGGAAGGACAGCAAGTAGCCAAGAAGAGACTTGATACCCTATGAGAATATATAGGGGGACGTAATCCCCCTCAGGAACAGTCATAGGGGAGAGGAATAATGGGAAAATGGGGGGGGGGAGGAATGGGAGGATACAAGGGATGGGATAAACATTGAGATGTAACAAGAATAAATTAATAAAAAAAAAAAAAAAAAGATGAAGGATCATGGTAATATAGGACTTCCGAGCTCCCAGACAGTGAGGTTTTAGTAAAATTTAGCTTGTTTACATTTATTGTTGTACTGGGTATTAAAACTTTCAGAGACAAATTACACTGGCAATGTTAATTACTTATGGGAAGAAGATAAAATCCTGAGTGACCGTGTATCATTGATAAGGACCCCAATGCCTCAGACTGATGAGAATGGGCAAAATCTTCCCTAGGTCAGCCTCAGAGAATTGGCAAAACCTTCCCTGAACAAGATCAAGGAACTGGCAAAGCTTTCCTCTGGTTCTTGTGTGAATGTGGACAGAGTATACAGAAACCATCAACTGCAGTACCCGTCCTATGAAGATGTCATTTAAAGCACACATTTATTGTTTATAACATAACACAATGTGAATGCTATATAATCAGGAATAGTATCTTCTTAGGGATTGATGGGCTAATGTGTATTCACAATACTGATACAGTTATGCTTTTCAGATACTCTCTATCTGCAGTTGATTGTATCTATGGATGGGGAATCCATTGACATGGGGGGCCAACAATGTCTTTCAAAGAGGCAGAGAAAGGGTATACAGTGACATGTTTCTTACTGAAAGTGTCATTGAAGTGACTAAGCTAATACCATTGTGACTGACTCCATTGTTTGACTCCTGAGACACATTTTAGCCTTCTATTCACAATAGCCACATGTTCCTTGGCAACACATTTGAGATTTCTGTGACCATGACCCTGGTCCAGATGTATTAACCAAAACTAAGCATAAGCTAAAATAACCTAAAAGTTCTACATAAAAATTAATTGTCATGTAGAGTCTGATTACTATGTCTTTCCAAAAACAAGTGTTGCAAGGTTACTCTGACTCTCATCTAACATTGCTATAATTGTAGCTTTTGCCTTTAGAAAATTGTACCCCTGAGCTTTGGCACTGAGAGACTCTAAGGCATGAGCTGTTTGTTCTTGGCCACTAACCAAACTTTTAATTGGCGTAATGACTATAGCCATCTGTATCTGTCTCGTGTGACCCTTTCATTGTTTGGAGGCCTCAGTGAAGTTACCCAACTCAGCCTCACTCTCAACCTTCCCGTCCAGTGGGAGGTTGTAAGAAAGGTGTCCTCTGAAAATGTTCCAGGGCCCTGTGCTTCCTACTGATCCTGAAGAGGTTTGGAATGACTGTTGTGTTCCTGGACACCAGTGGATCGAATACTTCTGATACTCCTAAGATGTATGTCCCTTTCTTGGGGACTAAGAAGGATTGGACTTTTGAGGTAGTCCTCTTAAGGAACCATAATCTGGGTAAGACAGGAAACCTCATCAGGGTTAAGGAAGATAGGCCCTTTGTGGAACCTTCTTAAAGTCTATTTGTGGGGGAGGGTACCTCATGGTGTGGAGGTTTCTCTTGTCCTCTCATGCTAAGTTAACGGGGGGCCAGGGAGGCTGGTTTCATGGTTCTACCTCTCATGAGCTGAAGGCACTCTTAAACTCTAAGCCATAATATCCAACTTGTTTAGCACATCCTTATTTTCTTAGTAGAACTTTTTATTTTCTTTTGTATAATTGTGTGTGAGTGTGATTGTGTGTGCACACATACACAAATGTACATGGTGGCACCAGATGTTTTCTTCAGTTGCTGTCTATCTGTTTTTGGAGCTAGGGTCTTTCCATGGCCCACTGCCCTAGGATTTAGATAGAATGAGTGGCCAGAGAGCTCCAAGAATCTATTTGTCTCCACCTCCTTGGTGTTAGGATTGCATGCTTGTACCACTATGGCATTTCGTTCGTGGGTTGTAGCTCAGGTGTTCATGCTTGCGTGGCAAGCACTTTCCCACTGGACCATGTCCCCAGCCCCTCAGTAGTCTTCTGTATTATGGTTTTCTGTAGCTGGTATGGGTTCCTGGTGCTTGGCATCCATTTCCAGCCTTTCTTTTGCTGCTGGTTTGGGACCAGCTGAGTTTAGGTTGACTTCGCACATCTCTTGTTTTGCTGGAACCATTGTCTCTGGCTCAGATTCTCCATTCTGCCTTTTCTGAGATTGTTCTTTCATTGTTCTCGGCTGAGTACAGAGTCATCTTCCTGAGTGCTGTGAACTTCTGAACTGTGCATCCAAAGGATGGGAGTTTGTACAGATAACCCTCAATTCATTCTCTGTGGTTGTTCTGCTTACTTTTTTTCTCTTCTAGGGACTCAGGTGATGACGATAGGATGAAGACACATGACTCTCTTTATCTTTGAATCATTCTCAGTAACCAACACCATACACTGTAAGCACTATGCGCACAAACATTTCTGATTTTGTTAAATTGAATCGAATCATATAATTTGTGCATACTGTCATGGGGCAGAATAATGGAGGTGTTGTAGAATTATGGTAATTATTGGGATTGAATTTACTGAGACTAACAGATGGACACCTAGAAAAAACGAGCTAATTCTCAAGAAATGAATTAAATTGCCTTTACAAACAGTCATCAGTCCATGGTGAGAGCAATCATCATCAAATGTCTTCTGTGTTTTGTATAGAATCAGCAAAATAATTTTTAATATAACCAAGAGAAGATAATATTTTAATTTTTTACTATTTATTCTCCTTATGATCTCTTTAAGTGTATATGCAATCTATATCCAGAACATTTCAAAACATTTAATCTTTGTGTTTTACCAAAAAGAGAGAGCACACGCATACATGTGCACATACACATAGTTTAAGATTAATTATGTCTAACATGGTATGTTTGGTGGGGAAAAGTGAAAAAAGAACTATTGGCTCAATTTTAGCTTTTTGGTTTTAAGGTATGTCTTAGTCACTGTTCTATCACTGTGAAGAGATGCCTTGATAAAGGCATTTTTTTTTTTAAAGAAAGCATTTAATTGGGTCTTGTTTACAGTTTCAGAGGTTTAATCCATTATCACCAAGATGGGGAGAATGGTGGCAGGCAGGTGTGTTGCTGGAGAAGTAACTGAGAATTGCATCCTGATTCACAAGGTGGGAGGGGGCAGGAGAGGGAGAGGGAGGAGAGGGAAAGGGAACGAGAGAGGGGGAGGGGGAGAATGAATGGGCCTAATTTGGTTTTGAAACCTCAAAGCCAGTACCTGGTGACATACTTCCTCTAAAAAGGCTATACCTCCTAATCCTTCTCAAATAGTACCACTTTTTGATGAGAAAGCATTCAAATATATGAGCTCATGGGGGCCATTCTTACTCAACCCCACTCCATTCTCTGGCCCCAATAGGCTTATAGCTGTGCTACAATGCAAAAACACATTCAGTCCAACTTCTAAAGTCTCCATAATTATATAACAGTCTCAAGCCTAAGAGTCAGTCCAAAGTTCAAAGTCTCTTAACTGTAACCCTAACCTGGCCATCTTCCGTAACCAGACAAGGCCTCAAGTCATGTTCCTGGGACACCAACCCAGCCACAAAATCTTTGGCCTACAGTTTGTCCCACTTGTAGGGTGTTCTGGGACTGCAGCCTAGCAGAACTGTCATCAAGGAGACCAGAGAGTTCATCCAGCAACTTATGGGAGCAGATGTAGAGTCCCACAGCCAAACATTATATGGAGCTCAGGGAATCTTATGGGGAAGTGGTGGGAAGGAAGGATCTGAGAAACCACAGGGGTCAGGGACACATCACAAGAGCACAGACCACAGAATCAACTGACTGGGATTTGTGGGGACACACAGAGATAAGGGAGCCTGTATGGGTCTGACCTCTGCATGTATGTTTGCATGTATGTTATGGCTGAGTAGCTTGGTGTTCTTTTGGGAATTCCAACAGTGGGAGTGGGGGATGTTCTGGAATCTTTTCCCTAATTCTAGGAACCTTTTCCTCCATACTGGGTTCCCTTTTCCACACTTGATGTGAACATATATGCCTGGTCTTATTGTAACTTGTTGTGCTATGTTCGGCTGATGTTCCTGGGAGGCCTGCTCTTTTCTGAGGGGAGGCAGAGGGGAGGTGGATCTGGAAGAGAGGGGAGGTGTGTGTGGGGAGAGACTGGAGGGAGGGAAGGGAGTGGAAATTGTGGTCAGGAATTGATATATGAGAAGAATATAAAAAATTAATTTAAAAAGCAGATCACATACTTTCAATATCTGATAGCACAGCGTACACATTACCATTTCAACATGGAGGAAAGGGAGATAGTGAAGGAAGGCTTCACCTTCACAGCTGTACACAATGTCCTCTTGTGCCCTCCATGCAGGGACATCCTGGGACACACTTGGCCTCAGCAGCTTTCCTTAGTTATGGAGGTAGATTCCACAACCCCATTCCTTTATCCTTGACTCTAAAGCCAGAACCATATGGGTGAAACTGCCAAGTACTGCTGCTTCCTGAGGCTGGAACTTGGCCTCCTCTTTCATTTATATCTACATAAGTTTCTGTTGCTGATGGTTTTCCTTGTTTTTTTTTTTAATCTTTTAAAAAATTTTTTTCATAAGTTGGAAGCTCAGCTGGGTAGAATTTTGCCCTGAGGTCACCACTCTGTTCCATTTAGCATAAGGGTTTTCTTTGAACATTTTTATTTGCTTGAACATAAGACTTAGCTCCACCAGAACATTTCCTTGTGTTCCTTTTCTCCTCAAACTGTACGTTGCCTTTTTCTTGTTTAACTTGCTCCATTTCATTATGGGTCTGCATAACAGTGTTTACTAATAACCCCATGAAAGAATCAATACTAGGCTATCTTGAAATCTCCTTTGGTAACATCATTAATCCCAAACACTTTAATTCAAAACGCTCAGGTTTTTTAAGACAAAGGCAAAATGTAGTCACTCTCTGCCAAACTATCACAGGAATGGTCTCTAGGCCACGTAATTATTAGTATTCTTTTCAGATGAAATCCTCTGAACCATGCCCCTACAGTTTAGCTCACTTGCAGTACCACTATTTTCTGTGCTCCTAGTAGGATGGCTCATTAATCCCTGCTTAAAACATCTAACTTTTTTTTTTCTAGCCCAAAGTCCCTAAACCTTCTATATTCCTCTAACAAACAGCATGGTCAGGCCTGTCAGCAATACCCCAGGTCCTAGTACCAAGTTGTTTAAGTCATTGTTCTATGGCTGTGAAGAGATACCATGACCAAGGCAATTACATAAAAAAAAAATTTAATCAGGGGCTTGTTTACAGTTTCACATTCTTAGCCTACTATCGTAATAGTAGGGACCATGATGACAGGCAGGTATGGTATGAGAGAAGTAGCTGAGAGCCTGATCTATAAGGAGAGAGAGAGAGAGAGAGAGAGAGAGAGAGAGAGAGAGAGAGAGAGAGAGAGAGAGAGAGAGAGAGAGAGGAATCCTGGGAAGAAGAAGAAAAAGAAGAAGAAGAAGAAGAAGAAGAAGAAGAAGAAGAAGAAGAAGAAGAAGAAGAAGAAGAAGAAGCAGCAGCAGCAGCAAGAGAGAACAGAATTCCCTGGATCTTGAGCCTCAGCCAGTTGTGAGCTGCTGATACGGGGTTGCGACCTGAGCTTGGGTCCTCAGGAAGGGCATTGAGGACTTTTATCCGCTGAGCCCTCTCAGAGTCAGCGAACTGCTGAACTCTTTTTTTGCTCCAGCCAGTCTCCTGTCTTACAAATCTTACCTTTATCAAATAAACCACCCCTGTTCTCACTCTACCTACATGTCTCTGTTTAATTTCTAGTTCTAGCCACAGATCCAGATCCCTCTTGAGGGACCCACTAACCCCCAATGTCCAACATCAACACTATAGTTAAAATACCTTAAAATGCATTTATTCCTTGGTCATATATAGCTAGGATTAAAGTGTAGCACTTTTAAAAGTGTTTTTAATGCATATATTTAGGTGAAATGCAGAGCTTAAAAATATTATTAGTGCCTTATGTAGCACCACATGTGACCACTCCATTTCTGCAGATTAATGAAGTGTGAGGGCTGGTTTTGTCACTCTCTGTAATTTTGTGGTGATGGAAGATTAAGCTGATTGTTAAAGAAATCAGAAAACCTCTCTCTTTTTTTGTTGCTCTCTCTCTAGTCACTGTTCTTGCTAGAGAGGGTTGTGAGGGCATTTAAATATATTGATGATGTGTTTAGCTTTGCCAAGGAGACTGAATTGTTATTTTTCCTCTTGCCTACAAAACAAAACTGATGTCTTACCCTACATTGTCAATCTGTTCAAGTGACAGAATTAGTTAATAATTCTCTTCTTCAGTATGCTGTCTGGAAGAGATGTTTTCCTGAAACACAATACATTCCTTACTTAGGAGTTATTTTGTAACTACACATAAAAACATATACAGAACAGACTCAAGGGTTATTGAAAATGTGTCTCAGGAGACTAAAGTAATATAGTTCTCTCTGGTGGAAAGTCAAGTTTAAATGATTTTCAGGTACAGCTGACTCCTTCCTCTCCTTTCTCCCCACCCCCCTCCTGCTACTTCCTCCTCTCCATAAAGCTTGGTCATTTTAGAACACAAGCTAAACCATACCTTCTTCTGTTGTAAATTGGCTGTTTTTTCTAGCTAAGGTGATGTTTGATGACACAGCTTGAGTGTCTGAGATGCAAAATGGGGCATTGCATTATGCCTTGTCAGTAGAATTTATTAAGACACCACAGTACTGGAGAAAATGTGCTAAGAATAATGAGGAACAAGTAAGCATTCCTCAGGGACATTATAATCCAGCTTTCTTGGTTATGAAGGCTACTCAGGATAGCGTAAAAGATTTGGTTTATGATGTAGTAAGTGTGTGTGTGTGCATTTCTGTATGCCTGTATGTCTACATGTATCCATGTGTGTGTGTGTCTTGTGTGTCTATGTCTTTGTGTATGTGTCTGTATCTGTCTGTGTATGTGTGTCTGCATGCTTGCGTGTGTGTGTGTGTGTGTGTGTGTGTGTGTGTGTGTGTATTGTGGCCTGTTTGTATGTGTGTGTGTGTGTCTTTGTCGGTGTATGTGTGTCTGTATGCATGCGTGTGCATGGGCACAGGTGCACGCGTGTGTATGTGTGTGGGAAAGGATCCAAGTCCAGGGTCTTCATCAATTGCTCTCTACCTTACTTTTGGAGGCAAGGTTCCTCACTGAACCTGTATCTCACCTATCTGTTTAGATTGATTGGCCAGTGAGCCCCATGGATGCTCTACTCTCTCCTTCCCCAGCACTGGGGTTACAAACCTGTGCACCTTGGTTTTAATTTTTTTCACCTGTGTTCTGGGGATCAAGCTGAGGTTTCCATACTTCTTGCATGGCAAATACTTTCCTGACTGAGCCATTTCAGCCCTGATGTAAATTATTTTAGTTGAGAGTGAATAAAATCAAGTCTTCTTTCAGTTTATAGTGAAAGCTTGTATAGCAACGAACTTGTCTGACGATGCCATTCTTCAGAAGATGACTGTCTCCCCAAAGAAGCTATTTTGCTACGATATAATAATAGTGATGATGGCAGATCATTTTAAAACATGCTGTTGGCTTCATCAAAGGGTCCTGATATCATTGGTGACAGTTACATTGTGGCGAAACGGGATGCCTGGAAGATGACCTTTGCTGCCCCTACAGTCACTGGGGCCTGGGTGGCACTACTTTAGAGTAAATCAGGCTGTCACTCAGGCTGAGTATTGAGGGCAACTATTGGAGAGTTGTGAAATCATGCATACTACAGTAGTCAAAGGCTGGCTTACTATCTGTTAACCAAATGAATGAAGGGAGTCCTTGGAAATGTGATTCTAACCCTCCAGTGACAAAGACTTTAAAAAGGAACCGCTGCCCACTGGGCTCACCAGACCAACTACTGAAAATACAGAGACAGCTTGAGGTACTCTGAGAATGTCCACAGGATGCCAGTGTAGGAACGTCTGCCCAGTAGATCTGTGGAGTAGAGATGACCAGGTTCTCAGAGGTTAGAAGACTTCTGGGTGACCTGTTTACCTGTGAACAAACACTGGTGTCTAGGTCAGAACCCTGTTTATCCTGTCCCCTGCTGCTGAGTCATTCTTTTTCTATTGAGATTTTCTTTGGTCAATTCCAAATTAAAGCCACAGCAACAGTCCCTGTACAGTACACAGACGTTTCTCCAGAACTTCCTTTGAAATCTGAGGAGAGGTGGTTTGTCTGCTAGCAGGCAGAACATTACAAAGAGAATAAAAGACACCTAGCTTTAGAATATTTAATATTGGCTGAACTTGGGACATCTGTATTAAAATGTAAGGGGAAATGAGTAGTAAGGTCCCTGAGAAAACACTAGCCACAAGCACTCAAATGTAAGATTCAGAAAGCTCTCCGTAGCTGGCTAACACTGTTATTGACATAGGAAATCCTTAACAAGACAATTGTGTCCATTTCAGAGATGTGGGATGTGACGCCTAGGGTTGTGGAGAAACTTTGCACCTTTTTGTCATCCCTAGATCACACAGTCAGGGCGTGGCAAGACGGGAATTCAAAGACATCATTTTCATAGCAACCTTCCACCTCTTCTACACTGTGTCTGGCTTTATATAAACCTGCTGAGTTTCCAACGTACACGTGTGATTTCCAAAGCATGCCCAGTGTCTCTCTGCACTCTGCCGAATGACCTGATTAAGCTGGACTTATTCTACCCAACACCACGACTCTTTTACAAAATGACTATGAGTCAAAATCATATTTAACAGATTCGCGAAGGGACCAGGAAGATGGTAAAGCTGACTCCAAGATTATTCAGTGATTTAGACCTCACAGGGAAAATGTTTTAGAAAGTCAGAATAGGACTGGTGAGTATAATACCAGCTTTTAGGATTAAAGGTTGTTTCCAGTAGATCTAAACCCGCACTGACAGGAGTAGAAGCCAGTGCCCATGTCTCTGTATATATTATTGGGATCATATTTTCATGAAATTCATATTCCATCCTTATTATTCATGGGTGTATGTGATTCAGTGAGATATTTAAAATGCCCCTGGTGGTGGTGGTGGTGGGGGGGAAGGTGACCTGGCACCCCTAGCTCGAAAAACATGCAATGTGTGCTAATGGTCCAGGCTTAAAACTCCAAGTATCTTGACTGCTAACTTTAAAATGTCTTTCCACAAAGCTGTGTTCAACTTGATCACCTCTGTGCTTTCCCCTATCTGAGATACCTCAGGTAAACATAATCTCAGGAACATTCTTAGTATCATTAGTATTTGTTGGGATGATGCCTCTTTCTAGTGAAAGCTGTCACTGGAAATTAGTAGTATTAAATGAAAGCACTGTTTACTTGCTCAGAGAGTAGGACAAAGAACCACAATACGAGCCTTTTAAATCAAGACTACTTACGTTTTGTTTGTTCATTTCAGTTGCATTTGTTTGCACTGTGTTGAGTCTGCATTTTGAGTGACATGGGCGAATGCCCGCACGACGATTTTAGTAAGCACGGATTGTCACACTAATTCTCAACCAATGTAGTCCTAAGTATGTTTCTGAGTCCATAAAGCAGACATAATCACACCATGGCCATACCTGCTTCCTTGTTTTCAACTAATCTCATGCTTAAGCACCTAATGTTTATGCAACCTATTTCATGTTATGCATGATGGCAAAGAACCAAGAAACCTGCTTTCAATATGCCATATTATTTGGCAAGATTCAGATCGAGGCTTGTGGAAACCCTAAGGAGCATATCACGGGCTATTTCCTAGGGACTGCTTTCCCACACAACCCTGCCAGTCACACCAGACTGTTGTGCTTGTAAATGAGGCTATTACCTTTTGATTCTACAAAGAAAATCTCTAGGAACTAAAATTAACATAGTCCTTCTATCGAGGAGTTAAGGGAAAAACTGCAATCGGGTCTATGCTTGCCTAGCAACCGTTCCAGCATAGTAACTACTCTTCAGAATACAGGGGGAGGCAGTGTCCAGACATGAATGGAATCCAAAGGAGAGCTGATAATTATTTGCAAAGGCCTAATGACCCTTTTGGTTAGCTTTCCCTCTGATCACCACCTCTGGATATGTTGTCAGGAATTTGGCACTATGAGTCATACCCTTTGTAATTCACTTGCTTATCAAAACTACCCAGCAACCAGCCGCAATTCATATGAAAGAGTTTTCACCTTATAACAACAGGGTTTGGCAGATTTGGCAGGTAACCCAAAGCCCCAGTGCACTGGGTAGGCCTAGTGATCTGTGGAGTCCCTGTTCATTAGAAATCCAATGCTCCTAAATGTTAGCTATGTTAACTTGAGGAATTATACCCCTGAGATGGCAGTAGAATATATTACATTACTTAGAATTAAAATGCCCAGTGGCTGGAATTGGTTATGAGACCGAATCTCTGAGATGCGATTGAAATGACATTTATTTTGCTTTCTTTTCCCTTACATCCTGGTAAATTGCCAGGTTAATTTTGTTCATTTCAGAGTATATGAAAACATACTTCTCATTTTGTCCTGTCGTCCATATCATTAAAAGGAGAATGATGGTTGACTCAATTGTTTTGTTTACAGTTAGCATGGCCAAGCTTTCTGCCCATGGCTATACAGATAATTAAAGACCCAGCCCTAGCCTAGTCTTCACCTCTAGAAATGATATGTTAACTGGAACTAGGACTGAGGCATTCTTGTTAAAAGTAGCTTGTTCTCCAGGAAGGAAGTGTGTGCATATATAAATCGCTATATAAGATGCTATGTAAGAGACACTGAGAAGAATTGTCAAGAGCAGTGATGTCGGGAGTGTGGTCCTCAAATGGTACAACCTATGAGCTGTTTGTTTCCAGTCTATAAGATAAATGCAGAAAGTGACTGGTAATGTTTAAATGTTTTTACTGTCATCAATACTGATATGATGCACAATACTGTCATGTAGACATTAAGTTATTTTTATATTTTCAACACCCAGGGAAGTCATTATTAGGGTGACTATAGCTAACAAGTTAGTATTTTGTTTGTATTTCAAAGTAGCTATAAGTATAATTTGTAATATTCTTACCAAAAGGAAGCGTTAAATATTTGAGGTTGTGGGTAGACTACTCATCCTAATTATATAAAATGTGCATGTATTGGGATAGCATACTGTGTGTTATGAATATACACACTTATGTGCTAATTAAGGAAAATATGTTAAGAACCAACAGAAATAAAATGATCCACCATTGTACTTTGTAAAGTACAGACTGTTATAAAGGATTCTGTGGAAGATAAGGCTAGATTTGAGACAGCCAGACTCTAGAATTTTATAAATTTATTTTTATTGTTTAAATCTTCTGAACAACTTAATCATTTTCATTTTCCCTAAGAAATGGCTTTCTCTGCACAAAAAGACTCTCACTTTCTGCCTGCCTAATTTCCTTGGCCTCTTCTCAGTGCAGTAGTAGTCTAAGAAAAATCAATACCGGTACTTATGCCAATTTTCAAAAGGAGTCATGGTTGCCTATGCTCCATGGCCCCCTCTGAAACTCATTCCAAGTCTGTCAAGGGGTTGGAAAGCTACTTCTTGTCTGTGCTACAAGCTCTTTTGCAATTTAGAACTTCAGAAGCATCAAGGACACAGTGCTCACTGAGAAAATTAACCAGTGTCTTTGAATGCGGCATTGACACAAAGCACCCAACAATACCAAATTGAGTCAGACAACGTGTGAGGATGCAACGATCAATAGCGTCTCTGTGTGTGATGGAAAGAAATGCTGGCTGATTTGTATGGACATCATTCTTAGGCGTGGGACCAATCATTACACTAAAGACTTGGACAAATACAACCGCTTATTTGTATACTTACTTCTGTATTTAATTACTTATTGCTGTGATGTGTGCTGGGTATTGCACATGCCGCGCCACACATGGGCAGATTAGAGGAAAACCTTGTGGAGTTTGTTCTCTTCTTCTACGTTTATATGTGTTCCAGAGATCACACTCATTGCAAGCCTTGGTGGCCAACACTTTTATCTGCTGAATCATCTTATCCCTGCCCCATTTTCTTATTATAAAAGCATTACTTGATCATCATAAAAACAAAGTTAAGTTATATGGAAACTACAAAAGTAAAATGAATCCTGCCTGTAGTTCTACCATTCAGATTGTATCTTGTTTTGTTTTTAATTTGTTTATTCACTTGACATCCCAATTATAGCCCCCTCCCTCTTTTCCTCCTGGTCCTTCTCTCTTTCCTTCTTTCCCTTATCCCCCCCATTCTTCAGAAAATGGGAGCCCCCACCCCATCCTAGCACGTCAAGTTGCATCAGGACTGAGAGCATCTTCTTCCATGGTAGCCTGGCAGGGAAGCCCCACCAGGGGGAAATGATCAAAAAGCAGGCAACAGAGTCCTTGTCAAAGAGAGAGCGAGCTTGCTCCTCTTACTCTAGGGGACCCACATGAAGACCAAGCTGCCTATCAGGTACATATATGTAGGGGGCCTAGGTACAGTCCATGCACGGTCCTTGGTTGGTGCTTCAGTTTCTGCAAGCCCCTCCCCTTGGGCTCAGATTAGTTGGCTTTGCTGGTCTTCTTGTGGTGCTCCTGTCCTCTCAGGGTCCTTCTATCCTTCACCCCACTCTTACACAAGGCTCTCTATGCTCTTCCCAATGTTTGCCTGTGAATCTCAGCATCTTTTTTGATCTGCTGCTGAGTGGAGCCTCTCAGAGGACAATTATGCCAGGTTCCCATCTGAAAGCATATCAGAGTGTACTTGACAGTGTCAGGGGTTGGCTCTCTCCCATGGTGTAGGTCTCAGGTTGGATCAGGTATTGGTTGGACATTCTCTCAATTTCTGTTCTATCTTTATCCCTGCACATCTTGTAAGTAGGGTAAATTTTGGGTCAAAGTTTCTGTAGGTGGGTTGGTGTTTCCTTTCTCCAATAGAAGTCTTGCCTGGTTAGAGGGTGGCCTCTTAAGTCTCTCTGACCCTTGCTAATAGGGATCTCAGCTAGAGTCACTCCCATATACTCCCAGGAGCCTTCCCTGTCATAGGTCTTCAACTTGTTTCAGAGATGCCCCTGCCTACAGTTTCTCCTCTCTCTGCAAGCCCTCTGTTCGCCTGTCCCCCCTCCACTCCTAATCAGCATAAAACAAGGTTAAGTTATATGGAAACGTCAATATTAAAATTAATCCTGCCTGTATTTCTTCTATCCAGATTGTATCTTGTTTTAATGCATGTTTCCTCTCTGACAGTTGGGATTGTTTATATATGCTAATTATAGCAATGATTTTTCTTCTCCATTGCCAGCTGACCATTTCTCATCATAATCTTGGATTCTTTAGTAGCATGAACATGATTCAAAAGGCCCACTGTTTCCTGTATACTATAGCTGTGAAAGGTAAGTTCCCACTGAGAAGTAGCATCCCTGTCTTTGCATCATCATTATTGAAAGCAGTGACCACATGAGATAGATCACACCGTGCCATAAAGTTGGCAATAGGAGTTTTTAAAAGGATTTGAGTATAACTCAGAACGGCTGAGAAAGAGCTGTAAATCATAAAATATATACAGTAGATGCTTCAACGAAGAGAAGCCTGATCTCAAATAAGGAAATTCTGTCACGTTAGCTCAGCTTAGAGCAACGCTGCCTGTTTTGCTAAACTTACATAACCTTTCCTTGCAATTTAAAAGTCTTATGCTTTTTAAAATATTTCAATAAAGATGTCACATTGCTGAAAACACATATTTCTATGGCCACGCTGATGACAGTAGTGGTGGCAGTGCACAAGAGGTAAAGTTGTAACAACAGTTTAATGCTTAATCAAAGCAATCTGGTAGCTGAATAAATATGGAGTGTTGAGAACAGGGTAAATGATGATGTCAAATATTTTCTTAAAAATCTGATCAATGAGAAGGCAGAACTTCACTAATTTAGCATTGATGGAGTCAGTTGTTTGATTAGCAACTAAATTTTATCTTGCTTCAAACAACATGTAAATACTTCCCCTGAAGACATGCTGACCGACCTCTGTCATTTAGCTCTTAATACTTAGCTCTTCCTTAGGACCTCATTCTTATGTCATCTCTTAAATTAAATCTCCCTTTTTATGGTTAACTAGATATGGCGATGACATAATATCAGTGTTGCTGTGGTAGCATTATTGGCTACTCTTCTCTGTGCTTGGCCTTCCTCTGGAACCTGGATACTAATTGCCTAAAACAATCTTGATAGCAATACAATGATTTATTATTATGATTTATTTTTACTGTCTAAAAAAAAAAAAAAACTGGACTTAGAATGTTACTGCTATTGGAAACAGGCACAAAATTAGAAGTGATGGTACCCGTCTATAAATATAGTTCTGTCTGGCTCCAGAGAACCAATCTCTTAAACTTCTGGAATGATTAATTAAATGAAATTATTGATGAATGACTGTTTGTTCTTTTGCAGTGCTTAGTTCCCCCCTAAGGCAGTTGCATTAGTAATTTAATTAATCCTGTGCATCTCTCTCTTCTTTCTCTCAATTTCCCCTGTGGGTACTGTTGTTTTTGTTTTATGTTCTCTACTGAATCATATTTAAAAGAAGGGCTGTTTCTTTGTTCCAAATAATGTAGCAAGAACCCCTGGCAGATGACTAACACAAAGCAAGTTGCTTTTATTAAAGGTCACACACTTAATAGCATTTTTCCCTATTCACCCACATTACTCATTATCTAAGTATTTATTGACTCATGCTCCTGCATTTTTTCATGATGAGAATGATATTCTTGGGAATGGAGAATTAGCTCTAGGTGAGGCTTGGGCATCATTTGGTTCAACCTCTTACCCAAAGGAAAATCTCCTGCACAGCTTCCCTGACAAAATGTATTTTCTGATGAATTGTGGCAGCAATGGGAAAGGTTACATCAGTACACTCAGTTTCCTTACTAAATGGATGTGTATGTTCAAATCTTATACCTAATAGGTGAAATATTCCTCTGTATAACTTTCCAACCATAGCTCCAACTTTATAAATACTAAAACTAAATTTGAAATACTCTCTTTGAGCATGTCATGCAGTCAAACACTTAGATACCCATCACTCATCTTCTAAGATTCCTTTGAGCTAACTCTACTCGGTTTCCTGGCTCATGCCCATCTTTGCCCTTCTCAGTGGTCTGTACATGTTTTTTCACCCAGCGACATGAAGAAAAGCACAGCGTTACATGTCACCAAACAGACAGTAAATAAATCATTTCATAAAATTCAGTGGGCTAATTGAGTCTCAATTACGAATTTTTATATCACCATTACCAGGAGTTACCACAATTTCAGTCAAGCCCTTTTTGCTTGCCCTTCCGGGTATGGTTAGTAGATTGGGCTCCTGGGCACTTGGCATTTCATCACTCATCAGCAGATGGACAAGGTTCCTGTCATGGGCACTTTGCTTTCTTTGATAGACAAGCTCTGTCCTTCTGTTCTCAGTTCTCCCTTCATTCTTTTCTCCCTCCCTACTTCATTCTGCAGAGGAATTTTAATCCAGCAACTTCTCAGGCAAGGGATCACATTCTTAGACCTTCTAGGTCTGTGTGATACACTTTTAATCCCTCTGTCTGGAATCCAGACACACCCTTAGTATACACTTTTAATCCCAAACAATGAAGGTAAAGTTAGTTTGTAGAAGGAAGCTGCCATGTTTAAAGGGATGTCTGGTGAGGGGTAGACAAAGTGATGAATCAGAGAAAGATTTGACAGAATTAGTCAGAAATAGGACATGCCCAACTCTCACCAGAACAACACGGGAAAGAGAGGCAATTTAAGAGAGTTCAGGAAGAGGCAGTTTAGTTGACAGTTTAGTAGACAGGTCAGTCAGCTGAGAAACAATGGGAAATCAGTTGAGAGACAGTGCAGTGGCAGTTCAGTTCATAGCAGTTCAGCTAAATTCACTCAGTTCAGTTGAATGGAGTTGAGTTCGGGGCACTTCACTTGAGTGAGTACAGTGCAGTGGAGTTGAGTTTGTTAGTGGGTTTGTGCAGAGGCCGTTAAAGCCAGAGAATAAGAAAGAGCCAGAAGATGAGAACAAATTGCCAGAGTTAGTTTGAGGTGAAACAGAGCAATTCAGTGAGAAGCCAAGAGAAGCCAGACTGAATCAGTCATCTTGGAGAACAGATTGAGCCAGAACAGCTGAGTTGAACCAGCCAGCCAAAATTCAGAAAGGTAGAAAAGGTAAGTTTATTTAGCTGCAAGCCTCTGAGATGAGAGAACAATTACATCTGGTGAATAAAAGTTACTTTTACATCCTCCCTCCCTCCCTCCCTCCTTTCTTCTCTTCCTTTCTCTCTCTCTTCTTTTTATTCATTATTTTTTAAGACACAAAGATTGAACAGTTTTGTTGGGTGTGAAGCCTACAAAAGGCATTTTCCTGCCTATTTAAAACCTTTAAAATGTTTATGCTTTCCTCACTAATGAATAGCATTAGTATAAGTTAATCTCCTAACTTAGTCAACTTTAAAGTAGAGCTATACAGTTCTGTGATTTGAGCCTTTTAACACAAACAACATCAGTTTCTATCATGATGCATAGTTATATCCTAGAAAGCTATCTTAGTCATTGAGTTAGGTTCTGAAAGCCAATTTTATGGGGCATCCACATGCTCCCCACACTTTATCAGTTGAAGTGCCAATTATACCCGACAAGCTCATATGCCATCAATCCCCTTGTAAACCAAGCCAGACTCTTCATCCTTGTATGCTAATCCTCCAGGAATCCTTCTCTTGAGTAATGCTTAGCAGGGATTTTAAAGCTTTGCCCACAGTTTTCCCAAAGTGTAGAATCTTTACTTAAAATTAGTGTGTGTGTGTGTGTGTGTGTGTGTGTGTGTGTGTGTGTGTGCGTGTGTGTGTGTGTGCGTGTGTAATACGAATGCCAACATGCACTATTCTAAGATGGGTTCCTATTTGTATTCCCATGGACAGGGTGGCCACACACTTATTTTATTTTTAGCTTCACCTCGTTGTGCACTATAGTTCTAAAATTGGCCGTTCATCCCTCACATACTGCTCTATGATTGTGCACAGTAGCATAGTTCCACAGCACAAACTTTGACATCATTGAGTTAAGAAGAAAAATGGACACACTATAAAATATTCTCTGTGTTGATGCTGGAGACACTTGTATTTGGTACATACTCAGATAAGAAGGACCTCTGAGTAACAGGAAGGCTCATGCCAGTAACTCAATGCTGCCTTAAAGACAAGCACCATCTCTCCATTGGGTCATTATTTTCCCATCAAGGAAAATTAGAAATCAAGCTTTTCCCTTTGTCAAGTTGCCATATGGACAGGGAAGAGGAGGACTGACCCACGGAATGTAGGAAGATGCTGTGATCAGGGTCATAAGGAAGTCTGGCTATAAGAAGCTTGTACCTAATTTATATGCAAGGAATTTGAAAGCCACAGAAAGGGTATTTTAAATAAAATTAATGACTGTGACATTTCTAATAGGAGGAAAAGATACCATCATGGTTAAAAACAAACAATTTACACCAACTCTTCTTCTCTTGGTTTGTCAGGTTAAATGATATACTGGACACATGAACTATAAGGGGTGTTTTTTATCTTTCGATGAAAGTCAGCCGTCATTTTTTTGTGAAGGCTCATGAAGCTTTTCAAAAGAAGATTCTAGAAATAAGTACCTGGAGTATCTCCAAGTATTATAGTGTTGAACAACCAAGGAGGATTCCCCAGGATACTGATTAAACCAAGTTAGAATTATCAAGACTCACTTGGCCACTAATGTTTATAGGCCATCACCTCTCACTTTGATCCAATGTGTATTATAGGCATCTCCCAAACCCACACATACACATATTATAGGATATTTATGGACAGGTGTCATGGGTTTGATGAGTATAAAGGCAGGTGCAATGCAGAACCGATGGGTTATAATTGTCAGTGTTGGGAAATTATATTACTACTACATTTAGGCTGAAAGAAAGAAAATGAGAAAGATCAATGTTTAAGAAAAAATTGAAACATTTCTGGAAAAAAAAAAACCAAGATCCTCAAGAACTTCAAAGAAAGTGTAAGGTGGTTTAGTAAAGAAAAACATTTTATTAAATGTGTGTGTATGTGTACACGCAAGTATTGGTTGACAGAGGGATAACATTTGTAAAAAATAAAATGTACATTAAAGAGTTTTTTCTAGAACATATATACTTTGCTAACTTCTCAGAGGGATATTGTTTCGATAGTAGACTTTGTGACTAAAGTGCAAGCTTTTCTGTCTCTTCCAAGGTTTCACTCTGATTAAATTCAAATATGGGATAACATCTCAGAATTATGCAAATATTGGATGAGGAAATATACTATTTAGAGAAGTGAACAGTGTTGAACTGACATAGTAAGATAACAATATCTATTTTTTGTTACTTTACTAACTTTAATAAGCTGGGTGCAATAGTGCAGGCCTGCAATCCCAGCACTTGGGAGGCAGAAGCAGGCCGATCTCTCTGAGTGTGAGGTCAGCCTGGTCTGCAAAGGGAGTCCAGGACATGCAAGGGTACACAGACAAATCCTGCCTTTAAAAGAAAAACAAAACAAAACAAAAGAAAAAGATCTCTAATACATAAGTAAAATGACATATCTCTTCTTACCTGTAACTGTCAAAAATTGCTACCAGTGAGTTCACATGAATTCTTCTCCCACTTTGGCCCCATGTCAATAACTGGTCTCTGACGTAAAGCACCATCTATGATGTCATCAGAGTTTGTGGGACAAGGCCAAAATCCAGGGATATTCATTTATTAGGCGGTTGTACTTGTTGCTCACATCTCTTTTGGTTTTTCATTGGCTGAGCAAGACAAAATCAGTATTTCAGTCAGTCATAGTGTGTCCTTGCCTACTATGGAGAGAAAACAAAAGTTTTTTTTTTTTTTCTTTTTCTTTTTTTCCTTCTCAGATTATTTTAATGTTGTACGGATTCTGGTTTCATGGGAAATCCACTCCAGTCTGAGATGTCCCAGTGAGAAAGGTGGAAAAGAACCGCCTCCCCAGCTCGATTTTCAATCACTCGCATTTTATTCGAGGGAGACAGGCAACAAATAAGGAAATAAACAAACACAAAACTTTAGATAGTACTACATGTTAGGGATAACAATAAATTAAAAAGCCAGAATTACAAGTAGCAATGGAAGCACTCTTGGGAATGGCTTACTCTGTCAGATGATCACAGGAAGGATTCTCAGAAGATGTGGTAGAGTCGGAGCTGAGAGCAGATGATGAAAGGAGCTGCCCGCCACCACACAGAGGACCGGGGACTCTGAGGAGAGAGGGCAGTCCGTGAATTTGAGTGAATGAGAAAAAAGTTGTCTTAAACAAAATCTCAGTCATCCAATTTTGTCAGTTAAGACCCAGGAGCCAGATGCTGGGGTGAAGGCTTTATGTAGAAGTCTAGTGGGAAAAAGAGAAAGATTTATACTCCTGTTGCTTTCTGAATGTTCCTGTTTGTGGGATCAGCACCCACCTTTTAAGATTTTGGATTCAGCTCTTTATCTCACACTCACATGCAAGCATGGAAAGCCCACCCATGAGGCAATGTGAAAGCACACTCTGATGCCCCAAATCAACCTGTAAGCCCCACCTGCCCAGGAACCAGGCAGCTTCCTAGAATGCTGGGAATTGTAGTTCTTGGAAAATAACTACATGGGGAAGTAAGGTGGCCTATAGGTTTGTCCTTATAAACTCTTGGAACATGTGGCTCAAGGCTAATCTCAGCTGGGAAGTTCTGGGAAGTGATCCTGATCAAGGTCCATCTCTTGGTTAGTACTTAATATTTAATAAATACTTGCTTTAAATATGGCCCAAAATGGTGGAGTTGATTTTTTTGGCTAGTGACAGGATTAACAAGTCTAAGCAGGTGACTGCCCACAAAGTTCATTACATTTAATTAGATTTATTCACGGGTCTATAAAGTTCTTTCATGAACATGTGCACATAAATGCCAAAGTATAGCAGATTGTTAGCTGGGCTTGTGTGACCAGGGCCAAGAACTTACAAGTGCAAACTGAAAACAGGGCTTGTAACAGATTAATCACGGGCTTGTAAAGATTTTAAGGTTTCCTGCACAAAAATCGTCAAGGCACATTTGGCAGAAAATGGGAACAGTAATCCAACTAGAAAATATGAAATCAGTCTCCCAAGGCCAGATTATTTACCAGAGGTGTGGTTCACAAAGCAGTGAAGGCTCCTGCCAGTCACACAGCTACGAGAGGAATGTGAGTTTAGAAGATTGGAATCAAATGTAGGTAGCCAAGGCTTAAGGCTGGCCATAGACAGTGCTTTCTGAGAGACATAACGGCTCAGGAAGTGGACGCAAAGCTCAGTGAAAACCACCAGGGGTTGTTGTTTCAAATATTTTAAGGTTATGGAGTCAGATATTCATTTTGTGAAGGAAAAAAGTTTTAACATATAATTAAGAGAGAGACAGATGGGAACATTGGAGGGATTGGGAGAGAGGTACGGTGGGTAGATATGAGCAAAATCCATTGTATATGTGTATGGGCATTTCAAAGAATAAGAAAACATTACTAAATTAAAAAAGGATCTAATATCTCAAGAATAATAGCAAGCAATGACTCATAGGATTGCATCACGCTGCAGCGTCTGCCAGATAAACCATGACCAGTGTGAAAAACCAGGCGCTGGCGGCAGAGAATGCCATTTGACAGGAATACATTAAGAAACTCAAGAAAATAACCACAGATGAGCAGTTTTAGTTCAATGTGTGTTTGAATAGGTGCACGGATGATGGGGTTCCATGGAATGTACCTTCATACTAACATCTCCCAAGAAGCTCCAAGTGAGGACCTATTCCTTAGAATAAAATGACGCTCTGGCTCCTCTTAGAGTAGGTATTGAAAGGTTCAGTGTTTTGTCCAAGTCGTGAGGAAAAGGATAGCTCATCTCTCTAATGATTTTAATGTTCTTGAATTCATTACCCAACGTGTAGAAGAAGAAACATCCATGCTTTGGCACCGAAGTCAGGTGTTGTAAGGATTCATGAACCAGGCTTCGTTACCTGTCCTTTCGAGGCTGCCCCAGAGGCACACACTGCTCATAATGCAAAATGGCATTTGCCTTAGGAGTTGTTGCCAGACTTTAGAAGGCATGGAATTTGCAGATGTCTCTCCAGAGGAGGGAGGGAATTACAGGGAGAATTTGACATTTCCTTCCTTTGTTTCCCAAGCCACCATTCCGCATTTCCACTCATCGCGAGAAGCCACTTAATAAGTGACTGATCCCAGAAAACCCACTTGCATATAATGAGAACTCTTTAATTATCAATTTACTTTGATTTTTAACATGGCACGCACAGTAAAATATTCAGTGACATATTAAATGACATATTGCATTTGAAAAACTTAAGTCAATGAAAAAATTGTATGATGCATATAAGCATTGATTTGATTTCATGTAGGTCAGATTTAATAAAACCCTAATCAAGGCATATTTTCTTTCTGACCTAATGTTTAAAGTTCAAAGACAAAGTTATTCTAATTAAATTTGCCACTAAGTTAAAAGATTTAAAACAATTTTTTTTTTACTCTTAAATATATTTGTGTTAGGAAAAACTAATCTCAAATATTGGCAATCTTGTTATAATGAAAGACTATCTATTGGTTATTACTATAAAAAAGATTCAAAACTGAAATGTTTGTGGGAACAGGCCATCAGTCTGAGACTGATTTTGATTGACATGTTTCTTAGAATGTTTTGTTGTTGTTGTTTTGGTAGAAGTTTCAAGTTAAAGTGGTTGTCCATGTTTAAATATTTCTCAACATATATTCATTATTGTATTAGAATATTGATGTTCTGTGGGGGAGGGAGTTCTGGGGACTAGTTTCTAATCACAAGCAATTCCCTATAATGAGTCCAAAAGCATAGATTGAGTCAGTTGTAGGAAAACATCTTTTTAGTTGATGGAGAACTGTAATATTCAAGACAAAACCCTCTGTTTACATTGATGTTGTTTCAGTAAAACATACCTACTCTCTCAAGTATGCCCAAGTCCTAATCCTCAGAAACCAATCACATGACTTTATAGGACACAGAAGACTTTTTTGTATAATTATCCTACATGCCTTGAGAAGAAGGGATGTGTTGGTAATGCATAGAAGATTCCTCTGAGATTAGATTATTCCATCCTCAGGGAAGCTCTTTAAGACAGGAAGTGAGTGTACTGGATTTCCAGATTTCATGAACTGTCATCCATGCTAGGGTGGGTTTTGATGGCGTAATTGCCTTTGAGTCATTTCTGCTTCTGTAAATAATCCCTCACCCACATTCCCGTAATTAACCCCAATAAAATTATTTGGTTCACCAAGTTGGACCTTAGTGGTGTCTTACTTAGGGTGATGAAACACCATGACCAAAAAGCAAGCTGGGGAGGAAAGGGTTTATTTGGCATATGCTTTCACATCACTGTATATCATCAAAGGAAGTCAGGTCAGGAGTTTAAACAGGGTAAGAACCTGGAAGCAGGGGCAGATGAGAGGCCAAGGAGGAGTGCTGCTTACTAGTTTGCTTCTCATGGCTTGCTTAGCCTGCTTTCTTATAGAACTCAGGACCACCAGCCCAGCGGAGTATGGGACGGGCCCTCCCACAGCAATTGCTAATTAAGAAAGTGCCTTACCCAGCCAAGGAGAATATAGGCAGTAAGCTTCGAACCCCTACCACGACCTAGCCGACGAACATGATACTCTCCACCGTTGAGTGGAGAGTGAGATCTGACTCTCACACGAACTCTGGTGCCCCTTTTCTGACCATGTCCCCCAGATGGGGAGACCTGGTGGCACTCAGAGGAAGGATAGCTAGTTACCAAGAAGAGACTTGATATTCTGAGAGCGTATATAGGGGGAGGAGGTCTCCCTCGGTCACGGACATAGGGGAGGGGAGAAGGGGAGAAATGGGAGGGAGGGAAAAATGGGAGGAAACAGGGGAAGGGCTAACAATCGAGATGTAATATGAATAAATTAATAAAAAAAAAAGATAAAAAAAAAAAAAAAAAAAAAGAAAGTGCCTTACAGGCTTGCCTAGAGCCTGAACTTAAGGAGGCATTTTCTTAATTGACACTCCCTCCTCTCAGCTGACTTCAGCCTACTTCAAGCTGACATTAAACTAGCCAGCACAGGTGGCAGTATTCATAGTTTGGTTTGGAATGATCTCCCTTCTGGGGGTAAGTGTGTGTGTGTGTGTGTGTGTGTGTGTGTGTGTGTGTGTGTTGCATTTCCCAGGGAAAATCTGTCACTCAGTGTGTGTCAGGAACATCAGATTTAGAGAATTTGCGAGAATTCAGACATCTAAGAATGAAAGGGATGATTAGAGAGAGGGAAAAGATGGGAAGAGGGGTGGGGTGGGGAAGAAAATAAATAGAGAGATGAGATGATGCTTTGTAGGTCTGAAGGTATTGGGTCACAGCCATAGAAGACAGCAGCCTCTAAATGTTAGAAAAGGCACAGTAATGAATTTCCCCCTGCATCCTGCTTTGTTCATTTTAGACTCCGACTTTTGGGTCTGGAAGTAAATCTGTGTATTTTTTTAAAAATTCAATTAGCTTACATCAATTTGCTACAGCAGCATTCACAAGCAAGCTCAGCCGTTAGTTATCTTTCTTCTTTTCCCGGAATGCATCTCTGGAGTTCGCATGGTGGGTCTGAAAAGGGATGTTTAGTTTGCCCGATATTTCTGTGCTTGAACTTAGACTATAAAACTTCTGGGCCTCCCTTGGTTTATGGGGCTATTTAGGAGATAAAGTTAGCAAGAGAATGGATCAGAGCACAAGATGGAATGGACCTCAGATCCTTGGTGGAACGATAAAACACTACCAGAATTTAAAGTCTGGAAACTAGTTGGAGGTTTTGTTTTGTTTTGTTTAGAATGTTAGTAGTGAGATGAGGCCAGTCTGCTGATATTTTATGTTAAAGGAGAAAGAGCAGAGGGGCGCCCCAATGTGCATTCATCTTCATCCTGGGGTGCCACACAGCTCAGGTTGACAGGTGCTGCCTTACCACAGCAAACATAGGCAAAGGGTTTCTTTGTTCTAAACTGTGTAGTGTATGTATCCCGTATGCTAAACGAGATAAAGTGATTTAAGCATATTTATTACTAGAGACAGTAGCCAGATAATTATCATGGTCTGTAAAATGAGAACGTGTTAGACAACATTGCTAGGTGAATTCAAAGTCATAAACACACCAGACAACAGATTTTGGAGTTGTTCAATCTTCTTCCTTAGCATTATGTCTGGGACATTAAATATTAGAGGTATTCAAGAAGAGCTTCACCTACCATAGCAAAGTCACCAGTAGTGTAGGAGATCAATGTAACATTTTTACCTTAAAAAAAAAAAAAAAAAGCCAAGAATTAAAAAAAACAAAACAAAACAACAACAACAACAACAAAAAAACAAAAACCACACAACAGCAAGTTCACAAGTGGTTTGCATTGAAGTAAAAAGCATTAAACATTTTTAATTGAAATTAAGTTTTGTCCCATACAAAACAAGGCAAATTGATCTTATGTTTAACATTTCTGTATTCTCTGCAGCAAAACAAAGTAATCTTATGAGGCAAGGTAATTTCTTGAAACATGTAATAAGTCTTTGCATTATTATACATAGTGTGAGCATTCACGTAACTGTTACCTAAGTTGGGATCACTTTTATTTAAAATGGTGTAGGATAACAGCGACATCGTAAGCATGCCTGCGCTCCGTACTGTACGCTGTCCTCTTCTGGTGCTCTTGGTGTGTTCACAACAACTGAATGGCACCCCATTCTTAGACCCACGTGTAATTCCCAGCCTGTCTCTTTCTCTCTATTGTTGTGTTCCTCCTTAGATAGTTGTACCGGTGCACGATGACAAACAGCCTGAGATGGCACCAGATTGCTCTCTCACCTCCCTCTGATTAGACTGGATGCTCTTCCAAGAACTCTACTTGTTGGATAAAAGCACACTGACACCAAATCTGACATGCAATTTGAACAGCCAATTTTTTTCGCCGGGCGCGGTGGCGCATGCCTTTAATCCCAGCACTCGGGAGGCAGAGGCAGGCGGATCGCTGTGAGCTCGAGGCCAGCCTGGTCTACAAAGCAAGTCCAGGACAGCCAAGGCTACACAGAGAAACCCTGTCTCAAAAAACCAAAAAAAAAAAAAAAAAAAAAAAAAAAAAAAAAAAAAAGTGTGAGCATTGCACACTTAGATATTCATGAGAGGAGAAAAGCAAACGTTCACGCTTTTAAAGCCTAGCTATAGCAATTGCCCAAGAATCAGGTGTTGTCTGTTCATGGCTAACAGTTGGAGACCTTGGTGTAGGCTTTTTGAGAGTAACCCGTGAGTGTACCTACTGACAAAGCTGCTGCTTCTAAACTCCATGAATGAATTGCTTGTGGAGAAGAGATTTGCTACCGTGTTAGTAGTGAGTTTTGTCTACCTATTTAAATGTTGTTCAAATACTGCTTTCTGAGTAGTACAAAAATCATAGTTAATTTAGTGCTTTTTTGTTCCAGGCATACCCCCATCCTTGCATCCCAATTTCAAAGTGGAAATAGATGAGACTTCATGGACTTTCTATACTGAGATCAGGTATTCAGAATGTGAGAAGGGCTCGGTCTGAAAGTGGGCAGCACTAGTCGCTGGATTTGGGCTCCGGGCTGTGTAAATTGGAGAAATTGAGCTGAGTGAGGAACTTGTGAGAGTTCCTTCTACAGTCCTGTGGCTGCAGTGCACCAGCTGCTTCAAGGGCCTGTGCTGAAGTCATTTTTATATAACTGTGTTTCTTCTCTTAGTTTATTTCCTAACCCAACCATCACAAAATCAGTTGAGACTTTTTCCTATTTGTTTATAAAGCTACACAGCACAATCTTGAGCAGTTTGGTCTGTTCTTAACCCTCTATGTCATCGTGCCTTATTCGCGGCAGCAAACGTCACAGCGACACTGGCACTTTGTAGCTTTCATTGCTCCATCTCCTTCTTCCTGATCTTTCTACCTCTCCCTGTGTCTGAATTCTCCTGCCTGCCCTCCTAACTCCTCCTCCCCTGGCTGGCAGGAAGTCCAGCCCTATTCCCTGCCCTGCTCATGGATGGGCTGTAAGCTGCTCTATTGACACAGCAGGAGGACATTGAGGAACAGAGTTTACACAACAGTTAGACAGGAAATCAGAATTTAAACTACACAGTAGACTTATATCTGCAGTCCTGCCATTGTGACTTCTTTGCAATGGTGGAAATAACCTGGAACCATAAGGTACAATAAGCCCTTTCTCTCCTAAGCTGAGTTTTTTGTCATTTATAAGGATATTTTAATCACAGCCACAGAACGAAACTAGCAGAGATGGCACTTCTTGGATAATTTTTTTTTTTTTCCTTTTTTTTTTTTTTTATTAATTTATTCTTGTTACATCTCAATGTTTATCCCATCCCTTGTATCCTCCCATTCCTCCCCTCCCCATTTTCCCATTATTCCCCTCCCCTATGACTGTTCCTGAGGGGGATTACGTCCCCCTATATATTCTCATAGGGTATCAAGTCTCTTCTTGGCTACTTGCTGTCCTTCCTCTGAGTGCCACCAGGTCTCCCCCTCCAGGGGACATGGTCAAATATGAGGCACCAGAGTATGTGAGAAAGTCGTATCACACTCTCCACTCAACTGTGGAGAATATTCTGACCATTGGCTAGATCTGGGAAGGGGTTTAAAGTTTACCTCCTGTATTGTCCTTGGCTGGTGCCTTAGTTTGAGCGGGACCCCTGGGCCCAAATCTGCCTATCATATTGTTCTACTTGTAGATTTCTAGGACCCTCTGGATCCTTTTATTTTGCTGTTCTCCCATGCGTCTCTCATTTAGAGTCCCAATAGGATGCCTTCCCCTCTGTCCCAGTTTCCTGGTAAGTGAAGGCTTTCGTGGGACATGCCCCTTGGGCTAGTATGCAGATATAAGTGAGTATATACCATTTGATTCTTTCTGCTTCTGGGTTAACTCACTCATTATGATCATTTCTAGCTCAATCCATTTATCCACAAATTTCGGGAATTCCTTGTTTTTAATAGCTGAGTAGTATTCCATAGTGTATATGTACCACAGTTTCTTTATCCACTCTTCTACTGAGGGACACTTAGGCTGTTTCCATGTTCTGGCTATTATGAATAAGGCTGCTATGAACATGGTTGAGCAAATTTTCTTGTTGTGTGCTGGAGCATCTTCTGGGTATATTCCAAGGAGTGGAATAGCTGGGTCTTGAGGAAGCCCTATTCCCATTTTTCTGAGATAGCACCAGATAGATTTCCAAAGTGGCTGTACTAGTTTGCATTCCCACCAGCAATGAAGGAGTGTTCCTCTCTCCCCACATCCTCGCCAGCATGTGGTGTCGCTTGAATTTTTGATCTTAGCCATTCTGATGGGTGTAAGATGGAATCTCAGAGTTGTTTTGATTTGCATTTCCCTGATGACTAAGGAGGTTGAGCATTTCTTTAAGTGTTTCTCAGCCATTTGATACTCCTCTGTTGAGAATTCTCTGTTTAGTTCCAAGCCCCATTTCTCAATTGGGTTATTCGGTTTGGTGGTGTTTAATTTCTTGAGTTCTTTATATATTTTGGATATTAGACCTTTGTCAGATGTAGGGTTGGTGAAGATTTTTTCCCAGTCTGTAGGCTGTCGCTTTGTTCTCTTGACAGTGTCTCCTGCCTTACAGAAGCTTCTCAGCCTCATGAGGTCCCATTTATTAATGGTTGACATTAAGGCCTGGGCCGTTGGTGTTCTGTTCAGGAAGTTGTCTCCTGTGCCAATATGTTCCAGGCTCTTTCCCACTTTTTCTTCTAAGTGAGTTAGTGTCTCTGGTTTTATGTTGAGGTCTTTAATCCACTTGGATTTGAGTTTTGTGCAAGGTGACAAATATGGGTCCAGTTTCATTTTTTTACACATAGACCTCCAGTTAGACCAGCACCATTTGTTGAAGATGCTATCCTTTTTCCATTGAATGGATTTGGCTTCTTTGTCAAAAATCAAGTGACCATATGTGTGTGGATTCATATCTGGGTCTTCGATTCGATTCCACTGATCAACCAGCCTGTTGCTGTGCCAGTACCATGCTGTTTTAAGTACTATTGCTTTATAGTACAGTTTGAGATCAGGTATGGAGATTCCTCCGGAGCATCTTTTATTGTACAAGATTGTTTTAGCTATTCTGGGTTTTTTGTTTTTCCATATGAAGTTCAGAATTGAACTTTCAATGTCTTTAAAAAATTGTGTAGTTATTTTGATAGGGATTGCATTGAATCTATAGATTGCTTTTGGTAGGATGGCCATTTTTACTATGTTAATTCTCCCGATCCATGAGCAAGGAAGATCACGCCATCTTCTCAGGTCATCTTCAATCTCTTTCTTCAGAGTTTTGAAATTTTTTTCATACAAGTCCTTCACTTGCTTAGTTAGGGTAACTCCTAGATATTTTATATTGCTTGTGGCTAATGTGAAGGGTGTGGTTTTCCTAATTTCTTCCTCTGCAAGCTTGTCATTTGTGTATAGGAAGGCTACAGACTTTTTTGAGTTAATTTTGTATCCAGCCAATTTGCTGAAGGTGTTTATCAGCTTTAGGAGTTCTCTGGTGGAGTTTTGAGGGTCACTTATGTACACTATCATATCATCTGCAAAGAGGGATAATTTGACTTCCTCCTTTCCCATTTGGATCCCCTTGATCTCCTTTTGTTGTCTTATTGCTCTGGCTAGAACTTCGAGTACTATATTGAAGAGATATGGAGAGAGTGGGCAGCCTTGCCTTGTTCCCGATTTGAGAGGAATTTCCTTGAGTATCTCACCATTTACTTTGATTTTGGCTATTGGCTTGCTGTATATAGCCTTTATTATGTTGAGGAAAGTGCCTTGTATCCCCGATCTCTCTAAAACTTTAAACATGAATGGGTGTTGAATTTTATCAAATGCTTTCTCTGCATCCAAGGAGATAATCATGTGGTTTTTTATTTTCAGTTTGTTTATATGATGGATTACATTGATGGATTTCCGTATATTAAACCATCCCTGCATGCCTGGAATGAAGCCTACTTGGTCATGATGAATGATATCTTTGATGTGCTCCTGTATTCGTTTTGCAAGTATTTTATTTAGTATTTTTGCATCTATGTTCATAAGAGAAATTGGTCTGAAATTCTCTTTCTTTGTTGAGTCTTTGTGAGGTTTAGGTATCAATGAGACTATGGCCTCATAGAATGAATTTGGTAATTTTCCATCCATTTCTATCTTTTGGAGTAGCTTGAAGAGTATCGGTATTAGCTCGCCCTTAAAGGTCTGGTAGAATTCTGCACTGAAACCATCTGGCCCTGGGCTTTTTTTGGTTGGGAGACCATCGATGATTGCTTCTATTTCTGTCGGGGAAATGGGACTATTTAACTTGTTTATCTGTTCTTCATTCAACTTTGGCAAGTGAACTTGATCAAGAAAATCGTCCATTTCCCTTAGATTTTCAAATTTTGTGGCGTATATGCCTTCAAAGTAGGATCTTATGATTCTTTGAATTTCTTCAGTGTCTGTTGTTATGTCTCCCTTTTCATTTCTGATTTTGTTGATTTCAATACTGTCTCTCTGCCTTTTAGTTAGTTTGGCTAATGGTCTGTCTATCTTGTTGATTTTCTCAAAGAACCAGCTTTTGGTTTTGTTGATTCTTTGGACTGTTTTCTTAGTTTCTAATTTGTTAATTTCAGCCCTGAGTTTGATAATTTCCAGGCGTCTACTCCTCTTGGGTGTTTCTGCTTCTTTTTTTTCTAGGGCTTCCAGTTGTGTTGTTAAGATGCTTATGTGCGATGTTTCCAATTTCTTTTTAAAGGCACTTAGTGCTATGAATTTTCCTCTTAGCACTGCTTTCAATGTATCCCACAAATTTGGGTATGTTGTTTCTTCATTTTCATTGAATTTCAGAAACTCCTTGATTTCTTTCTTTATTTCTTCCCTGACCCAGGTGTCATTTAGCAGAGAGTTGTTTAGTTTCCACAAACGTGTAGGCTTTTTTTTTTTTCTGTTGTTGTTGAATTGCAGCCTAAGAGCATGGTGATCTGATAGGATACAAGGTATTATTTCAATCCTCTTGTATCTCTTGAGGCTTGCTTTGTGACCTACGATGTGATCAATTTTGGAGAAGGTTCCATGGGGTGCAGAGAAGAAGGTGTATTCTTTCTTGTTTGGGTGAAAGGTTCTATAGATATCTGTTAGATCCATTTGACCCATGGCATTGGTTAATGATGTTATTTCTCGGCTTAGTTTCTGTTTCAATGACTTATCCTTCAGTGAGAGTGGGGTGTTGAAGTCTCCCACTATTATTGTGTGGGGATCGATGTGTGGTTTAAGCTTTTTTAGGAGATCTTTTACATATGTGGGTGCCCTTGTATTGGGAGCATAGATGTTCAGAATTGTGATGTCATCTTGGTTGACTTTACCTTTGATAAGTATGAAGTGTCCTTCCTCATCCCTTTTGATTAATTTTGGTTGAAAGTCTATTTTGTTCGATACTAAAATGGCTACACCTGCTTGCTTCTTGTGACCATTTGCTTGGAATATTTTTTCCAACCTTTTACCCTGAGGTAATGCCTTTCATTATGGGTGAGATGTGTTTCTTGGATGCAGAAGAATGTTGGGTCTTGTTTATGTACCCATTCGGTTAGTCTGTGTCTTTTTATTGGAGAATTGAGGCCATTGATGTTGAGAGATATTAATGACCAGTGACTGTTAAGAGTCTTAATTTTGATGTTGTTTCCAGTCGAGCGTTTGTGTAGTTGTGTTTTTGCCATGGGATAGTTATCTATTTCCTGGGTAGTTTTGGTTGTAGCTTGACCCTTTGGGATGGAGTTTTCCTTCTAGTACCTTCTGTAAAGCTGGGTTTGTGGATAGGTACTGTTTGAATTTGTTTTTGTCATGGAATATTTTGTTTTCTCCATCAATGGTTATTGATAATTTTGCTGGGTAAAGTAGTCTGGCCTGGCATCTGTGTTCTCTTAGGGTTTGCAGGATCTCTGTCCAGGACCTTCTGGCTTTTATGGTCTCTGCTGAGAAGTCAGGTGTAATTCTGATAGGTTTACCATTAAATGTTATTTGGCCCTTTTCCCTTGCAGCTTTTAATATTTTTTCTTTGTTCTGCATGTTTTGTGTTTTGATTATTATGTGGCGGGCAGTTTTTCTTTTCTGGTCAATTCTATTTGGTGTTCTGTAGGCCTCTTGTATGTTTATAGGCATCTCTTTCTTTAGATTGGGGAAATTTTCTTCTATGATTTTGTTGAGAATAGTTTCTGGGCCCTGGAGTCTGATGTCTTCTCTTTCTTCAATGCCTATTATCCGCAAATTTCTTCTTTTCATGGTGTCCTTAATTTCTTGGATGTTTTGTGTCAGGAGTTTTCCAGATTTGGCATTTTCTTTAATGGTTGATTCAATATCTGTGATTGTATCTTCTAGCCCTGAGATTCGTTCTTCCATCTCTTGGATTCTGTTAGAAAAGCTCACCTCTGTGTTGCTCGCCTTCTTCTCTGAGGTCTCACGTTCTCGTTTTTCTTCTGTCTGTGTGTTTATCATTGAATCCATTTTCATTTTCAGATCTTGAACTGATTTTTTTATTTCTTTCATCTGATTTTTTGTATATTCCTGAGTTTCTTCCATTGCCTCTTTATAGGTCTTCAGAGCTTGAACCGTTTTAGCTATTTCTTTCATCTGGTTGTTTGCATTTTCCTGCAATTTTTCCAGTTCCACTCTATGTGCTTCTTTTATGTCTCTCACCTGTTTGTCTGCGTCTTCCTGCATTTGATTACGAATTTTATTTGTTTCCTCCATTATCATTCTCATTACTAAGGATTTGAGGTCATTTTCTTGTATTTCCGTTGTATTTGAGTTCTCTGGGTGGTTTTCTTTGGGATAGCTGGAAACTGGAGACGCCATGTTGTTTTGGGGTTTTTTGCGTATGCTTTTTCGTTGTCCTTTAGACATCTTGCCGTCTTTGTTTTTGTTGGGTAGCTTCCAGAGTTGAATGGAGGGTGTCTGATGATAGATTCACTTGTTTTCTTACGATTTCCCTAGGCTGCGAGCTCAAAGCTTCACTGGTGTGGATGTTAGGAGGTTAGCCCTGTTGTTCTGGTCTCTCACAGCCAGTGATCCTCAGTCCCCCTCTTCTGTGGATCCTGCAATTGTTCTGGGTCTCTGAATGAGCGTTGGGTCAGGCCAAGGTATCCACAGCCTTCTGTGTTCCCTGCCAAGTCCAGCCAGGAGCACTGGGACCGAACCACGGGCAGAACTCAGCTAGATTCTCAGGGCCAGAACCGTCTGCCAAGCTCAGCTAGGGATTTTGGGCCCAAAATGCACACAGGGCCCAGCCAGAATTTTTGGGCTGGGACTACGCACCAAGCTCCACTAGGGTCTTTTGGCCCAAAGTGCGTGCTGTGGTCAGTTATTGACTCAGGGCCCGAACTGACCACCAATCTCAGCCAGGAATTCTGGATTCAAACTGTACACTGTGTCCAACCAGAGTCTTAGAGCTGGTGGAACCGAGAGCTCTGTCCAGCCTGTGCCACAGCAGGAGAACTGCGGCTGCTCTGAGTTAGTGCCAGTAGTGGAACAAGTGCTCCACCCGGACTGTGTCACCGCAGGGGAGCTGCCGCTGAGCTGAGGTGGTGCCTAGGATGGAACCGCGCACGTCACCAAGCCTGCGCCACAGCAGGAGAACTGCGGCTGCTCTGAGTTAGCGCCAGTGGTGGGACAAGTGCTCCGCCCAGACTGTGTCCCCGCAGGGGAGCTGCCGCTGAGCTGAGGTGGTGCCTAGGATGGAACCGAGCACGTCACCAAGCCTGCGCCACAGCAGGAGAACTGTGGCTGCTCTGAGTTAGCGCCAGTGTTGGAACAAGTGCTCCGCCCGGACTGTGTCCCCGCAGGGGAGCTGCCGCTGAGCTGAGGTGGTGCCTAGGATGGAACCGAGCACGTCACCAAGCCTGCGCCACAGCAGGAGAACTGCGGCTGCTCTGAGTTAGCGCCAGTGGTGGAACAAGTGCTCCGCCCGGACTGTGTCCCCGCAGGGGAGCTGCCGCTGAGCTGAGGTGGTGCCTAGGATGGAACCGCGCACGTCACCAAGCCTGCGCCACAGCAGGAGAACTGCGGCTGCTCTGAGTTAGCGCCTGTGGTGAAACCAAGTGCTCCGCCCAGACTGTGTCACCGCAGGGGAGCTGCCGCTGAGCTGAGGTAGTGCCTAGTGTGGAGCAGCGTGCTCAACTACGCCTGCGCCACAGCAGGGGAGCTATGGCCACGCTGAGTTAGTGCCTCAGGCAGAATTGTTTGCTGGGCCGGGCCAATACCCGGGACTCTGGGGCCGAACTGTCCGCCGAGTCCAATCTGGGTCCAAAGGCTCCACGCGACCCAAATCCTGCCCCGAGTCCCCTCTCCCGCAGCAATTCCCACCAGCCACCACACCAATCGCCTCCACCGGAAGGCTATGAGCTGCAAACCTCAGCCGCCGCTGCTGGTGCCGCTGGTGCTGCCGCCTCTGCCGCTGCCGCTCCGATCAGAGAAAAACCACGCTCCTCCCGTGTGGAGGGGCACGCAGGTCCTCCGCACCCTGGTCCCTCCGAACCGTGGAGCACTCCCGCTGCCGTGATGTTCGGACCTCGGTGTTCCTGGCTCAGAAATCTGTGCAATTCCCTGAATTGTTCACTGGAGCCTCCAAACGCGGTCCACACTGCTCACCGCCATCTTGGATCCTCCTTCTTGGATAATTTTTAACTATCCAGAGCTTGTAGTGTTGTCAACACTGTCACTGGGTCCAGCCTTTTCTTTCAACACCACAAAAATCCCAATCCTCACCCTCACCCTTGGCCATAATTTCATGGCTCAAAAGGTGATATGGGTCTGTGTCTTGTTACCATTGTAGACCATTAGACATCTCTGTACCTGACATGGGCCCTTTTTGGATTTTTTTCATCTTATTGCTGTCCATGAAGCAATTGATTTTATGGTATTTGTCACTTGGTTGTGGTTCTTTAGGATGGTAACTATGGGTAAGAGGGTATGAACACGTTTGATAACCAAGCAATGACCACTGGTAAGTGTTCACCTCTACAGTCTCTATTACTTGTGACTTTATTGTTTAGTCTATTCTTCTATGTGATTGAAAATTGCCAAAATTAAGAAGCAATTTCATATACTTAAGCATAATGATGGACAAAATAAAATGTAAAGGTGACAGAATTTAGCTAGAGGTAATAGTTGTCTTAATCTTTTTTTCTTTTGTGGTTTAAATAATTACTTTCTTGAAAACAGCAGACACTACAGATATAGTTTGTGAAGCATACATTATCTGTTTTTAGGCAGTAAGTGAGAGAGAGGGTTTTAGTTTGGTTTGCCAAAAATGCTTCAAAGACATTTACCATTTTCTTTAGTTTTTACCCATCATGCAACAAAATTGTGAGAAGCTTAAAGTAAGATGACTTACAGATGTCTGTCTCAAGGACAGAAAGATAAGAGTTGCTTCACTGCGTTTGTCAGGAACATTCATATCTCCCCACACCTCATCCAACAGGTCCCCACCACACTAAAAATCATCCTGCAGTTTCTCTCTACCAAGGACCTATAACCAATATCAGAAGAATGTCCAGCTAAAAGCTGAAAAATAAATTTTAAACATTTCTTACTTTTACTTGCAATTCAACTGTTTAAACAAATAATAGAATATACACTTTCTATTGTTTGATGCATAGATGAAGGTCTGCATCAATGGGGGTAGTTTTAATTACACAATCTTTTCAGGCATGCAGCCGATGCTAAGGGTTGTTGCTGCAAAATTGCAGTAGAGTTCTGACAGTAACTTATAATTATGTGTGGAAACTGTCCTGAGTATGTATCTAAGAAAGTACCTGAGATCTTGGCCACTGACTGTGGTAGGAGACCTTCATGTCCAAAGCCTAAGATGAGAATAAAGCTGTACTCACTTCATTCATGGGAATTCCTAGATAATCTGCCATCAAAGTCAAAGACACCTTTTGGCATCAGAGCCTCACAGGCCCCATCTGTATGGTATTTCAAGGGTTTCTTTATTTTTTTTTAATTAGTAAATGTAGACAACTTGAAAAACCCTCTTCTGTTTCCGTGGAGTCTAGGGATTTCCAAATTTAACGTCAGTGTAATCCTGTGTGAAACCAGAGAAAATTTTCTTTTTCCATTTTTTTTTTCTTTTTGAAATGAGAAGCTCAGTGGCATGAAGTGGCTTTCTCAGTCATGAACACCTAATAACTGGGCTAGCGGTGTGCTGGTAACAAGTGATAAGTGTAGTGAGCAGTAGGCTGCAATACAAATGCCTTTGTGTATAAGTCACTTTCCAACAGATGCCAGAGCTTACTAACTAATGGGAGGCTGTTGTAAGGTGACTCTACTGTCCCCTCAGTCTGTGGTGCCATGGTGGGTCCACAATAGTCATGGAGACCTTAAAGAGAAAGGAGGAGCCAGGTTAGTCAGTGGCAAAGTGGTGAGACACAAGAAGGGCCAGTGAAGTGAAGCCTTCTCAGGAAGCAAGCCTGCAAGGTGGGGAAACTGCGGAAATAGAACCTCCCACTGACCTTCCAGAGAGTATACAACCGGACCCAACCAACACCTTGAGTTTGAGTTTAGTCCACTGAGAATGATTTCATGTCATTGCTTGCAGGCCTGAATGAGTGTGTGTGTGTGTGTGTGTGTGTGTGTGTGTGTGTGTGTGTGTGTGTGTGAGAGAGAGAGAGAGAGAGAGAGAGAGAGAGAGAGAGAGAGAGAGAGAGAGAGAGAGAGAGAGAGAGATTGAAAGAGATTTCAAGGTTCTAAAGAATATGAAGATAAATGATGGAAAGGGCTTAGAATTTTTAACATAGATGTGGCTTTTTTTCCTGTAAGCTTCTGTTCCCCAAAGCACACCTCCCATGAGCTACCAGGATATGTTCAATAAGGCTTTACCTATTAATGTTCCTGTAGCTGCTGCTTGGTAGTGATACAACTGGCAACCAAGCTTGCATATAACAAAGGGCATCTGAGATCCAATATTTGCCTGTGACATGAAGTGTTTGTTGAGGAGCACGCCTCCCCCATCCCCCCACCCCACCCCGCACCCACCCAGAATGGCGTGTGGTCGTCTCTGCATTGTTTCTGAATTGGATAACTTGACACCTTTGTTAAAAATCAGCCAACAGTAGGCCAATTTCTATGAATTTGTATTGGCTACTGTGGCTGCATGACACAGTAGTTTATTTCCTTCAATTTTATTCTTCTTCAAAATTGTTATCTACATCATTAGTGTTTTCATATTAAAGTTAGATATTGTCAAATCATAAAATAGACACTGCCCGGATTTTGAATAGCATTTGTAAAACTAGCATGAGATGACATGCTGATGAAACTATTGAGTACACCAACTCTGAGGCCAAGGTTGGTGTTGAGAATCATCCTCATTGTCCACCATAGTCCTCTAGCCAGGGTCTCTCAATCAATCCCAGAGCTCACCAATGTAGCTAATCTCATTAGCCAGCCTGATCTGGCAATGCCCTGAATCTCATTAGCTAGCTTGTTGGGGGGAATTCCCTGATTCTGTTTTGAAAGGCTGGAATTACAGGTGGCCTTACACACTCATGTGACATTATGTGGAATCTGGAAATCTGAAATTGCAGTCCTCTAGCCTGCTTGCCAGGCACTTTCACCTCAGAACCATCCCCCCAGGCCCATAATGTGCATATCTTAAAGTTCTTTTCAGTTCACACATCCTGCACCGGTTTCTTCATTACAAATGGTCCATTTGTTGTATTTTGGTGGTTTATTTTGAAATTATTGATTCTTTTTGTGGAAAAATTCAATGGAGTTTGACCTTACATTTGGCACCCTTGTACAGTTCACTTTGTAGTGCGCCTACTTACTTTGTGGCTTTACAGCATCTTCAAAATGAAGGACAACAGTCTGTCATGCTCTGGCACTGCTGAGATCTCAAGCTCATTGTTAGAAAGAAGTGACAACAAGACCCCGACTCTGCTCCTCGTCGGATGAGGAAACAACCATGATGCTCTTAGCTGCAGGATTCAAAAGAATTCACTGTTTTGTTAGTTGAGTGCATTTTGGATTTCATAAAATGTCTCAAGAATGGCATAGCGAGGCCTGCTTTGTTCCTGTTTGTGGTTTTGGAAGACGTGCTTCCAGAATGTCTTCTTCCCCTCTTAAGTCTACCTTACATTATTCTACCCATCTTTGTTTTTATAGTCCAAGTGCATGTTTTCCATTTTTATAAATGACATGATGTGGATGACTCTGTTTAGTCCAATCCATCAATATCAACCTTTTTCAGATTTTTAATCCATTAAGTAAATTTAATTCTGATAGATGTAAAAGTATGCTCTTGTAGCTCAGATGAAATTTGGCCTCCAGTTTCTTCTCCTGTTTTTGCTTTTATTTTCATAAGCAACAGGAGGGGGCTTGACAAAGGGTCCCCGTGCCACTCCATTTGGGCTGTGGTAGGAGAAATAGGATGGGAGAGGAGGCAGATGTGTGGTTATACTACAGAAGAACTAAGTCAACAGAGAAATTCAGGGGTGTTGCTTGGGATGTCTGTGGCTTCCATCCCTAAGCAAGACATTTCTGCCACAAGCTTCCCCTGTCACAAGCTTTCGCTGCCACATGCTGCCTCCAAGGTTTGTCGTTTTATCCTGGGCCAAAAGCAAAGGGCCAAGTAACCACAGACTGAAACTCTGTAAACCCTGCGTCACAGAGATCTGTCTCTTGTGATAAGCTGTGTATTTTGCACTTTGTCACAGGCATGGAAATCTGGCTCACACACCAGGCTGCAACGTGGAGGTCACCTGGAGTGTTTGTTTGAAACACAATACAATTTGGATTGTAAGGAGCCTAAACATCAAAGGAGAACTTGTGAAAACCCAGTCTCAATGAGAAAATAGAATGTTCCTAATGTAAATGCTCACTGTGGCAATAAATAAATAAATTTGTTGGTAGAGAAGTAATTCAGAAGATAGTGAAATATTATGGCTAAAGCTAAGAGTACCCAGCACACTTCAGAACAGCTGACACTATACCATAAAAGCAATGTCAGTTACCTTTTTTGGCCAGACAGGGAGGCACTGTGTGATTTGACACAAGGTCTTCCCTATAGGAACTCCTCATGAAATGAAGTGAAACTTTAGAACATCATCTTAGTAGTTCATTTTCATCTCACAAGTCATTACCATCTCTCAGAACTGAGACTGGAGAGGCATCTTATTTAGGACACATCACCAAGTTTGACATCACTCGTAATCTAGGGACAAGTGCAATTTCTTAGAGCAAGTAATGTTTACATTCCATTGCATGTAAATGTAGTGATATTCTGAGAGTTTTACAGTAATGATTTGTGTATGGCAAAGGAGTTTTAACACTTTTGCTTTACCCTGCCTCAAGAAGAGTCAACAGGTAGCACTTCAAGTGCTGAGCTTCATATATAAAGAATTAAACTGTGTCCTGAGCTGTAGTCAGCCTTCCTCCATATACCATTTGCTTCTTACACATCGATAGATGTTGAGACTTAGAAATAAAGCCAAGCGCTCCTCATGTGGAAGCCAAAAACAAAGTGGTCTCTTCAGAAGAATGAGCTTTAATCTCTGTGATTAGCGAGGTAAGCATTGGTTCAGCCTCATAGGGTCTGAGCACCCTGGGATGGAAACAAAAAGACATTAGAAGAAGAATTAGAATCCAGACAGTTTCTTTCTGTCATTATCTACTTTTTTTTTTTTTTTTTTTTTTTTTACCATAACACACACTTCCTCCACACAAAAGTGTGTGTGGGCGATTAGGGTGTGCCTTATGGTCTAATTGCTGTTTTTCTTGTTTTATTGCTCTAAAATATGGGTGCGTCTTATGGTCAGGTGCGTCTTATAGTCCAAAAAATATACTATTTCTTTGGAAAGCAGAGAAAAATAACAGGCCTCTCATTAAATAAAGAGGAGTCCGCAGAGGTTGCAAAATGGATGGTTATGTGTCCCTTTTTTTTTATTTTTGAAAATTTTTCATTTGCTTTGAAATTCTCCAGTATAATAGGGTCATTGTACAGTTCTTCTTTATATATATATATATATATATATATATATATATATATATTTGATTGATGTTTACAGTATTAATTGAAGTAGAAGGAATTGGTTTATCATTTGGGCTTTGAAACAGTTTTAGGGGAACAGTGTCTGTCTGTTAAGTACAAACAACATGAAAGCTTTTGCAAGAAGTCAGTCTACTCAAATAAAGCCAGGACAACACTGATGAGAGGGTCAGCTCATTAGCTCGCAACTTTGGCTTGGGTGGAAGAGATTCCTACAGTAACTCCACAGCTGCTTTCTGTTCATTCTAAGTACAACATTCTAAGTTTACAAATGGGAAACTGTCAACACTAGAGAGAGAAATGAAGAATAATAGAATTGTAAGTTCTAAGAACCTGAAGTTCTTCTGAAGGTTATCCTAAAGGTCAATCTCAAGGGAATCATGTTCCTTCTCTCATTTCACACTGGAGGAAACTTGGAATGTGCAGGGGAGGAGGGTAAAATGGATGCTGTGGTCAGGGGTTGCTTTTGTGTGCATATGTGCATACATGTTTACAGCTGTGTGTGCAGGAGTACAAGAGGAGGGCACAGACCAACACCCGATGTCTGTCTCAATCATTCTTCATCTGGATTTCTGAAGCAGAGTTTCTCAAAGAGCCTGTCCCTTTATCATTCAGTAGATCTGCTGCCTCTGAACTCGAGGGATTCTTCTGTCTCTACCTCAACAGCGCTGGTGTTACAATCATGTGCCACCATGCCTCCTTTAAAAATAAGTTTTTAACATGTGTTCTGGGATAGAACATGAGTCCTCATACTTGCAAATCAAGGCCTTTACTGACAGAGCCATCTCCACAAGCCTCAAAGGCCAAGATTTTACAATTGTCTTGGTGTTTTCAGAATACGAACTGATTTGCTACGTACAAAAACATTCCATATCTTACATCTGTTCAATATTTGTATATCAGAGTTCTCCAGAGAAGTAGATATTTTAAGAGTATATGGAGGTGGGGAAGAGAAGAGAAGAGAGGGAGAGAGCTATCTTATGAGAAACTGTCTTACAGGAGGAGTACGTGGGGAAATTTTCCAGTGTGTTTTCTGGAAGCTGCCAGGCTCAGGAAGGCCAGTGATATAATCCATCTTGATTTAAAGGTCTGAGAGTGATGAAGTTCTGAGGCCTGAATCCCAGGCTGAGCCCCAAACTAGAAGGGAAATGACTGAGCTCCAATGAGGGAAGAAATAAGAGTGAATTCTTTCTTCCATAGCCCTGTGCTGGGTCCAAACATCCACAGATTAGACAGTGTCTATTAATACAGTAGAAACAGCTACTTCCTTGAGTCCATAGACTCAAGAGTCCATTACCCTCAGTCACACCAAGGACATCTCCAGTTACAGCCACAGTTTGGAAAACGAGTTTCATTAGCCAATGCTCCATTCTAGGCCTGTGTGAATGAGGAATCTGTCGGACTCATCCCATATGCTTACTTCATGAAGGTTATAGAGAGGAAGATTTGAGGTGGGGATGAAGCAGAGCATCACACCTAAGAGACATTCAAGGAAGGGCATGAGCAAGAAGGAAGTGGAACAAGGTTGATCAAGCAGAGGCTCAAGGGAAAGGATTTACATGAGCTATGGCTTCAGGTAGACATAGGAAGAAATGGCTTGTGTGCGTGTTCCAAATGAGCCAACTCATGGGGGAACCAAGGAAAAACAGAAAACAGTTTACGGAATCCTGGTTGAAGACATTCAAGTTGGCCCTCTTCTTGCACTTGCTTTGGGAACTTCGAGTTGTAGTCTGTGGCCATGAACCTCCTCACAGAATCCATCACCTCCAGAGCAGTTGCTTAAGAGAAGATCCAGGCTGTATGGTCCAGGATGAGGACGCAGCCAGGTCATAGTGTCTCAGGGCATCATCTTCCTACTGTGAGTAGCACAGATGATCCAGCTGGGGCATCGTCCTCATCTAAATATGATGCAAGATACATTCCTGTCATGTAGTCTGAGGGCATCATCTTTCTTCTCCAAGTAGGGTGCAGGCTACAGCAAGGTCATACTATCAGTGGATATTGTCATTTAGGTCACAGTGGTATCTGAGGGGATCATCCTGTCTCCCTTTTCTGATAAGAACCCATCACTGAATTTGGTGTAGTATCAAAACATTTCTAAAAAGTTACATTTCACCCTCCCCTCCTTCATTCTCCAAATAACTATTCCCACTGGGGTTGAGAGGAACTCTGATGGACAATGAAGCCATATTGGGAATTGCTATATAGCAGGACCTCATGGCCTGCTAAGTTAACACATAAATCTCATTATCCTAATTTGTTCAATTCTCATACTATTGTTCTCTTTTATGCATTTTGAAATATAGATGTATAATGTCCTCTAAAACTACATGCTGTTTACATTTGAAATCAATTTCTGACATAGGAGAACACACAAGCATATTGCAAACAACAGTCCTCATAAACTTTAGTACTTTAATTTTATCTTGAAATGAATATCCTCACTCCATGGCCTAATTCATACTGAAAAGATTCCATTCTTTTTTTTTATTATTTAAAAAATATTTATTTATTTATTCCTTCATATTACATCTCAATTGTTATCCCATCCCTTATATCCTCCCATTTTTCCCTCCCTCCCACTTTCACCCTATTCCCCTCCCCTATGACTGTGACTGAGGGGGACCTTCTCCCCCTGTATATGATCGTAGGGTATAAAGTCTCTTCTTGGGAGCCTGCTATCCTTCCCCTGAGTACCACTGGGCCTCCCTATCAAGGGGATGTAGTCAAATATGGGGCACCAGAGTTCATGTGAAAGTCAGTCCCCACTCTTCACTCATCTGTAGAGAATGTCCTGGCCCTTGGCTAGATCTGGGTAGGGGTTCAATGTTTACTGTAGTGGGTACATTCCCAGCCGCTCTGCACCCCGAGAAGGAAGCCTGACGGCCTTGCTTGGCATGTGAACTCAATCCTCCTGGACTAGGGAAAGCAACCATTCATTTTTTTTTTTTAAGCCTGAATTGTTTTCTGGAGAGAGAAGCCAATGTGTGGAGTATTTTTTTCAGTTTTAGGTTTGTGTTTATTTTTTTTTTCCTTTTCTATGTATGTAATTCTCTGTGGTGATTAGTGTAGTAGATAGACTCACACATACCAGTGCCTTCTCTTTGTACTGCTGAGAATTTTATTTATTTGGTAAAATAACAGTGTAATAGTAACTTTTATTTGCCTGATGTATTGCCATCTCCAAAGCTTACTACCTCTTTCCACTAACTTCTGCTTAGTTCCAGAAGCTTTTAACATTAGTAAATCTTATCTAGGCCAGGGGTGTTTTTATCCTCTGAGACATAGTACTGAATAAGCTCACCCTTTCTAGCTCTTTCTGAACTTGGGCTGGATGGTTCAACTCACTTGTAATGGCAGAAACTCTTCTGCAAGCTGACTGATTCGAACTTGCTTCTCTCAGCTTCTGACTGAATTGCTCTGCGTGGCCTCATACTAAACTTTGGCAATATGTTTTAATCCTCTGCCTTGTCATCTTCACCCTGTCTATCTTGTTCGCTCTTCAACCTCTTTCTATAAAACACTCCAGGGAAAACTATCTCCAAATTCCATGAACTGAACTGCCACAAACTCAGCTCCACTGCACTGCCTCTCAACTCACTGACTCAACCAAACTGACTGACAGAACTGACTAGAACTCAAAGATCTGCATGCTTCTGTCTCCTGGTATTAAAGGCATGTCTATATTCCAGCCAGATCACACAGACCTAAAAGGTCTTTGGATGTGATCTGTGCCAGAGCAGCCTTGTTCTGAATTAAAACTGCCCTACCTAACAAACAGTTGAATATTGGAAATTTAATAAAAATGATGGCCCCTTGTGTTAATATAAATATCTATCTGTTTTAATACATACTCATATGTTTATTTAAAATATTTGTCTGCATGTCTGCATGCATATGTGTGAACATTTACATACAGGGTCTGGAGGCTGGAAGAGGGTGTTAGTTCCCTTGGAATTGGAGTTACAGTCTGATGTTACAAAAGGCCATATGGGCACTGGGAACAAAACCTGTGCCTTCTTGAAGTGGAAGAAGTACTTTTAACTGCTGAGCCCTCTTTTTATCCCCCAAATAATATGAGATGCATCTGTTCCTTTGTGTTTCACCTGTCTGGGCAAGAAAATATGGTAAAATATTCTGTGTATCTTGATAGGAAAGCAATTATATTCCTCACTATAGGACAAAGTGACAAAATAATAGTGGCAGAGGAATAAAAAATTAAGTGAACCAGGATGCTGAGGTATTTTCCCCAGGAGTATTTGTTTAAGTTGTCACTGCTATTACTGACACTTGAGGAAATTACCTGAGTTTATAGGGCTTTATCTTGGTTCAGTTGTTGGCCACGTGTCCCCATCACGGGCTGCAGTAAGGCAGAACACTGAGGCTAATAGACACTGTAGGGCAGAGGTATGACCTTATGCTGGAAAGCAGAGCACCAAGGAAGGAGGCAGGGTTCAAGAGCCACCCTCCAAATCAGACTATAGCTTCCTCCTGGTCTAGTCAAAGTTTTACCAAGTTTATTACATTGAATCATTATTTTAAAAAATATGCTCATGGATACACCCAAAGTGAGTTTATAAAACTTAGAGGTGTCTGTCATCCCAATCAAGTTGACTGTATTTACCTTTCCAGGGCATTTATTATATACTAGGTTATTTAAAAAATTATAAAATACAAATGCAACTATATATATTTTTTCCCACAGCAAAGATTTAGAAGCCAAGCAGGGTGGTGAATTTGAGTCACCCATGTGTTTAGATGTACACATGAATAATGTAGATCCTACATTTATCCCTCTTTCTTATCTTTATGCCAGTTATCATGGGGTCACCAGTGATACCTCTAGCACAATGAAAAAACCCTGAAATGATTGTGTTCCCATGTAATGGATAATGGCAACCCTAATAGTGTATACTATTAGGCTTAGAATAACTAAAAATGTTAATTGTTTCTTGAATCAGAGACACTTTTCTTGAATTTATGAAATGGAAATTTTGCACAGGGGAAAATATTTCTTTTTTTTTTTTAATTTTTTTTATTTTTTTATTAATTTATTCTTGTTACATCTCAATGTTTATCCCATCCCTTGTATCCTCCCATTCCTCCCCACCCCCATTTTCCCATTATTCCCCTCCCCTATGACTGTTCCTGAGGGGGATTACGTCCCCCTGTATATTCTCATAGGGTATCAAGTCTCTTCTTGGCTACTTGCTGTCCTTCCTCTAAGTGCCACCAGGTCTCCCCCTCCAGGGGACATGGTCAAATGTGAGGCACCAGAGTACGTGAGAAAGTCGTATCACACTCTCCACTCAACTGTGGAGAATATTCTGACCATTGGCTAGATCTGGGAAGGGGTTTAAAGTTTACCTCCTGTATTGTCCTTGGCTGGTGCCTTAGTTTGAGCGGGACCCCTGGGCCCAAATCTGCCTGTCATATTGTTCTACTTGTAGATTTCTAGGACCCTCTGGATCCTTTTATTTTGCTGTTCTCCCATGCGTCTCTCATTTAGAGTCCCAATAGGATGCCTTCCCCTCTGTCCCAGTTTCCTGGTAAGTGAAGGCTTTCGTGGAACATGCCCCTTGGGCTAGTATGCAGATATAAGTGAGTATATACCATTTGAGTCTTTCTGCTTCTGGGTTAACTCACTCATTATGATCATTTCTAGCTCAATCCATTTATCCACAAATTTCGGGAATTCCTTGTTTTTAATAGCTGAGTAGTATTCCATAGTGTATATGTACCACAGTTTCTTTATCCATTCTTCTACTGAGGGACACTTAGGCTGTTTCCCTGTTCTGGCTATTATGAATAAGGCTGCTATGAACATGGTTGAGCAAATTTTCTTGTTGTGTGCTGGAGCATCTTCTGGGTATATTCCAAGGAGTGGGATAGCTGGGTCTTGAGGAAGCCCTATTCCCATTTTTCTGAGATAGCACCAGATAGATTTCCAAAGTGGCTGTACTAGTTTGCATTCCCACCAGCAATGAAGGAGTGTTCCTCTCTCCCCACATCCTCGCCAGCATGTGGTGTCACTTGAGTTTTTGACCTTGGCCATTCTGATGGGTGTAAAACAGAGTCTCAGAGTTGTTTTGATTTGCATTTCCCTGATGACTAAGGAGGGTGAGCATTTCTTTAAGTGTTTCTCAGCCATTTGATACTCCTCTGTTGAGAATTCTCTGTTTAGTTCCAAGCCCCATTTCTCAATTGGGTTATTCGGTTTGGTGGTGTTTAATTTCTTGAGTTCTTTATATATTTTGGATATTAGACCTTTGTCAGATGTAGGGTTGGTGAAGATTTTTTCCCAGTCTGTAGGCTGTCGCTTTGTTCTCTTGACAGTGTCTCCTGCCTTACAGAAGCTTCTCAGCCTCATGAGGTCCCATTTATTAATGGTTGACATTAAGGCCTGGGCCATTGGTGTTCTGTTCAGGAAGTTGTCTCCTGTGCCAATATGTTCCAGGCTCTTTCCCACTTTTTCTTCTAAGTGGCTTAGTGTCTCTGGTTTTATGTTGAGGTCTTTAATCCACTTGGATTTGAGTTTTGTGCAAGGTGACAAATATGGGTCCAGTTTCATTTTTTTACACATAGACCTCCAGTTAGACCAGCACCATTTGTTGAAGATGCTATCCTTTTTCCATTGAATGGATTTGGCTTCTTTGTCAAAAATCAAGTGACCATATGTGTGTGGATTCATATCTGGGTCTTCGATTCGATTCCACTGATCAACCAGCCTGTTGCTGTGCCAGTACCATGCTGTTTTAAGTACTATTGCTTTATAGTACAGTTTGAGATCAGGTATGGAGATTCCTCCGGAGCACCTTTTATTGTACAAGATTGTTTTAGCTATTCTGGGTTTTTTGTTTTTCCATATGAAGTTCTGAATTGAACTTTCAATGTCTTTAAAAAATTGTGTAGGTATTTTGATAGGGATTGCATTGAATCTGTAGATTGCTTTTGGTAGGATGGCCATTTTTACTATGTTAATTCTCCCGATCCATGAGCAAGGAAGATCATGCCATCTTTTCAGGTCATCTTCAATCTCTTTCTTCAGAGTTTTGAAATTTTTTTCATACAAGTCCTTCACTTGCTTAGTTAGGGTAACTCCTAGATATTTTATATTGCTTGTGGCTAATGTGAAGGGTGTGGTTTTCCTAATTTCTTCCTCTGCAAGCTTGTCATTTGTGTATAGGAAGGCTACAGACTTTTTTGAGTTAATTTTGTATCCAGCCAATTTGCTGAAGGTGTTTATCAGCTTTAGGAGTTCTCTGATGGAGTTTTGAGGGTCACTTATGTACACTATCATATCATCTGCAAAGAGGGATAATTTGACTTCCTCCTTTCTCATTTGGATACCCTTGATCTCCTTTTGTTGTCTTATTGCTCTGGCTAGAACTTCGAGTACTATATAGAAGAGATATGGAGAGAGTGGGCAGCCTTGCCTTGTTCCCGATTTTAGAGGAATTTCCTTGAGTATCTCACCATTTACTTTGATTTTGGCTATTGGCTTGCTGTATATAGCCTTTATTATGTTGAGGAAAGTGCCTTGTATCCCCGATCTCTCTAAAACTTTAAACATGAATGGGTGTTGAATTTTATCAAATGCTTTCTCTGCATCCAAGGAGATGATCATGTGGTTTTTTATTTTCAGTTTGTTTATATGGTGGATTACATTGATGGATTTCCGTATATTAAACCATCCCTGCATGCCTGGAATGAAGCCTACTTGGTCATGATGAATGATATCTTTGATGTGTTCCTGTATTCGTTTTGCAAGTATTTTATTTAGTATTTTTGCATCTATGTTCATAAGAGAAATTGGTCTGAAATTCTCTTTCTTTGTTGAGTCTTTGTGAGGTTTAGGTATCAATGAAACTATGGCCTCATAGAATGAATTTGGTAATTTTCCATCCATTTCTATCTTTTGGAGTAGCTTGAAGAGTATTGGTATTAGCTCGCCTTTAAAGGTCTGGTAGAATTCTGCACTGAAACCATCTGGCCCTGGGCTTTTTTTGGTTGGGAGACCATCGATGATTCCTTCTATTTCTGTAGGGGAAATGGGACTATTTAGCTTGTTTATCTGTTCTTCATTCAACTTTGGCAAGTGAAATTGTTCAAGAAAATCGTCCATTTCCCTTAGATTTTCAAATTTTGTGGCGTATATGCCTTCAAAGTAGGATCTTATGATTCTTTGAATTTCTTCAGTGTCTGTTGTTATGTCTCCCTTTTCATTTCTGATTTTGTTGATTTCAATACTGTCTCTCTGCCTTTTAGTTAGTTTGGCTAATGGTCTGTCTATCTTGTTGATTTTCTCAAAGAACCAGCTTTTGGTTTTGTTGATTCTTCGGACTGTTTTCTTAGTTTCTAACTTGTTAATTTCAGCCCTGAGTTTGATTATTTCCAGGCGTCTACTCCTCTTGGGTGTTTCTGCTTCTTTTTTTTCTAGGGCTTCCAGTTGTGTTGTTAAGATGCTTATGTGCGATGTTTCCAATTTCTTTTTAAAGGCACTTAGTGCTATGAATTTTCCTCTTAGCACTGCTTTCAATGTATCCCACAAATTTGGGTATGTTGTTTCTTCATTTTCATTGAATTTCAGAAACTCCTTGATTTCTTTCTTTATTTCTTCCCTGACCCAGGTGTCATTTAGCAGAGAGTTGTTTAGTTTCCATGTACGTGTAGGCTTTTTGTTATTTCTGTTGTTGTTGAATTGCAGCCTAAGAGCATGGTGATCTGATAGGATACAAGGTATTATTTCAATCCTCTTGTATCTATTGAGGCTTGCTTTGTGACCTACGATGTGATCAATTTTGGAGAAGGTTCCATGGGGTGCAGAGAAGAAGGTGTATTCTTTCTTGTTTGGGTGAAAGGTTCTATAGATATCTGTTAGATCCATTTGACCCATGGCATTGGTTAATGATGTTATTTCTCGGCTTAGTTTCTGTTTCAATGACTTATCCTTCAGTGAGAGTGGGGTGTTGAAGTCTCTCACTATTATTGTGTGGGGATCGATGTGTGGTTTAAGTTTTTTTAGGAGATCTTTTACAAATGTGGGTGCCCTTGTATTGGGAGCATAGATGTTCAGAATTGTGATGTCATCTTGGTTGACTTTACCTTTGATGAGTATGTAGTGTCCTTCCTCATCCCTTTTGATTAATTTTGGTTGAAAGTCTATTTTGTTCGATACTAAAATGGCTACACCTGCTTGCTTCTTGTGACCATTTGCTTGGAAAATTTTTTTCCAACCTTTTACCCTGAGGTAATGCCTTTCATTATGGGTGAGATGTGTTTCTTGGATGCAGAAGAATGTTGGATCTTGTTTATGTACCCATTCAGTTAGTCTGTGTCTTTTTATTGGAGAATTGAGGCCATTGACGTTGAGAGATATTAATGACCAGTGACTGTTAAGACTCTTAATTTTGATGTTGTTTCCAGTGGAGTGTTTGTGTAGTTGTGTTTTTGCCATGGGATAGTTACCTATTTCCTGGGTAGTTTTGGTTGTAGCTTGACCCTTTGGGATGGAGTTTTCCTTCTAGTACCTTCTGTAAAGCTGGGTTTGTGGATAGGTACTGTCTGAATTTGTTTTTGTCATGGAATATTTTGTTTTCTCCATCAATGGTTATTGATAATTTTGCTGGGTAAAGTAGTCTAGCCTGGCATCTGTGTTCTTTTAGGGTTTGCAGGATCTCTGTCCAGGCCCTTCTGGCTTTTATGGTCTCTGCTGAGAAGTCGGGTGTAATTCTGATAGGTTTACCATTAAATGTTATTTGGCCCTTTTCCCTTGCAGCTTTTAATATTTTTTTGTTTGTTATGCAAGCTTTGTGTTTTGATTATTATGTGGCGGGCAGTTTTTCTTTTCTGGTCAATTCTATTTGGTGTTCTGTAGGCCTCTTGTATGTTTATAGGCATTTCTTTCTTTAGATTGGGGAAATTTTCTTCTATGATTTTGTTGAGAATAGTTTCTGGGCCCTGGAGTCTGATGTCTTCTCTTTCTTCAATGCCTATTATCCTCAGATTTCTTCTTTTCATGGTGTCCTTAATTTCTTGGATGTTTTGTGTCAGGAGTTTTCCAGATTTGGCATTTTCTTTAATGGTTGATTCAATATCTGTGATTGTATCTTCTAGCCCTGAGATTCGTTCTTCCATCTCTTGGATTCTGTTAGAAAAGCTCACCTCTGTGTTGCTCGCCTTCTTCTCTGAGGTCTCACGTTCTCGTTTTTCTTCTGTCTGTGTGTTTATCATTGAATCCATTTTCATTTTCAGATCTTGAACTGATTTTTTGATTTCTTTCATCTGATTTTTTGTATATTCCTGAGTTTCTTCCATTGCCTCTTTATAGGTCTTCAGAGCTTGAACCGTTTTATTTATTTCTTTCATCTGGTTGTTCGCATTTTCCTGCAATTTTTCCAGTTCCACTCTATGTGCTTCTTTTATGTCTCTCACCTGTTTGTCTGCGTCTTCCTGCATTTGATTACGAATTTTATTTGTTTCCTCCATTATCATCCTCATTAATAAGGATTTGAGGTCATTTTCTTGTATTTCCGTTGTATTTGAGTTCTCTGGGTTGTTTTCTTTGGGATAGCTGGAAACTGGAGACGCCATGTTGTTTTGGGGTTTTTTGCGTATGCTTTTTCGCTGTCCTTTAGACATCTTGCCGTCTTTGTTTTTGTTGGGTAGCTTCCAGAGTTGAATGGAGGGTGTCTGACGATAGATTCACTTGTTTTCTCACGACTTCCCTAGGCTGGGAGCTCAAAGCTTCACTGGTGTGGATGTTAGGAGGTTAGCCCTGTTGTTCTGGTCTCTCACAGCCAGTGATCCTCAGCCCCCCTCTTCCGTGGATCCTGCAATTGATCTGGGTCTCTGAATGAGCGTTGGGTCAGGCCAAGGTATCCACAGCCTTCTGTGTTCCCTGCCAAGTCCAGCCAGGAGCACTGGTACCGAACCACGGGCTGAACTCAGCTAGATTCTCAGGGCCTGAACCATCTGCCAAGCTCAGCTAGGGATTCTGGGCCCAAAATGCACACAGGGTCCAGCCAGAATTTTTGGGCTGGGACTACGCACCAAGCTCCGCTAGGGCCTTTTGGCCCAAAGTGCGTGCTGTGGTCAGTTATTGACTCAGGGCCCGAACTGACCACCAATCTCAGCCAGGAATTCTGGATTCAAACTGCACACTGTGTCCAACCAGAGTCTTAGAGCTGGTGGAACCGAGAGCTCTGTCCAGCCTGCGCCACAGCAGGAGAACTGCGGCTGCTTTGAGTTAGCGCCAGTGGTGGAACAAGTGCTCCACCCAGACTGTGTCACCGCAGGGGAGCTGCTGCTGAGCTGATGTGGTGCCTAGGATGGAACTGAGCACGTCACCAAGCCTGCGCCACAGCAGGAGAACTGCGGCTGCTCTGAGTTAGCGCCAATGGTGGAACCAAGTGCTCTGCCCAGACTGTGTCACTGCTGGGGAGCTGCCACTGAGCTGAGGTGGCGCCTAGGGTGGAACTGAGTGCTCGGCCAGGCCTGCGCCACAGCAGGAGAACTGCAGCTGCTTTGAGTTAGTGCCTGTGGTGAAACCAAGTGCTCCGCCCAGACTGTGTCACCGCAGAGGAGCTGCTGCTGAGTTGAGGTGCTGCCTAGTGTGGAGCAGCGTGCTCAACTAAGCCTGCGCCACAGCAGGGGAGCTGTGGCTGGAGCTGAGTTAGTGCCTCAGGCAGAATTGCTTGCTGGGCCGGGCCAGTACCCGGGACTCTGGGGCCGAACTGTCTGCCGAGTCCAGTCTCGGTCCAAAGGCTCCACGCGACCCAAATCCTGCCCTGAGTCCCCTCTCCCGCAGCAACTCCCACCAGCCACCACACCAATCGCCTCCACCGGAAGGCTATGAGCTGCAAATCTCAGCCGCCGCTGCTGGTGCCGCTGGTGCTGCTGCCTCTGCCGCTGCCGCTCCGATCAGAGAAAAACCACGCTCCTCCTGTGTGCAGGGGCACGCAGGTCCTCCGCACCCTGGTCCCTCCGAACCGTGGAGCACTCCCGCTGCCGTGATGTTCGGACCTCGGTGTTCCTGGCTCAGAAATCTGTGCAATTCCCTGAATTGTTCACTGGAGCCTCCAAACGCAGTCCACACTGCTCACCGCCATATTGGATCCCCGGGAAAATATTTCTTAAGAGAATTGAAATGATCTTCCAATCGCCCGTTCCTCAACAATCTCTGAATATAGTTATGCATAGAGTGCATCCAGGGCCCTAAATAGGACACAAGATACAAAACTGTATAAAACGCCTAAGATAGCAAAACTGTGTGACACTGTGTAAGGAAAATAAAATGCATTAGGTGGCAAGAGTTTGTGTATCTTGTGGCTGGACAAATGGCTCAGTGACTAAGGACACTTCTTCTGGGAGGACACGAGATGACTCCCAGCACCAACATGATGGCTCAGAATTCTAAGTTTCATGGGATCTGGTGCTCTTTTCTCCCCTCCAAGGGCATCAGGCATACTCATTGCGCACATGAGTACATGCTGGCAAAACACTTACACACAACAAATAGATAAATAAATCCATCTAAAAAAGTGTGTATGCCTGGTGAAATGAAACTATAGGCTTGATCTGAAATGTGCATGATAAAGAAGGGACACATGGGGCAATGGTGGGAGTCAATAAAGCCCACGCCTCCTTCAGGGTCAGATCTCCAGTTCCCTGTTTTCAAAGTCACCTTCTCAGTTATATTCCTTAGATCTGAGTCAATACCTCTTTCGTTTTCTCAAGAAGCCTCATTTTCCTAATGTAAATTATGTCTTTCTGTATAGAATTGCATATGTATGCATGTGTGTAATTTGTATGAGTATTTGTATGTGTGCATATATGTATGTCAGTTTCTGTGTTTGGAGGTGTGTGTGTGTGCTTCAGCTGCTATGCGGTATTTTCAGACTAAGATCCATTCATACTTTATGCTCAGAGCTCGACAAGGTTTCTGAAGCATCAGCTTGTGGCTTGTTGAGGACTATGGAAAGTATTTGTGAAGATTAATTACACTGAATTGCTGTGATACGGTAGATAACTGGAAAGATTTTCCTTATATAGTAATAAAGTGAACTTTCTCTTTCAGCACACCCCTTTATAATTTCTCCTTTTTAGTTTGTGGTGAGAAGCATTTTAAGGCTAATTGATTTTGAGGAGTAATTTCCACTAATATAGGACACTGGAGCCTTTGGGGGATACACTGCTGGATTTATCTTTGTTTATGAACCAATTCACTCCAGCTCTGAAATATCCTTCAGGTTTAGAGAAACGGAGGAGATTGTATTAGTGCAAGGCTGCAGAAGAAAGAAAAGTGGGTTTAAACACTCTCAATTTCACTAAGTATTACATCGAAAGCTATAAAAATGATTAAGACAGTAATAAAAATGAGAACAGGAAAGTTGAGAATGGCAGAGGGTAGAAAAATGAGAGCATACTTAGAGCCATGCTAACAGGCTTCCTAGGCTAAACTATGGTGTGAACGCTTGAAGTGGGAACGAGCACGGAGCACATAGCTGATGTCTAGAGATGACAAACAAACAACAATCATAACAACAATGCACAAAACTTTGGTATTGTAAACACCAGAGGAATGTGAAATCTCAAAAATCCCATGCTCCGTCCAAGGAGCTGTGCCTCTTCATGCCAGCCAACTGTACCATCAATGTCGGCAAGATTTCGCTTGAAACTTTACAGGAGCAGCAAGGGTGCCCACCATGCTGGACAGTATTGATGGACACTGGATTTGGTCTGAACATTATGGCAGCCAAATGTATGTTTTCCATTTTGGAGATTAGAATATCTTTTCTGATTTGTGAATCAGCCCTGGAGATTTGCTGATATTAATAATGGGTCCAACAAAGCAGCCATGCCTATACCTGCTCATCTTTTGGTAAACCTAGTAACTAACAGGGGTCCATCCAGATCAAGAGGACAAACCTCCTTCATTGGCTTCGGTCAATGGAAATGGTAATGCAGAAAGCACTTGTTATATGAGACACTCTATTACTAAACTCCACCAGGCTGCAAGTTCTCTTAGAGTCCTTGGTCTTTAGGCCCAGAGGGTTGACTTTGCCTGGTGAGATATAGTAAGAAATTTCTAGATGGGCTTTCTAAACTGTTGCTTTATAAAATGGATGCACTCACCTAAAACTACCATTAACCCTTTAACAAAGTCACTTGTTTTTTCCCCTTTATCTATAACACAGATATGATACCATTGTGATACAAATGTAAGATGTCTCTGTTGGTGCATGGTGGCCTGGTTTGGGAAGGTTTAGCATCTAGGGAAGGTGGGGCTTTGCTGGAGACGGCGAGTAGCTTGGAGGTGGGCCTGAGCTTTTAAGGCCCATCTGCTTCCCATTCCATGTCCCTGCTTTCTGAACGCAGATGCAGTGTGACCAGCAGCCAGCCTCCTGCACTACATCATCCCCGCCATGATAGAATGGTCCCCTTGGACTGTAAGCCAAAATGAAATCTTTCTCTTTTAAGTGTCCTCTTATCATCTGTTTGGTCCCAGCAGTGAGAGAAGTAACAAATGCAGGCACGATGGGGGGGGGGGTGTGAGAGGCGTCTTGGTGTCCCTAGCAACAAAGCCATGAAGCATGAGGATTAGAAATCAGTCTCTCATGACATCACTGAGCATTAGCATTAGCTCCACACTATATTTTTGGTGATTAAAAGAAACCTCTGTGAGTCTTTTACACATCTGCCCGGCAGCAGCTGAGCATATTTCAAAGAGGTAGTAGCTCCAGCTTTCTCCCAAAATGCTGGGGGAAGTGAATCTTGTGAGTGTGAGTGAAAATCCTCAGGAAGAAAAGAAGATAACGTGTCATAAAGGAAGAAGAAGATGCCGTGCATGGGAAAAATGAGAGATTAAAGTTTTGTCATAACTTAAGATTTAAATGCAGAAATTAAAAGTATAGCAGAAGGTAATGGCAAGGAGTTCTTCATTAACAGATATAAATGTAAGAATGACATATAATGTAATATACATAGGATAATATAGTAATAGATACTAATTAACTTTAACATATCATACTGACAATAATTTGTTTCATATAACAAATTATTTTGTGTTTATTTAGATTATATACTAATTTATATTATATTAAATTTATATATTAAAATTACATATAAATTATATAGTTTAGATTATGTAAAAATTCAGACCATATAATCAAATAGTATTTATTAGTGTATTACATTATATCATATAATATATTGATACTTTATAAAATGTTATAAGATACTGTAAGATGAAAATATTCTATTATAAAATAATGTGAGTCTTATATTATCCATCTTCTCCTTCATGAAGTTCTGAGTCATCATGATGGTACAGTTGATACAGCTGTCTCAGGGAGACACTTGTTCTCTCCTCAGCACTGTGACCAGTTTTACATCTCTCCACTGGCTGCTGTCCACTGTAAAAAGAAACCTCTCTAACCAACACTGAGAGTAATACCGGTCTACGGCTATAAGCATAAATATTTAGAAGTCCGTTAGACAGCATGGCCCATCAGTTACCTAGCCTCAGAAACTGTCCTCTAAAAAGAGTAATTCTTCCTTCCCCAGCAGCAGTTGATGGTGAATAGCTCCTCAGTAAAGGGCGGAGACTTAGCCAAATTAACAACAGTATGTCCTAACCAAGGGCTTCTGACTCCCTAGGACCAGGAGTACATTACCAGGCATGGAACTCCCTCCTGTAAGGTGGGTCTGAAACCAAGTCATGCAACTGCTGCACCAGTGGGCACTTTCTTTTTAGTATGTAATATTTTAGAATTAATTTTAACATATACATTTATATTATTACACATGAATAAAATAAACGACATACAGCAGGAAGAACCATGAGACAATCAGAAGTTATATAAATGTTACATTCATAGTGATTCGGCTATTTGTATTTGTCAAACTTGAAGAGCACATCTTTCCTTGTCATGTCTAAATTTCTGAATGAAAATCAATATCTATCGTATCTCATCTCTATTAACTGAAAACACCTGTCTTGATCTAAAAATATCTTAACCCCTAACCAACTAAGCTTAATTGTAAGACTAAACTATTTGGTCTTCAACCCCATCAGACTTGAGAAAGGATAAAACTTAAATGCCTGAGTGAACCGTAACTGCAGGTTAGCAGCTTCCAAAATGAAAAAAACGACTGAGACAGTTTACTACCTGAACAACCACTCAACACTCTCTATAACATTGGAGCATCATCTTTGGCCTTCTAGCCCACTATATCTGACAGACTTATTTGCAAGGAAGGAACTATTGACGACTTGCTTACCCTGTCTTGGCAGAGTTCAGCCATCGACTCTGCCTGCATCTAATCTTGCTCCCGCCGCCTTTTTTAAGGCAGAATTCTGTCTGTGGCAGAAATGAGGACATTTTTCCCAGTGGCTTGTTTGCCACATTTGAAGCCATCCCCATAAAGAGATATTGATCATCTTCTTTGGAGAAGCAGATAAAATGGGGAGATGGGGGCGATTTAGAAGATAGAATCTCAAAAAGCCAAGGCGCTCACTGGGGAAGTCATCAAGTTCTACAGTTCCTGAGCTGGGGCATGCTCAGTAGGAGAGCACTGACTTGGCATGTGTGAGGCAGGCCCTGGGCTTGACCTTCAGACCCGAGGAGAAGAGTCTCCAGCAGATGCCTAGAGTCAGGAACTCCACGGGTGGATGCCAGGAACTTGGCTTTACACAAATCTTCAGGTTGCTCTGAGGTCCTCTAAATTTTAAGAGCCACAATTCAGAGCCCCTCCCTCCTCCCCTCCCCTCCCCCCCCCCCCGCGCCCTGCCCTTGTGGTTTTGATTAGACTTTTAAAATAACTAAACAACAATAAAAGCCTAGAGCGTTTTATGCTAGTATAAGATGAAGGTGTTGTTGCATTTACTTTTTAAAACCAGAAAAAATGATTCACAATGAAAGTAGAAAAAAAAAAACCCTTCTGCTTTTTATTTCAGTTTTTGAGAATTTTGCACATGAATGGTTTATTTTTACATCATTTTCATTCCTCACTTTCCTCACTCTAACTTCTCCCATGCCCACCCAAACTTATTACCGCTTTAAAAAGTTATTATTGTTACATATAAATGTATTATATATACATATATTATGCACACCATAGACTAATATAATATTTATATTACGCACACCATGGACTAGTATGTCTTCCTATGGCTTTTCCAAACCGTTATTGTTATGTACTCCTCTTCTCTCCCTTGACTTTTGTCTTCTCATCCCTGTTTCATTTCCCACTTCACAGCACCTGTGTCCTACTATCCTATTTTCCAGATGTCCCCTCCATGGCCCCCTCTTATTTTCCCAGCTCCTGTTCTTGCTCCTGATTGTATACTCACTTATTAAGATTCAGAGTTAGAGTGACTCGACACAGATGCTGAGACTCACAGGCAAATATTGGAAGCATAGGGACCTTGAGGAAAAGTGCAAGTGTGTGTGTGTGTGTGTGTGTGTGTGTGTGTGTGTGTGTACAGAAGGACCTGGAGGGCACAGGAGCTCCATAAGAAGACCAACATAGTCAACTAACTAGGACCCAGAGGGCCTTGTGGAGACTAAAGCTCCAGTCAAGGACCATGCATGGACTGGACCTCAACCCGTACAAAGATGTAGCCAATGGGCATCTCAGGCTTCATATGGGTACCCTAGTAAAGGGAGAAGATACTGTCTCTGACATGGACTCTATTGCCTGCTTTTTGATCACTTCTCCCTGGTGAGGCTGCCTTGCCAGGCCACAGGGGAAGAGGATGCGCTCAGTCCTGATGAGGCTTCATTGCTGGAGTGGGTTGATGTGTGTGTGGGCTAACCTTTTCTGAGGAGTAGGGGAAGGGGAGTAGGGGAAAGAGGGTGGGAGATTGGAGCTGGGATGTGAGGGGGAGGGGCTGGGATGTAAAGTTAATTAAAATAAAAAGATTCAGAGCTAGGATCCACAAGTGAGAGAAAACATTCAGTCTTTATTTTCCTGGGTCTGGGATGACTCAGTCCATCATTTGCCCGTGGCTTTCTTTTTTCTTTACTGCTAGACACCATCACATGATGTATATGTACCACATTTTCAGTGTCCGTTTGTCTGCTGAAGGCTTTCGCCTTGTTTCCATTTTCTAGCAACAGTGAATAGGATAGCAATGAACATGATTGAGCAAGTATTTGTATAGTAGGAATGGCTAGTCCTTTGGGCCTATGCCAAGTACCAATAGATACTGAGCCTGGGCCATATGCTAGATCTATTTTTAGCTCACTTACCATTTGACACACTCATTTCTGGGGAGCCACACTAGCTTGAAATCCCACCAACACAGTTTGTTCCTTTGTGATCACTTTCAAAAGAATCTGATACCAACCATTGAGTTATGAATGGACACAAAGCTGGGTGAGAAAACATTTGAGGGTAATGAATATTTTAGTGTCTGTATGGTGTTGATCACATTTGGAAAAACCTACTGACTTGTACATTTTGCTGTCTGCTCTGTATGTTAGTTATGTCTCTGTACCTCTGCTTGAAAGACAGAAAGATAGAACAGGTGATACATTGAACCACACAGCAATGCAAACAAGTCCAAATATTATTAAATGTATACAATTTAGGCTTTAAGAGATTATGGTGACTCACAACAAGAACATTTGCTCAACCATGTTCATAGCAGCCTTGTTCATAATAGCCAGAACCTGGAAACAGCCTAAGTGTCCCTCAGTAGAAGAATGGATAATGAAACTGTGGTACATTTACACTATGGAATACTACATAGCTATTAAAAACAAGAAATTCCCGAAATTTGTGGACAAATGGATTGAACTAGAAATGATCATAATGAGTGAGTTAACCCAGAAGCAGAAAGAGTCAAATAGTATATACTCACTAATATCTGGACACTAGCCCCAAGGGGCATGTCCCATGAATGTCTTCACTTATCAGGAAAGTGGGACAGAGGGGAGGACATCCTATTGGGACTCTAGGTGGGAGAAGCATGGGAGAATGGGGAAATAGAAGGATCCAGAGGGTCCTAGAAATAGACAAGAAAAACATTATGGTGGGCAGATCTGGGCCCAGCGGTCCTGCTCAAACTATGGCACCAGCCAAGGACAATACAAGCAGTAAACTTCGAACCCCTACCCAGATCTTCCCAATGGACAGGACATTCTTCACAGTTGAGTGGAGAGTGGGGTCTGACTTTCACACGATCTCTGGTGCCCCATATTTGACCACGTCTCCTAGATGGGGAGACCTGGTGGCACTCAGAGGAAGGATAGCAGGCTGCCAAGAAGTGACTTGATACCCTATGAGCATATACAGGGGGAGGATGTCCCACTCAGTCGCAGTCATAGGGGAAGGGAGTAAGGGAAAAATGGGAGAGAGGGAGGAATGGGAGGATACAAGGCATGGGATAAGAATTTAGATGTAATATGAATAAATTAATAAAATATATTTTTAAAAAAAGAGATTACGGTGATTGAACCTAGATGTTCAGACTCCTGCTTTTACTTGTTGTTTTTTTTTCATATTATTGTAAGACTAGGAGAAAACACTGTTAACCATACCGTATGTATAATACCTTATATTGAAATATTAATCAAACATCAAATATATTTTAAAATGTTTAGTATTTTAAGTAGAAAAACATTATGGGAGGAATGTGACATCTCATAGAAATTTTGAATGTGTGCTATGGTTTTTGATCTTTATGGACCATGTAAAGCATATGAAGGTATTGACACTCTTCATCTTACCTATTAAATCCAACAGGCATCGGGATCAAACATCCCAGTAGAATAGCCACTGAAGGGTCCTTTAACCTTGGTTCTGCTAGTAGTTGGATTATGTATCAGGTGAAGACAGAATTTAGTTATGGTACAATGAGCATTAATCTTCAAGTAAACGCAAATGATCTATAGATTCCTTGGACCTCCATACTTTGATTTTTGTTGAACAGTCTGCCATAAAGCGGTGTAGAGAAGAAAAGGATTTGTCCAGCTTGTACTTGCAGGTTGCAGTCCATCCTGGAGGGCAGTGGAACAGCACTGGGGGTGGGGCAGCAGAAGCCTGAAGCACAAACCCTGGAGGAACGCTGAGCGCTCACTCACTTGCAGGCTCATCACGGACTTGCTTTCTTATAGACTGTCCAGGGAATGGTGCTGCTTTATCAGATGAGACAATCAAGGCAATCTTCATACGACAGTCCATCTGATCTGGGCGATTTCTTCAAGTAAGATTCCCTTCTTGGGTGATCCAGGCTGTGTCAAGTAGGCATTAAGGCTAACTGGGATATATATTAATGACATTCATAACAAAGATGGTCCCAAGACACTGTTCAGTAGTGAATGTGATCACAGGACACCAGCACATTAAATAAAGCTGTAGGTCATGCCGTAATATTTTGCCTATCTTTGCTTCATCATAGACTTGATGACAGGAGGGAGTTAACAGTAAGTCTTTGCTGAGGCTCTTGTGCATGTTTCTTTGCAACCCAGGAGGCCAGTGATTTTTACAGAAAGCACCATCTGTCATCTTAAATTAACATTCTTCAGGTGGATTATATAGGTTTACCGTTAGTTTTCCAGTTGATTTTGGTTTTTATACGTGAGACAGTGTTGTATGGTTCTGAAAGTTTTACTTAGATATAAAAGTTAAACCTGATGCCTTCCTACACTAGGAACCTATGCTATTCAGAACAAAATGCCATGACAGAAACCTGGAAAAAGTTAACCAGGGATGAATTTTAGATCTGCATGGTTACAAAGTTCAGTGTACACTGTAAATCTTTAGGTATGTCCTGAGGTAGCAATGAAACACAAGTTTAAAAATATATAAGTATAACACTACGCAGGACAGTTGCACTTTTCTAATGCAGTAAAATAAAACACATCGGCAGCAACAGAGCATATTGAATAGTGTTTCAGCACTTATAGATTTTATATTAGTTTGACATTGATAATTTGTAAGTTTAAAAGTACATTGCTATCATCCAATTTCCACGTCATAGCATGCACCCTTTATGTGCACATTTCAGTGACTTTTTGCCAAATATATATCCCATGTCAGTTATTGACAAAGACGCAGAACTCTTTCCATCTGCAAAATGTTCTTGTTATTTCCCACTTGGCTTCGGGACTAGCTAAGACAGGGTCCTTTCAGCAAATGCGGCATATCTTGACTTGAAGTTGTAAGTTCAGTTATAGATAAAATCAGATTTGAACTCTCTTTCTTAGCCATGTATTTCATGAAGCAACACAAGCAGAAATGTTAAGCTATGAACAATGCATCTTCTTGATGTTTTAATTAAAACCCCAAACTCAGGATTCACACTTATGATTTTGAGTGGCCTTGAAAGTAGAAGAAAATTATGAAAGGCAAGTTTAAAATCACAGTTAGGTTGGAAACAAATCCTTGGAGACCCATGTTCCTCAGATCATGAGGTAATCTGTGCTTTGTGGTTTTGAGTCTGTTTCGCACTCTGGTGTGGTAGGCTACCTGCTAAAATTTTGGTAACTCTTCAAGTTCTGCTTATATTTAACATGGACTCTAAGGAAGAAAAAAAAAAAGAAAGTAAAATCAAAGCCTGCTCACACACTATCTTCAGCCTCAGAACAAAGCAAGTTTCCTGAGTCCTGAGCATCTGATATACTTTTTTTTTTTTTTTTTTTTTTTTTTGAAACATGGTTTCTCTGTGTAGCGTTGGCTGTCCTGGACTCATTTTTGTAGACCAGGCTGGCCTCAAACTCACAGTGATCTGCCTGCCTGTGCCTCTTAGAGTGCTGAGATTACAGGAGTGCACTGCTATGCCCAGCTTGATATATTCTCTGTGGCGTGCACCCCAAACTATTTTAGATAGCAAGGTCTGTGGTAACAGTGCTGTCAGGTCTGTGGACTGAACCTAATCATATCCTATTTGAACTTTTCTTTATCCTCAATTGTGTGTGAACTATAATAGACAGTAATGATTAAGGAGATATTAATGACACTGAGCACTGGCAAAATAGATACCCCAATCCAATAAACTGCTTTTAAGTGCATCTACAAGTCCATGTCTAGTAAGATATGTCATGTCTATGAAGGAGAGATAAACATGTTTTTTGTTTAGATCACAAGTGGGGGATGAGAAAAAGACTTGTGAGAAAGCAGGTGATGTTTATCCCCTTAGAAGTTGAACCACCATGTGGGGGAGATTGGTTACTAAGCAGCTGAAAAACAATCTTGAACAAATGCTGAGAGGAGGTATAAAAATGAGCCAAAAACAAGAGGTGGGGCCTTTGAAGACTTGGGATAGTTTTGGCTGTTCATGGCTCCGCTTCCAGACGCTCCTAAAGAGAACCTCTCCAGGGAAGGGTTCGGTGCTCTGGGCTCAGGCTGAGGTTCTGGGTTCTGGTTACTCCAGGTTCCAGCAGAAGAAATCCTGCTGATTACGCCAGGAGAATCGTTCCTTGGCACTGATATCCTTACGGTTTCATTATTGCATTCTTTAATCTTCTTTTCCTATTGTTTAGGTTAGTCGGGTTATAAGTGAGTATTCTCGGTTAGTAAGTTTGTTATAAAAAATATTTGTTAAGAAAATTGAGCCTATGTGTCTAAGCTGTGATAATCTGAGTTTGCCAATATATCAATATTTTAAATGGTTGCAAGCCTAAGATAAATACCTTGTTGGAGATACTTACTGTTAATAAACTGTTGCACAGGCAAGCAAAAATGGAAAACATTTTCTTTTCGGGAGGTGCTTACTCTTTCTAATTTATTTTTTTAATTTGTTCACTTTACAAGAAAACATTTTGTTATTCAGCTATCCATTGAAGAAATACTCAGGTTACTTATCTATATATGTGTGTATATACATATATGCATATATGTATTATGTACTTTTGTGCCAAGATAAATAATTAGAGAAAAGTATTCTCTGTGAACTAATATCTCACCCACTACTAATTTTACTTGCTAGAAATTGATCTACAGAGAGAAAGATCTGCTAGTCAACAGATAGTAAATTCTTAGAATGGTCACTGGCCACAGCCCGTGTACTCCATGTGTTAATATCGTCTTCTCTGAAAATCCATGCTAAGCAGGCTTTAAAACATCACTGCAGTTAGAAGGTCAGTGGACTGCATTAGAGTAGCCTCAAAATGAACAGTGCTGTCATTTGCTTTAATGTAATCACATAATTACTAAATGGGGCATGCTAATGTCCTTAGGGCTCCTTCTGTTTCCTTCTAAGCTAACCAGTACTCTCTACCTGCAAACCAGGCCATAGAATACCTCAGTGGCACACCTGAACATGGTGATCCACCCATCCATGCGACCTAACTCATGTCAGAAGTCCTATATTAGACATTTACTATAAACCATATTCATTTTTGAAACCGATCTGCACGTACATTTCCTAAGTAGAAATGAGGCAGAATTTCCTTACAAGGCAATGTGCTGCACTGCCAAGGAAGAATACATTTCCAGTTAAAACAGTGTCATGGTATGGTCTGTCTTAGCTTCTAGCCTAATGGGAAGCCAATGGTTTTATAAGGTGAGGTCAAACCAGCATCTGAGGGGAGTCAGAACTGGTTTGTAGTGTCTCTCTCTGATTAGCAAAATTTCTTAGGAATTCCTGAGACATAAATCAAACAGATTCGGTTACCTGGTGAGTGTTGTTCAAGCAAGCACATGCCCAAATCATTCTAGATTTTCCTGCCCTTCAGACTGAGCCATCCCTGTGTTTTCCTGCTGTGACTTTGGCTTAAATGCAAATAGCCACTCACAAACCAGCCCTCCCCACTCTCCTGAAAGCTGTATTTGATATCATGTAAAATGCTGACCTTTCCTTACTTCCAACCAGGATGTCCTGCTGTCTCTGTCAGTATCTTCAGTTTAGCAGCTGGCCATGTCTGGCAACTGTGAGAGAACTGTGAATTCTGAGTGGACAGGTGCTAAAACTCTTGGAATATAGGGCCCTATATACAGGCCTCCAGAGCTGTGCCTCTTCATGTGACTCAAAAGGTGCCAGTGAGAGGTCATTAATCTTGAAAATAAAAATGAATGCCCTCTATTGATTCGCCTTGTAGCATCAAAACAGCGCCAGATAAATGCAGTAGAAACTGTCCACGTTGCTTTCCTTTCTTCCACATGGGTAGATGGTCACAGATGGTTGATGGCACAGCATATCTGGGCCTGAGAAAGGGCGATTTTGCAAACGTGCCCTTTGTTCACTGCATTGGCAGAGCTTTGGATCCTGATCTGGGACTGTACCATACCTCGACACAACAGAGGAGTGCTTCCAGTGTGAAGCTCTGATGTACAGCATCTCTCTTCAGGACAGTACTCGCTGACTGTTGTAAAGACTGCTGGGTTACTGATTGTTGAGGTCTTTCGAGCGTTTCTTCAGGTTTTGCGCTGAGGTCATAGTCTTCCAGCCTGAGACTAAAGTGAGATTCTGCAGGCAGCCTATGCTTTGGGGCTCTCCACTGGGCTGGCATGGCCCATGAGGTCTGAGAGCAGCTCCAGGTCCCATCCTGCTTTCTTTCTCTCTCTCTATGTAGGGACCAAATTCCAACAAAGCACCAGCTTTCCTGATTTCAGAACCTGCATGCCAGACATCTCAAATAGTTAAGATAGTCAAGAGAGGTAGTTTCTGTCTGACTTCTTTCTAAGATCCTGAATTCGAAGCCTTTCCCAAATATCCTGAAATCGGATCAGGCTGTTCATGCAGTGTAGAGATGGTTTTTTGGAAGGTCTAGGGTGACTTTGACAATGTCCCACCCTCATGTATGTGCCTACCAGAGGGCACTGGCTTTTTGTGTCTGCCAGATCTATGGGAGAGTGTAGAATAGGATGGGTAGGTTGGAAAAAAAAGTGTAGCTCTGTAAGTGATCTGCAAAAACTGCCAGTGGTGGCACATGCCTGTAAGTTTAACACTATGAGAGGTAGAGGCAGGCTGATTGCTGCTGAGTTAGAGGCCAGCCTGGTATACAAAGCGAATTTAGAAGAGCCAAGGCTACACAGAGAAGCCCTTTTTCAAAAAAAAAAAAAAAAAAAAAAATGGGAGAAATGGTCATGCTTGCTTAAGTATCCTGTCATTCCCAAGAAAGTAATTTTTGTTTCATTTTTATAATACTCTGAGTTAGAATATTCTTCTAGATAATTTTACTATTGTACTGACCTGTTTCTCAGTTTTAATCTTCATACCTATCATTTTCTATTTATATTTTAAAATTTTTTTCCTAAGTCTCACTACCGAATGGGCAACCTAAACAGAGACACATGGATCCACAGAAGTATACACAATGTCTCTGGTTTGAAGTCCAGTGAAAATGCTCTGCATCAGTCTGCTAATTCTAGTAGTTTTAAAATCCATCAATGGTTGACAGGTAAGACAGTAAGAAAATTTGTTTCAGAGGCTTAGAAAAATATTCAAAGCCAGAAATGTTAATGGCCTCAACATAAAATAATTGCTCCTGCAAATGAGACATTAAATCATAATTTAATTAATTAGAAAGGAAGTAATGCTCAGTGCATTGTGTTTTATAAGCATAATTTAATTTTGTAGCATAAGTAAAAATTAAAAAAAAAATAAAGGGTTCTAATGCACCATGTTTATAAGACATTCTCTTGTTAAGTAGTGGATTCATTACCTCTTTTCTTATATAATTATAGCATTAAGGTTCAACATTAAAGGCCATTTTGGTGTTATATAAAAAGGGCCATAATCCATTTCTCTAGTACATAAAAAAAAAAAAAAAAAAAAAAAAAAAAAAGGAGGTGACAGAGTTTTGTGCAGTAGAAAGTGTGTTACAAAGGCTACAGCTACTCAGGTAACTTCATTGAGAGACAGAATATTTAAGATTTCTCCTTTCAGTGAACCAAGAGTACAAGGGAGACCGGAAACCTCAGTGGAAAGAAATGATGTAAGCCTGACTGTAGCACTTTTCTCTGGCTCACTCTTAGGTGCCATTTGGTACTTGTTATTGGAGATGATTAAAACCATGCTATGCAAGTCTATTTTGAGAGTCACAGCAATAGCCCATTGAGATGCAGAGTGTGGCACACATCTGGAATAGTCTCTTTTTAAACACAGGATTAAAATGCTGAGGATTTTGATGATCGTAATTATTTTTGCTATTTTTCTATTGATGGAAGATATTAATAAACTTCATTCAAGGCTAGTTGAACCTCAATAATTTATGAGACTCATAAAGAAATAGACGTCGTCTTAAATAAAACTGTAGAAATGGTATCCACTTAAGGTGACTGGAGAGGTATTGGTGTCAGTTCCTATTATAGTTTTTGGGGTGGGGTGTGTGCATGTGTGTGTGTGAGCATGTGTGTGGATTTGTGTTCATGAATGAATATATAGTGTGTGGGTATATGTATACACCTGTGTGGGAGTACATGTATGCGTGTATAGGTAGATGTGCATGTGTGTGTGCGCAGGACAAAGAGTGATGTTGGTTGTCTCTGCACTTTATTGGTTTTTTTTTGTTTGTTTGAAAGTTATTTTTATATACTATATACTGATCATAGTTTTCCCTCCTTTGTCTCGTCCAAGAACCTTCCCAATTCCACACCTTCTTTTCTAGAAAACAAACAGGAGAGTAAAATAAATGAACAAACCACAAGTAAGGCAAACAGAGAAAAAATGCATAACACACACACAGTCACACGCACGCGCGTGCACACTCATACACACACACACATACACATGTGCGCACACACACATGCACATAGTAAACCATAACAGATAAACAAAAGAAAACTAAGGTTAAAAATCTCCCAGCAAAGCATGAGGAGACCAAATGCCCCCCAAAATACCACTGAGTTTGTTCTGTATTGACCATCTAATGTTATGCATAGGGCCTGCTCAGACGTGTTGTTTGTGTACCCAGTGAGATGCCATTGCAGAAAACTACCTTATCCTTTGTGAGCTGCTGTCAATTAGAGATAGCTTTCAGGTTAGGGATTGGGGGCTCGTGTCTGCTTCCCCATCTCAGCAAGGGACAGTTTCTTTCTTCAACCCATGCAAGCCCTTTGTATTCTGCCAGAGTCTCTGTGGTTTCATACCTGCATCAGTCCTGTTTGTCTGGAGGACACTGTTTTCTTGGTATCTTCTATCCCTCTGGCTCTTAAATCTTTCTGCATCCTCTTCTGCATAGCACTCTGAGTCCTGAGGGGAGTAATTTATGAAGACATCCCGTTGAGGACTGAGTACTCCAAGGTTCCTTACTCATTGCACCAACCGTGGGTCTCTGTATTCCCATCTATTGCAGGAGCAATCTTCTTGGATGATGGCCGAATGAGGTACTCTGAGCTATGAGTATAGCAGATGCCATCAATAGTAATTTTACTGCTAAATCCTTTTATTAGAACAATTGTATTTGGTTTCCCCCTATGTCCCTGGCCTATTTAGTATCAAGTTCATGGTTATTGGAAGTATCAGACATCAGTTCCATCTCATGGAGTATGCTTTACATCCTGTCAGATAGTGGTTGGTTACTTCCACAAACCTTGTGCCACTCTAGCACGTCTTGAAGACAGATTATCACTGAGTTAATATAGCTTGTTACTGAGTATTGGAGTGTGAATTAGACTTGTGGGCAATAGGGGGCCATCTTAGGTGAAGCAGGTAAATTGTAACTTTATTGCATGTGAAGGTTGTGACACAGAGAGTAGAGTCAGGACTTCCCAATGACATTTCTGAGGCAACCCAGTGTGCATCACTTTTCCCTTTCCTAGGCAGAGATCACAAGTAATGAAACATCGGGCAATGCATAGGCAGAGTACACATTACCACTATGCCTTCGCCTGTGCTATTCCAGTGACGGCCTGTTTTGGTAGTAGACTCTAGAATTAAAGACAATTGACTCATGCATGCATTTCAAGCCAGGTCTGATAGAGCAAACCTCTGCAACAATTGTTTATCTTTTTAATCGGCCTTTCTATCTTTATTAAAGATCACCTTGAAGCTGAAGGAACTGAGAAGGAGGGGTAGAAGCCATTTGAGTAGCCATCTGTAGACGTGCAAAGCCTCAGCCATCATCAAAAGCTCGCAGAAGGACAGTGCTTTTGATAAGACTCTGATAAGCCTTTGTTGACATCATTATCACACATTGATCATAGTCTGCATGGCTTATGTTTGATGCATGCATTCTGCAGAGTCTTAAAAATATTCAAATGGATATATATGCATCAAAACGTAACTCAACAGAAGTGTTTCACTGCCCTAAATTGCTTTTGAATGTCACTGATCATCTCATAGGATTTTCTTCCAAAGGTAGAAATGGCTGGACAATTCAGACATTCCTGCATATAGGAATCTACCTGAGAAAACAGAAAATACATGTTCACACAATGACATCAATGCTGATGCCTATGGCAGTCATATTCACACTAGCCATATAGGAGAAGTAATGAGATGCCAGGTTATTCCAGTTAGAATGACAATTTCAAGAAGACAGGTGTTAACAGTGTGAGTATCGATGTGGGAGAAGGAAGGGTACACCGTGCACTCTTCCTGGGGATGTAAATCAGTGAAGTCATCATAGAAGCCTGTACAGAGATCTTTCAGAGTCTTCAAATCATCACACGTCCTATCAACCCTCTTCCTGCATTCCCATCCACCAGAAGTGATGTAAACAGGCTTAGCTGACATTGAACTCCATGTTTAGCTCAGAACTATTCCCAATGGCCAAGAAATAAAAGGCCCCAGTGCTCATCAAAGGATGAGGTGATGAAGGAAATGCTATAGATTTACAAAACAGAATACAGTTCAGTCTCCATAAGAAGAATAGTGAGATAATAGCAATATATTTGTCAACTACAAAGGAAGCTCCTTGTGTGATAAATTCATCCAGCTCAGACACATGCCTTGATCATATTCTAAATGTTATATTTTAACATAAAAGGAGTATTAAAAGCTATAACTTCTATTAAACTACACTAACTTGATCATATAATGATGTTAACTTCAATATCAGCCAATATGTATCACTTGAAAAATTTTTATCTGTATTTAAGAAGTGATATAGTACTATCTTAACATTACCAGTTCTGTGAAAATCATACAACAGAAATCATCACATAAATAGGAAAATTGTGGCCTCAGAATTAAAGAAATTATATTTAGTAATAACCTAGTAAATATTTTCTGAGACCACCACCCATATTTTACATATGTTGCCTCTGGCTTGCAAATGACATATTCAGCTGGAGTAAGTCACATGACTTGGTCAGTGGGATTCTGATTACATAGTTTATGTAAATGTTAATTCTTGATAACAGGCAGCATTACCATGAATTGTATGAGTCAGTTTTCCATCACTGGGGGCAAGGTTTTCACTTCCTTCTCTATTAGTGAACCTTTCTCTTTTTAAACCGAATGTAGAAAGTTTCTTAAAAACAGGAATATTTAGCATTTTTCAAAATCACATCAGCAACGTTTTTTTGCCCATATATCTTCTACAGTCTACAGGTTAAGTCAGTTGTCTCCTTCCCACTGACACCATGCCGTGGAGAAATGTGTTGAGTTAAATCGATGGATTGTATGAACTAAATCCCGTCTTTATCTACACAAAGGATGCTATCCAAAAAAAGGTAGGTTTGTCATGTGAAAAGAGATAGGGTGCCCTTCTGTGTGGGAAGTGATGGAAGGAGATAGAGATGGAAGGAGATGGTGGCAAGATGGAGAACAGAGGCACCTGTAGTCCTGAGCTCTGGTGGGAGGAATGGTTGAGTCTAGATCTTTTCCTAATATGGTAAAATTGTTAACTTTTAGGTAATCGTATTCAGCTAACTTAAAGAAAACAGCGGAGTCATGAAAACCAATGGTTATTTGTATTGAGTAGTCTGGATAAGATGTCAAACTCAGAGTAACTGCCGAGAACATGAAAACATGACTGTTTACCAACACTTTAATTACATCCTCATCATCCATGTCTTTAGCACATACATTACACAGTTGTGTTTGTTTTTATTTCGCAGCTTTTTAACATGTTGTTCTGACATGCTGCAACCTAGAGGTCCATTTCTTGCATTCCATTTCTAATACAGCACAGATAATTGCCACCCGGTCTCCCAAAAGAAAAGATGAAGTGATTAGTGAATTAGCAAAGGAAAATTTATTTTTATTTTTACAAAATATTCCTTATCTTATTAGTTTTGTTTGTGTAGTGCTCTGTGACGCTCGGGTGAATTTGCCCCCGAGATACTCACTGCCTTCCTGATGAAGGCTGATATATATATATATATATATATATATATATATATATATATATATTTTTTTTTTTTTTGACTGAGAGTTAATAGAATGTATGTTTCATTTTTAGAGATATTTCCCCAGTGCTATACTAGAATCATTTCAGAATGAATGAAGAATTGCTGTTTTCAAAAATCAGATGTTTTCTATTTTGATTTTCTATTTGCTCAATGCCTCTGCAAAAAAAAAAAAAAAAAAAACCTTTCCCCTTAACAACAGTAAATAATGTCCTCACCAATTATATGCTTAAAGGGAGTCAGTCTTTCTCCTTCACTACTTGGACTATTTTCTGAGCTTGTAATAGTTTTTGTTACACTATGAAAATGTAGTATTTGATAGACAGGGCCACCAGAGCTTGATGACCTACATGCACATATGCGACCTTTTGAAAAGTTTGACACGTGGAACATCTAAGCTGGTCAAGCTCAGAGTCAGGGAGGAGAGTTGCGAGGTGGGTTGGAGTGATGAGGAGTGGCTTATCATCACAGAGGGAGTGTCCATGATGAACAAGTTTTGAGAGCCTGCTAGAGATCATTTAGTCAGTGATGTGAGTCCCTGATCTAAATGCTAGTTTAGTGGGTAGATCTCATGCTGCACTCTCAGCACTGTGAAGTATGGAGAACTACTGAACATTTCTAGAGTGGCCAGACCTTTTCACATTCCTACTGCCAGCGTATGAACATTCTGTTGCCCCGCCCCCAAATTTCCTGTATTTAATGTAAATCTGTGCTGCCGTGTTACAGAGCAACAGAAAAGTCTTCACCAGATTAGTGTATGGCAAACCAATCCGAATGCTTCTGTAAAGCACATCTTCCTAGGATAATGGAAGTCCTTTAGCAAAATGGTGGTATATGTTAAATCCCACTCATTATCTAAGATGTGCACATACCTAAATACAACAGCACAGGGCCTGAGGTGGCAATGATTTTTTTTTTTCCTGTGAAGACTTAAGCAGGACAAATCAGATGTGTAGGAATCAGTACAGCTATGCATATTCATTTTGCCAAATTGCTACTAAAAATTCTCTCAATATTTTAATTCTATCTCCTCGATTTTCATGTTTACTCTCCAAAATCCTCCAATATGGTACCTACTTCAATATTTTGATAAAACAAGCCATCACATCTAGCTAAATGTAATTGATAATTTATAGTCATCTATCTTTCTCACCTCTTGATTTACTTGGTTTATTATTTTCTCTGTGGAAATCTCTTGACACAACCTCCCACGTACACTTTCTTATTTGCTCTTCCGCACACAGAATCTCCTCTCCTTTGATGCAGCCTTCTGTCCTCTATTTGTCTGTTCACTTTTGAGGTACACATTGGCCCTTCTTTCTGTAGCAAATTTCAGATGATATCACTTACAAGCAAAGCCTTAAGGCCCTCTCCACAGTGATTATAGAATTTATGTCTTTTTTTTTTCCAGTTTCATATTTCACATACCCATTGCTTTTTACTATCTACACTCCAATAAAACTTTAAGCTAAGAATTAAAATAATATTGACAACAATATTCATACTGAATAAAAATTGAAGACTTTCCCCTGGGCAGTCTTAATTGGTCCTCAGCATTACTGACTGTCTGAGGAAATTGTAATTGATCTTGTCCTTGTTGGAACACTCACTGCGCATTATTCATTCAGATCGTCTCTTATGCCAGTATTTGCAATTTATCATTGAGTTGAATGATTATTAATGATTATTTAGCATAGTCATTTAACTTATTTCTCTTTCTCTGCCATGTTTCCACCATGGTGATCTGAGATAAGGGGCCTTACTCAGATCCTAATTCGGCCCACTAATAATCTCCTTCACTCTCTTATTTAACAAGCATTCACAAAATTGTCTATAAAGTTGAGTTATTACATGCCAATAATATACAAACGTTATTCTGTAGTTTTCCGTTTCTCTGAGGAAAAAACTGACTTGTGCAATTGTGTTATAGAACAGGGTGTAGCCTTCCATATTACATCTGATACAGGGTCCTAAGTTTAGTATTTACCACGACTCAGGCTATGATGAACAAGACTATTTCTAGACCCTTCCTTCTTGGAGCTTTCAAATTAGTGGGAGATACAGACAATAAATAATTGAATAATTTTGCAGTTGAACGTAAGTGACAACTAATTCAAATATTACAAAGAACTCAGTGGTATGTCAGTGAGTCACAGGAAACAGAAAATTTGTATTTTAGTGGCTGCTAAATGTCAAGATGTACTCCATTAGGTTGTACGAAAAAGTCAGCTTATGTTTCCCATGAACATTATACTAACTGCTAATTGTGATTTCTATCATACATTGAAGCAATATAAAATAAAAACATGGACATATTGAATATTACAAAGTTAAATACTGTTCTCTTATATCAACAGTAAACAAAGATAGCTGGTGCCTTGGAAGTCCATTTTGTGCCCAGGGCTGTTTATTTTTGTATTCATTCCCTCCTTTATAGAGGTAGCTACTATATCAGTTTCTTTACTTTCCACTATATTTTAGCATCTTTGTATTGCTACTGCAGAACTCACATGGTTTTTAACTTTATATACTGTAAACTGCATAAAATATTACCTTAGGAGATCAACTTACGGTTTGTGTTTTGAGATACATAACTTTGTGGCTATGAAGCCATGTATGCTTTAATGACAAGAGCACGCCCCCACTTCTTTCTAGGTTTTACCTGTGAGGAAGAGTGTTGTGGGGCTGGGGAGATGGTGCGGCAGGTACAGCACTTGCTGTCTAAGCAAGAGAACCAGAGTTCAGATCTCCATCACCCTTGACAGTGCTGTACAGGTGTGCATTCCATTTATAATGGCAGCACGTAGGGAGCAGGCAGAGACAGAGGAACTGGGAAGTTGTTAGCTAGACCAGCTTAGTTGGTGATCTCTAGGTGAATTAAAAGCCACTGTAGCTATACGTGTTGTGCGAAGCAATCAATGAAGGCATGAATGTCTTCATGCAAATACACACATGGTTAGGTTTGTGTATCTGTACATGTGCGTGTACACACACACACACACACACACACACACACACACACACACACACACTCAAAATGAGTGCTTCCAAAAACTTTCTCAGTCAAGCCAGGCACTATCAGGTTTTCCAGACATTTCTCAAGGCATAGATAGACCTAGAATATACTTGTAGAGTTGTACATATCAATTTCTCCTTCCACCAGAAATGTATGTTCATTTTGTACAATTTCATCAAATATTCTTGTGCTCTCAAATGAACATTCCTCACGGTTGCTTTAGTTGACAGAATATGCTTCTTCTGATTTCCAAAATAATTTAAAATCTAACCTCTATGCTTCCCATTTTAGTGCCTGCATACCACATTTTGTCTGTCCATTTCCTGGGGCTCCTTTCTCTCTTTGCCAACTGTGTCCATCCTTCTGAGGACTCTGAAAGCCAGACTTCACATTTGCACAACAAGGACGGTGTCCATTGAGCCATCTTCCCATCCCTCAAATTTTATTTAATTCCATCTCCATTTCTGTACCATTTCATGCATTTGACCATCTTTTTCTTAAAAGACTTGCTAAGTAGGAAATACTTACACCCTTCTATTTCCAAAATTTTCTATTAAAATCATTTCTTGTTTTCCAACTCTTAATCGTGTTATATCAGAAATTATAGGAACTGAGAATATATAAAACACTGGTTATGGCCATGGCATAGTGAGTAGTCTGAGGCGCTCACAGCAGAGGAAATAAGCAAAAGAAACGAAAGAAAGATGTCACAGAGGAGGAAGGGCAGGGATTGTGGATTCTGTAGTTCATAGAGATGTGTCTGGATTTTAGATCAGTGTCATGATGCCATAAAGCCATACTGAACAAGACAGCGAAATGACCTGAGTCATATTTTAAACATTATTATGCATGCTGTGTAAGCTCAGCATGAGTAGGAACTAAGAAGCTTTCTCTCCTTGCAGCCATCTCGATGAGACCCAACAGGGCTTTGGGTGATGGTGAGGTATAGAGGATGAGTCAGGATACAGATTCCTTTTAAGAGGGGAGCTGACAAGATGTTCCAGGCATACTTCCAGCCATATTAATGCTCCCCAGTGAACTGAAAGTTTGATGTGACCTTGCCTGGTTTGACAGAATTTACTAAAATGGGGACCTTGACTTTCTTCCAGTAACTCTCTTGACACCAGGTGGCAGATCCACAGTAATAAACATGATGGGATAAAAGAGCTGCCAAGAAGAAACTGAATAAAGGCATTTTCTGTGGCAAATCTTGTCACCAAGGAGGATAGGGTGATGTGACTGATGGCAGGGTCAGATGAAAGCTGTCAGTCAAAGAAGCCTATTTCTTCTTCACGGTATTGGAGATTTTCTAGGGCAATTATTTGTAACCATGGATTTTATGGATCTGCTCTTAGCTCAAATGCTGAAGCGTTACTCAATAGGGAGTCTGAAGGATGGAAACCAAACTAGCTAAGTAGATGTGGTGGCATTGTTGGTCAACTCAACATCTCTACTCAGCATAACAATAGCTGCTTCTTTGACATTCCACACCCTAGAAGGGAGGATATCTGCACCTCACTTAGGAATGCAGATTGCAAGAACACCTTGTACCAAATGTGTGAGTTGGGAATTATCTTATAGGTTACTGTGCCTAATAGACAGACAGCCAAAGATCTCTTTTTTTCCCAAGCCACCACAGTAGGAGGCAGTTGCCTACCAACACACAGTCTGACTGGCAGAGCTGTGATTCAATTCTTTTATCTTTATTAATTAATTTACATATTCACTTTATATCCTAGTCTTAGCCTCATTCCTTTCCTCCCAGTCCTACCTTTCTTCCCTCTCTCTCTTCCCCATTCCCTAGAAAATGAGAGGCCCCCACCTCCACCCCAGCTCATCAAGTCTCATCAGGACTGAGCATGTCCTTTTCCCTTGTGGCCTGGCAAGGGAGGAGGGAGGAGGAGATCAAAAAGCAGATAACAAAGTCCATATCAGGGATAGTCCCTGCTTCCCTTACTAGAGGACCCACTTGAAGCCTGAGCTGTCCATTGACTACATCTATGTAGGGGACTTAGGTTCGGTCCATGTGTCGTCTCGTCTTTGATTGGTGCTTCAGTCTCCACAAGCCTCTGACTCTGTTGGTCTTCTTGTGGAGCTCCTGTCACCTCCAAATCCCCTTTCCCTTTCCTCTACTTCTCTACAGGACTCCCGAAGCTTCACCCAATGTTTGACTGTCAGTGTCAGCATCTGTTTTGAACTGCTGCTGGGTGGATCCTCTGAGAGGACAACACTTCTAAGTTCCTATCTGCAAGCATAGCAGAGTATCCTTAATAGTGCCACAGGTTGGCTCTCTTCCTTGGCGTGGGTCTTGGGTTGAGCAAGGCATTGGCTTGACATTCCCTCAGTTTCAGCTCGATCTGTTCTATCTTTATCCCTGCATGCTTTGTAGGCAGGGTGTTTATTTATTTATTTTTGGTCAAAGTGTTTGTGGGTGGGTTGGTGTTCCCCTCTCTGCACTAGGAGTCTTGTCTGGTTAGGGGGAGTCCTTTTCTGTAGGACTTAATTCTTATTAATTAACTAATTATTTATTTAGTTTACTGAGAAGTGGGTGGAGACGAAAAGGCATTCCATCTGGTTCTTTATTTATCATTAATGATTTCATTGCCTTTGCCTAGCTTGTGATTCTTAGTGACAATTTCTCACGTTTGAGTAGTAACTAAAAATGCAGACTCGTTTTCCCCCCCGGCCCCCCCCCCCAATGTGTGGCACTTGTTCAGGTTAAGGTGTCTAGCTTTGATATGATTCCTAAATGGGTTTATAGTCTTAGGATGACTTAATACTTGTGGGGATGAATAAAACTGATTGCTTCTCTCTATTTCAAATCCAAACATGTTAGCATTGCTGTGGCAAATGCTGATGTTCTTTAGTCCTCAAAGGAGACCTGCCTTTTGACAGTCCTAGGACTCCTTATAGAGCACATCTGTTCGTACTGACCTTTAGTTTCCAGAGTGCAGTGGCCTTTATAAAATCCCTAGTGCTTGTCTCCATAGCTAAATGGCAAGGGTGTTTTCCAAGAAAGACACAGGTATTGTATGTAGGCTCTGGTCTTCTGTCAGGAATGCAAGACATGGAGAAGTCATTTAGAAGGAAATTAGTTTTTACTAATTAGGACCTGTGCCGCCTGTTTGACATATTTTAATTAGCAGACTAAGTCTTCATGGCGATACATCAGTATCTAATATTCTGCTTCTGTATTACCAATTTATTGCAGACATTTATTCAACAAATATTTATAAAGTAACAGCTATATGCCAAGTTTTGTAATGTCTATTAAAGGTGTACTGGAGAACAGGGTTGGTAAAATCTCTATTAAAAAACACTGTCGTTAGAGAATGGAAGAATTAGATCAAATAAAGAAAGTATTCAGTATTGTACAATGACCAATTATGTGAAAAAGCTCAGCAGTGAAGGAGAAATGAATGTAGGATTTAGAAAGGAGGGTTGCTAACTAACATGCAACATTTAATTAAAAGGGAGTCAAGGAAGGTAATGTGGAGGGTGTCAATTTTAGGCAAAATCTAATGGTGAAGGTAGCAGGTATATGGAAGCACCCATCTGGGAGACGACCTAGGCTGTCAGAAGAAAAGCAAGGAAGCCAATGTCTCTGGACAAGTATGAAGAGTGGAGAACAGATTAAATAAGGGTGAAGTGGCTTCGAGGTCATCTTGAAGACATTCATTCTAGTTCTAAGTGAGATAGGTGCCATTGAAGAGACAAGAGCCCTTCAGATCACAAAACGTCCATTAGCAAGGATCTTAAGTGCATCACTGTGGCTTATGTGTTGATGGTGAGCGGTGGCTTGATGAAGGTGAATCAGGGCAACAAATTGACTTTACAAGTGATTTAGGTAAGCGAGACTTGGCTGGGAGACTAATGGTTTAAGTGCTAAGGAAGAATCCTTTTCTTAATATAGTGTGTATGTAACACAATGAAAATACATTGAAACAGTGAAAACACACTGAATAGAGTATTCAAGAATGACTCTATTTCTTCTTTATCTGTTAGCAGTAAGGTAGTGTACTTATGAGGTGTAACAAAGAAGAGGACAAGGTGGGCACACCTGGAAAGGAGATGAAATGTTTAGTTGGTAGCTGTACAGGTTGTCAGAGCTGTACTTTTATAGTAAGGTTAGCGTTTGGAAAAGACATTGAGATTGGAAATAATACTGAGAGTCAGTGGAAATTCACTGAGAGTCAGTGAATTGTTGATACTTAAACTAAGGAGAATGGAGACAACTACCAAGGGAAGGAAAATAGGTAGAGAAGACACTGTGGAGGAGTTGGCAGTGTAGAGGAGTGAAGGGCCATAGAGGCCGAAAGTAGTGAGAGGAGAGGTACTCTGAGTGTCTTGTGAAGGAGGGAGTGTTCCAGGGAGGACTGAATGGGCCACCATCAAATGCCACAGAGTTTCTGAATGAACGGTGTATTTGGCAACATGAAGTTCATTAAGATTGGAACGGCAGATGTCAGGATTAAGCCTATTTGAAGGATGCCTGTGGTTGAAGGAGAGGAGAAGTGGATACATAAGGACAGATGCCATGTAGATAAATTCTATTCAGAACAGCAAACAGCAGCAACAGCAGCAAATGGACAGTGGTTGGCAGATGTGGAGTAAAGAAGTGCAGGCAGAGGTTCGCGAATAAATAAGAAGACTGATTTAAAGAGTACAAGGCTACCCAGAAGAGACTTGATACCCTATGAGCATAAACAGGGGGAGGAGGTCCCCCTCAGTCACAGTCATAGGGGAGGGGAGTAAGGGGAAAATGAGAGGGAGGGAGGAATGGGAGGATACAAGGGATGGGATAACAATTGAGATGTAATATGAATAAATTAATAAAATATAAAAAAAGAAAAAAAAAATAAAGCACACAAGGAAGACACATTCTAATGACAGGAACCAGAGTTACTTTGTGGTAAAGCAGGTAAGGACCGTAGTAGACAGAGGGGAAGAAAACTATTTTGGTGGGAGAAAAGGTGACTTACATTCAAATGTTTCCTATTTCATCAGTATGCATTCCAGCTGCTTTGCATGTATAGAGACTTCACTAAAATAATTAGAACAAGAGAGATGATTGTAATCTCATCTACTGAACAAAGAGACAGAACCAGAGGTGGGAGGAGGATGGATATTGAAACAATGGATGAGAACCAGAAGAATAGGAAACAGTCACCTTGATACCCACACCACATAAGAACCCAACGATCAAAGAGAATTGCAGACCAATTTCTCTTATGAACATTGATGCAAAATTACTCAAAATATTTGCAAACAGAAATCAAGAATACATCAAAAATATCATCTACTGTGACTAAGTGGGCTTCATCTCAGGCATGCAGGGGTGGTTCAACATACGGAAATCCATCAATGAAATCCACCATATAAAAAACTGAAAGAAAAAAACAAAACAAAACAAAACGCAGGATCATCTCCTTCAACACCGAAAAAGTGTTGACAAAATCCAACACCTCTTCATGTTTAAAGTCTTGGCGAGATCAGGCATACAAGTCACATACCTAAACACAATAAAGGCAAAATGCAACAAGCCAGTAGCCAACAGCAAGTTAAGTGGAGGGACAATTAAAGCAGTTCCACTGAAATCAGGGACAAGGCTCCCCACTCTCTCCATTTATAGAGTACTTGAAGTTCTAGCTAGAGCAATAACACAACTAAAGGAGATCAGGGGATACAAATTGAAAAGAAGTCAAAGCATCACTATTTGCAGACGATATGATAGGATACATAAGTGACCGCAAAAATTCTACCAGGGAACTCCCACGGCTGATAAATACCTAAGGCAAAATGGATGAATAAAAAGAATTAGCTCAGTAGCCCTCCTGTGTACAAGTGACAGGCTGAGAAAGAAATTAGGGAAACAGCACCCTTCGCAATAACCGTGAATAATACAAAGCATCTTGATGTAACTCTAACCAAACAAGCGAAAGACTTGGATGACAAGAACTTTAAGTCTCTGAAGAAAGAAATTGAAGAAATATCAGAATATGGAAAGATCTCACATGCTCACGTGCTGATAGGATTGACATAGTAAGAATAGCCATAGACTGAAAGTAGTGAGAAGAGAGGTACTCTGAGTGTCTTGTGAAGGAGGGAGTGTTCCAGGGAGGAACAAATTAATAATAATAATAATAATAATAATAATAATAATAATAATAATAATAAAGAAATGTATAGAGAAAATAGTGAGAGCCGCAGAACCAAGCCCATTATGGTTTGCCTAGCCAGAGGTGACAACTCCACCTTTCTAGTCATCCTCCATTTGCCCACTTTGAGGATTGAGCCACATATCCCAAACATTTACCGTCAGAGCGTGGTCTCTTCTTCAGTCCTTTACTCCTTTCCTTTGTATGTTCCTTTTCTTGGACTTAGTATATCGAGCAGTTAATGAATCAGCTTTGTAGGTACAGGTGTACAGTCAGCCAGGGGTTGAACTTAACTGTTTACATACGATGGTGTGGGGCATGTGTACTTGCCTGTGCATGCACATAGAACATGTATGGAGGCCAGAGGTCAATATCAAGTGTCTCTCTCTATTTCTTTCCATCTTAAATTTGAGATGAGGTGGTTTCTCTCAATGAATCTGATTTGACTAACCTTGGTGGCTAAAGCCTCACAAATCTCTTACTCCCTAGCATTGACAGTATGGGCATGTGTGGCCATACACAGCTCATACACAGGTGCTGGAGACTAAACCAGGTTCATATGCTGTGCAGGGAGTGCCGTTTACCAACTGAGGTGTCTGTCAAGCCCCGACTTTTTATCTTAATAAACTGTGTTGAGGGAAACTAAGTAGGTGCCATGGTGGAAGACATAAAATCCGAATCTGAGTGAGTTAGGAGTAAGGAAGAAGAGAGCCTTAGAAGTAGCTATGGTAAGAGGGAAGGAAGGGTATCTGTCTAATTTAAACAGCTACACAAGGGAGGTCCTTCCTTGATAGACACTGCATTCTTCAGATGAAATACATTTTGCTAGGCTAATTCTCTATATAAACTCTAAAGTCTACAATATTGATTTTGAATTGGGTCCTTTCTCAGTCTTCTAATCACAGAAGTTGCATTAAAATAAATACTAAAAATCAACTTTTTAAAAAATTATGGAGCTCATGGACATTAGGTTATGTAGATCTAGCTTCTAATTCATATGGTTTAAAAATCATGGACTTTACTATTTTGCTTCTAGCTCAGTTTAATATTTGCATTTGGTATTAATAAATGAAGAATTATCACTTCTTTCTATATTTGGAATGATGCTATGTCCCTGAGTAATTTTCAAATAAATTTACATGTATTCCATTTTCTTTTTCAAAAACTAAAACCCATCTATTTCATTAATTTAACATTTTGACAGTTTTTATTTTGAGAGTTTTGGGCAGATAAATGTTTCACATTTTTGTGCATTTGGTTTTTTGTTGGATTTTATTGACTGTGTCGCAACCTTAGGCATGTGGAGCCTTGACTTAATACTACGAGCTTACTGCGTGTCATCAATAACACTTAACATGCTGTATTTAAACTTCGTAATGGTACTTTGTGGTGAGTTCTAATTCTTATTAGAGTATTTGTTTGTTAAAGAGTAATGACTGTCCTGAAAAGTACATTACAATGCAAAGAGGAGAAACAAGCTTTGTTTTTAATCATCATTAGAGGTTAGAATTCCTTTAGAACTCAAAATAACAAACAACTCTTTCCTTTGAATGAAGCTAAGAAATTGCTTTAAAGATTCTTTTCTGAAAAAAAAAATCCACGTGAACATTATTGCATCTTTAACAACAGCTCTATGCATTAGGGGGCCTGAAATGCTTATCATAGCATGGGTTCAGTATACAAATCAGTAAAAGCTAATAGAAGGACTAATATTGTTTTGGAGATTATTAAATTTTTATTGTATTCATTGTCAGGTTTAAGAATTACTCTGTGCTGCAACACAATTATTTCTCTAGCCTTGCTCCCAGCAGTTCTTTTTGGCAGAAAGAAAAGCCATAGCTGAAGTTTGATTTTACTTTTTAAAAAAATGAGTCAAAGCATAAATTACTCTTTCTATGGCTCTATTCCAAAGCTCAATTTTAATATCTCTGGTAAAGCCATTATTTCCTGTTATTTTCCATAATTACAAATAAGGTAATTAGATATCATATACTGCCTTGAAAAAGATCATCAGTTGTTGAATTTAACAGTGAAATCTTCCCTTTGCTTTCTTTATGTATCCAGTGTCTCTACTTACCAGATCTCAGATGATGGTCTATCAAGGGCAGTTACATCAAGGTGTCTTTTCACAATGTCACCTTGACGTTCTCTGGAATATAGGAATGTAGTGTTCCGTGCACTACCTCTTTGTTAAAGTAGCTCAGAGATGACTTTGTCTTTAGTGTATTAAATGTTTATTAATTTCATAAGTAAATAATATACTTTACCAGTCAGCATGACGGAATAATCAGTTTCTATGATACTCAGCATCAGGCATTGCCTGCCCATGACCTCTATTGATTGTTCTAACTTTGGGGGCAATTATTCAGTAAGTATCCGATACTCTTTCTTTTTTCACCTTTATGGAGATGTTGTACAATTGGGTTCATTATTGTAATTTAAGTGATAGGAAAGGGAGTCAGCAGTGGACAGCACTTTCTAAAGCCACTTTCATAGCACCGTCCTTTCTCAAGGTCAGCCCTCAGATGCCTCTGCGGATTATAGAACTCGTAAGGTAAGAGGTTCAGTCCAGGTGATGGCCCAGAATCTGAGTTTTCCTAAGGAATTCTGGGATGCCTAACTGGAAAATCATCAAGTCACTGGCACAAAGGTGAGTCTGGCCTGGGAGTCCACTACCCTCACTCTCACTTCCATAATCAGGCTTCTTTTTCTCTCTAGACCCACGTTCGATCTGACACACAAAGATGGAGGTATCTTGCTTTAAGATGATGGGTAGCATCAGTGACTAGTTTCCAAGCGGTCTTCTTATACTGAATGTATTTCTGTATCTTAAAACATGGACACTCTGCACATCTTTCTGTTTAGCTCAACACTCGGTCACACATTGCCAGAAATCGCCTTCCTGAAAAATCTAATAAGCATTTTCTAATTGCACTGTGACTTGTTTGTTTCCAGACACCTTCCTGGTGATCTCTGTCAGTCTTTGGATCAGAGCCATCGCTTGCCATGAGTCCCAACAGCCTCAGTGCATCTGTGACAGGACTTGGTTTTGTGGGCCATTACTTCTTCTTAACAATGTCAGCAGAGTGTGAAACACTCCATGTGCTCTTCCAAAGGACAGCTTTGTTTTCTGGACTATTAACCAGCAAACTGGATGGCTACCTCCTGAAATGTATCATGTATCATTTAAAAATAGAGCAGAGCGGCTTCATTGCACAAGAACAAATCATTTAGCCCGATGAGTTTAAAAGAACTCATTAGTCCCACCAAACCAGATTGACTGGAACTCAGTAGATGAAACACAAACATGATACTAGTGACATAAAGATTCGCAGATCCCAGACCAAGCACATTAACAGGACATTTGCTTATTAACATCTATGTTTATTTGATGTAAATATGGTGCACGATGCACATTCTCAAATCTTAATATCTCTGTAGTGTTTGCTTTGGAGAGTCTATAATTGTATAATAGGTGCTTTAACATCTCTTCTGAAGATAGGACATCTATTAATTTGATTCAGTGGAAAACATGTTTTCTTGTTAGAACTTAATTACAGGGGAACATGTCCTGAAAGCAACCTGTTCATTCGATTCCCTGTATTCCTGCCTAATGTTAGCCTTTTAGATGGCCAGATACTTCATGCATCTAAAATGATCATCAGGTTTTGAGCAGTCCTTCACCTGTCTGTTTCTATTGTGTATTTTATTCCTTCTGATATCCCCCTTCTATTCTCTCTCCTCTCTCCTTTAAGCTCCATTAATATCGACTTTAAGCCATGGTCAATAGGATAAATAAAACATATAAAAGAGCCCTTAAAGTCAGCTCAAGATATTTCTAATGATCACTCAGGTTGAATTAATTATAATGCCTTTTGTAAATAATTTATAAGCCAGGGATGGATAGTATCATGAATTGGAACGAGCTCCTGTGGGTTTGTAAATCATTATTCATGGCTGATATATAAAGAAAGGACTCTATACTTCACTGATACATTACCACCTGATTCTTTAGAAGAGAGAGAGGAAGAGAGAGAGAGAGAGAGAGAGAGAGAGAGAGAGAGAGGAATTAATTAGATGATGCTCTTTGGAATGGAGCCAGGCAATGATACAATTTAGCATAAACTCGGATAAAGAAAAGGCTTTGGCTGTGGAGTAGCTGAAGACATGAAGACAGTTTTTTTTTTTTTAATTAGTATTATCTCTCTTTTTAAAAATTTTATGTAAGTAATTTATTCCGATTATATCTCAATTGTTATCCTCTCACTTGTATCTTCCTATTCCCCCCTCAGTCCCTCATTCACCCTATTCTCCTCCCCTAGGTCTGTGGCAGAAGGGGACCTCCTCCCCCACCATATGATCACAGCCTATCAGGTCTCATCCTGGTAGCCTGCTTACCCTTCCTCTGAGTGCCACCAGGCCTCCCAACCAAGGGGACACCATAGTTCATATCAAAGTCAGTCCCTGCTTTCCACACAGCTGTGGAGAATGTGCTGTCCATTGGGTAGATCTGAATAGGGGTTCTAGGTTTACTGCATGCATTATCCTTGGTTGGTACAGTATTTTGAGCTGACCTGCCTCGGTCCAGATATGCCAGCCTTGATGGTCTTCTTATAGGTTTCTAGGACCCTCTGTTTCCTCATTTTCCCATACCTCTTTCACCCGGAGTCCCAGTAGGAAGTCCCAGCAACTATCCCAATCTCCTGCTAAGTGAAGACTTTCAGGGGACTGAAGACAGATTTTACTGTTTCTCCAATGTTGTTGTTTAGGATATAGCAAGATTCAGAAGAACTGGTTGGGTGGAGGGGAGCTTGAGAGGGTAGAGGCACGGTGTCCTGACTAGAAACCACTGTCTCTTTTTTTTGTTTTTGCATCCCCGCTCTCCTGTCTGTGGTTCTTTCTGGGAGAGTGTGAAAGATGAAGACTATGTGTGTGGAGAACCATACTTATGCCAGTTTCACTTCCTTGATTAACTTCTCATTCCTAAGTAAGTTGGAATAACTTTTACTTTACTGTAGCAAGTTAACTGAAGGCGGATTATAAGACTGAGCAAAACTAATGACATCAAAACTGAGCAGTGTTATGGTAGAATGAGTAATGACCTCTCCAACCATGATCTGGAGTAAGTGCCGGAGCCTGGATTGGACCACACCACTGGCAGAGAGGCCTCTGCATGTAAGAAAGCTTGCTAGCTCTTACTAGAGCGGTTACCTTAGATGTTGCCTTGACTCAGCCGCCCATGTATTGAAATTTCCCTGCCTACAGTAAGAGAAGTATGGCACTGGGTCTGGCAAAAGATTTGATACAACCCTGACGCCCATGGAGCCTCCAGTTCCCAAGTAAAAGACTGGGACAGAGACCCCTAGGAGCTCACAGTGTATAGGAGATAGCACAAGCCAGCCTGGAAGAGAAGGTACTGCCTCCTGGCTGACAGCCAGGCAGGAAACAGGAACCTCATTGCAGCATTGCACTTGCCTGAATTAGGATAACAGCTGAATGCACTTAGAATTGGACTCAGTCCCAGAATTTCCAGTAAGGAGCTCATGCCTGCAAACACCTTGATTTGAGCCCAAGGGCTGATGCCACACTTCTGACCTACTGAACAATGAGGGAATAAGTGTGTGTTTTAAGCTATGGTAATTTTTGAGGCAGCAAGAGAGTTTATCTAGGTAGTGACTGGAGATTATGGCTTGAATATGTAGCTTTCTCTGCCTCTATATCCCAGCTGGAAAATAGATAGGGCAGCTGAATTGGTGAGCTTCTGTACTGTGTAATTCATCTATGGACAGTGTTTGCTCTGTTTATGCATGAGAAGATATTATTTCAAAGTGGTTGTCAGAATTCAGTATTTAAGAAAAAAATCAGTGATGGAGTTTGAGGGATGGCTTGAGGGATAATAAGCTTTCATGTTCTTGCAGGGCACCTGAGTGCAGTTCCTAGCACCCACATCATGCATCTTACAATCACATGTAAGATTGCTTGCGAGGATCTGATAGATGATTCTGTCCCTCACAGGCATTAGTACTCACGTACAGAGATAGACAGACACACCACATCACATACGTATATATTTAAAAATATTAAAAGTCTCAAATAAAATCAAGCAAGTAATTGTCATACTATCTTATGCAATTGTATTTTATCCCTCTAAAACACATAAAGACAAAGCACATCTTTTCAGGAGAGTTGTCACCTTGTAATATGTGGCATGTATTCCTGCTTATCTCAAATTTCATAAGTAGTACTGTATTTGTATAACTCCTACCTCTTCCTCTCTTTCCTCTCCAACTCCCACTATGCCCACACTCTCTTTAGTTCATGACCTCTTCTTCTATAATCATTATTGTTACACGGGTACACAAGCACTCACACACAATGACAACCTGCTGAGCCCAGTAGTGTCACTCCCATGTCACTCAGATTTAGATCACCTATCAGAACTGATTCTTCCCCTCCTATGTTTCTTTCCCTCCCTCCTCCCCTCCCCCCCTCTCTCTTTCTCCTTGAGTTTATCTCAATAGAGCAGGATGGGGAGAATGGGTTCATTAGAAAGCTGCAATCTCTGTTCATCAGGTTCTGCTGCCTCATAAATAAGGTGAGAATGTCATGTTAATGCAGTTAAACTACTGCATGAAGCCTCTTAGAAGACAGTCATGCTAGGCTCCCATGGGGGCCCATTCCCTTCTCTGAGGGGGCCATGAGGGTGGGACTGGGGGAATAGGAGGGGGGCTGCTATCAGGCTATAAAGTAGTTATATAAATTAATGGGGAAAACAGTGTTAAACTAATTAAGTTCAGACTGAGTATTGCATGGATAACCAGCACTGCCCACTGACATGCAGTTCTCTTAGCTGGCTAGCTGCTTTTTTTGTACTCCACAGGAAGGAATTCTTCTCCCTTCTCTTGATGTCCTAATAACCCATGGTCTCTCTGCTCTGGACCCTAGTTCCAGCCACATCATTCTGTGTACTTATTTTAGTTTTTCAGATGTTTCTTATGGGCAAATTTTCACTTCTGATTTGCCAGCAAAGCTACAGAATGGGCCAGGTGTGTATGTGTGTCCTGTTCTTTTCTCAAGTGCACCACACACCAGGAGTTCTGGGGGTTGTAAGGCTTCATGAAGTCTTTCAACACATCCAGGCTGTATTCAGACATCGAGTTTGGAAGAAGTGTGTCACATAGTAAGATGAGTTGGTAATAAAAAGGTAGAAGACCCTGCCTTGGACTTGCTGCTCATTCCCACACCAGCCTTTGGAAGCTAATGTCCTATTCTTCCATGCCCCATGCCCATCACCCAGAGACCCAGTCACTCTAATTCATCATTTATCTGTGTCCTCTTTTCTTTCTCCTTTCATTTAAAAATATGAATTATAGGTCATAAAGCTGAAGTGAACTCTTTCCATTTTTCCATGCTCTAACCCAAAATGAGAGTAAACAGAAGTAGGACACACCACATCAATCAGGCTTGCTTTTTCTGATTTCAGGGCAGGCCTATAGCTATTCCTCTGAAAGCAATGGTTAACACCTACAAAGCAAAGCTTTCCTTTTGATGCTTCTGTGAGTATGCCCCACCCCTTTGCTAAGTATAATGCTCTACATGTGAAAACTACTTAACCACTTTGATCACCTGATTGTTTTATTTGATCTCAAAAAGAGAAATACCATCATATAAGAGATATAGCATAAGAACATACGAGTGAAGAAGAAATGCAAAATTGCTATTTTAACATTTCAAATATAGATTTTTATAGAAGCACAAGAGAATCAAATGACTGTGGTTTGTTGATCATATTGGTGTGTTCTAGACTAGTATGTGTGTGTTATGTTCAGGTGAGAGGTGACACAGGATTGGGCAATGTTTTGTCTCTGTGATCTCCTGCCAGGTCTGGACTCAAAACTGCATTTAGGGAAAATAAACAGAGTGATTTCTTAAAAGGACTCCAAGTATGAGGGGATATGGACTCTTTCATTCAAACAAAATATAAAGTCCTAATTTCAACAGAATCCTATGCAATGGTTTAGTATGATTGCTAGGCCACCAATTATAAGGTTACAGAATGCTATTTATCTAGAATGAAGGAAAAACAGGTATTTTATAAAAGTCAAGGTGTTTATATATACTGGCCATGACTATTATTCTTGATATTGATTGCCCATAAGCCTAAAACTTTAACAGTGCTTTGAGAAGCTTATAAAAAGGGAGAAATGGTGTAAAATAGATTTCGTTTCCTTTTTGAGTTAAGTGCATTTATTGAATGTCAGCACTGTGGTGAGCAGGGACTTCAGAACACGGTTTAATCAGGACCCACACATCGATTGCCTTTTCGGGCAAGGCACTGGGCAGCTTTGGAGCTGCGAAGTTAGAATTGACAGCTGTATTTTGCAGGTTGCCTTATTTAAATAGAGGGTTGAGTATACAACCTCAATCTTTCGTAACATTAGACTTTATCAATTGTTTGGAACTGCTGTAATGTAGTTTAAAATGAAAATACTGAGTTAAACACAGTCATTTATGTTACATAACGAATAGAGTTAAGTTCGAATAAATTTCTTTGGATAAACTTTAATCAGGTCTCAAAATAAAAAAAAAATAAACTCTCAATATGTCTTTCAGTACTGATCTTTCATACTGGCTGTTGGACATGTTTAATATGAAAGTCACAAACTTCATACCTCCTGTCACAGCCTCCTGCCACCCCTCTGTATTTCACTCTGTTCCCTGGACACTTCAGTCCTTTCTGACTTGACAACTTTGCTTATTATTTCTCCAGTTCTTGAGATGCCTATGAAAGATTATGTCTGGTCTTCAAAATATTTTTGTCAGTGATTTTCTGGTTCTTCCTATAATTCTCGGAACTAAGATCCTATAATACTTTCCCTGAATTCTCTCATGGTGTTCATTTTGTATGGTAAAAGACCTCCATAGGGTTTATGGCAGTTTTAAAATTCTTTCTAAATTTTAATTGCAATCTTCAGAGTTAGTGTTGTTTCTTTAACCATATATCCATGTAAAATCACCATGGATAAGTCTTTTCTAGGTATAAGTAGCAATTTTGAAAAATCCAGAACAGAACTTTTGTGCAATCCACAACTCTTTTTTTTAAATTGATTAAGTTATATATTTACTTTATATCCTGATCAGTTTTCCCTTTGTCCTATCTTCGCAGTACCTCCCTCTCCCCTCCTCAGCCCTCCCCTCCCACCCATCTTTCCTCTTCTATTCTGAGGAAAAGGGGAGGCCTTCCATGGAAATCAATCAGCCTTGGCATATCAAGATGCAATAAGACTAGGCACATCGTCTTCTATTGAGGTTAGATGAGGCAGCCCAGTTAGGAGAAAGGGAAGCAAAGGCAAGTCTGAGACAGCCCCTGCTCCTGCTTTAGGAGTCCAACATGAAGACTCAGCTGCACAACTGTCACATATGTGCAGAGCACCTAGGTCCATCCCATGCGTGTTATCTTGACAGTTCAGTCTCTATGAGCTTCTATAGGCTCAGGTTAGTTGATCCTGTATGTTTTCTTGTGGTGTCCTTGACCCCTCAGACTCCTTCAATCCTTCCTCCTCCTCCTCTTCCACAGAATCTTTCATGCTCCACTTAATGTTTGGGTGTGGGTCTCTGCATCAGTTTCCATCAGTTGATGGGTGAAGTCTCATGCTAGGCTCCTATCTTCATGTCTACCAGAATATCATTAGCAGTGTCAGGGTTGGGCTCCCTCTCATGGCATGGGTCACAAGCTGGGCCAGTCATTGGTTGGCCCTTCCTTTAAATTCTGCTGCATCTTTTACCCATGCACAGCTGGTAGGCAGGGAAAACTGTGGGTCTAAGATTTTGTGTCCGGGTTAGAATTACAATCTCTCCTTTGGAAATCTTGCCTGCTTACAGGAGAGGGCTAGTTTGGGTTTCATATCTCCCAATGCTGGGAGTCTTAACTAGGGTCATCCTCATAGATTCCTGAGAGGTTCCATTGTCCTAGGTTTCTAGCCCATCCCAGAGATACCCTCCCCCACTGACTCCAGTTCTCTTTCTCATCATCCTCCACACACTTTCTCTCTCCTTTTCTCCTTCACACCCCCTCTCTCACCCACTTTCCTCCCTCTATCCACCACTCCCCCAGTGTCTAGTCCATATCCCCATCTGAGTGAGACTGAACCCTCCCTCCCTTTGGGTCCTATTGCTACTTAGCTTCCTTGGGTCTGTGGATTGTAGCATGTTTATCCTGTACTTTATGGCTAAAATCTACTTATAAGTGAGTACATACTTTGCTTGTTTTTCTGAGTCTGGGTTACCTCACTCAGAAAGCTCTGTTCTAGTTTCATCCATTGGCCTGTAAGTTTCCTGTGTCATTATTTTTAATAGCTGAGTAATATTCCATTTTGCAAATGCACCATATTTTCTTTCTTTCTTTTTGATTATTTTATTTATTTACCTTACATCCCAGTCACAGATTCCCCTCCCTTTTCTCTTCCCAGTCCCCCCATCCTCCATATCCTCTTCCCTTCTTCCCTTCTCTTTCTACTATGAGACAGGGCAGCCTCCCATGGATATTAACCTGCCTTGGTGTATCAAGTCAGAGTAGGACTAGGACATCTTTTCCTATTGAGGCTAGAAAAGGTAGCCTAGTTGAGGGAAAGGGATCCAAACACAGAAACCATATTTTCTTTATTCATTCTTTGATTGAGGGACATCGAGGTTGTTTCCAGTTTCTGGCTATTATGAATAAAGCTGTTATGAACATAGTTGAGCCAATGTCCTTGTGGTATGGTGGGTTTATGTTTTAAACAGCTAACCCTGTAGACTGATCCTTCATTGAGCTGTGGACTCATGCATATGAGAATACCTCTCTACTTTTAGCTTCTAGTTAAGAGTTTTGGAGTCATGTTTCGTCCAATTACAAGTCATTACAGTCAATGCTTTCATAGCTGAAGACGATTACTGTAAAGAATTCAGGGCTCTGTCAGTCATGTTATCAGTGAGGTCTGAATCCTAGTTCAGAAGTTCTCACAGAAGTCTTGTTTCTCCAAGGTCCTGAGTAGACGCCATCCTCCATAAAGACAAAGCATTGTTTTTATTTGTTTGTTTTGAGACAGGGTTTCTTTGGCTGTCCTTAACGCACTCTGTAGAGCAGGCTGGCCTCGAACTCAGAGATCTGCCTGCCTCTGCTTCCCAAGTGCTGGGATTAAAGGCGTGAGCCACCACCACCCCATGACCGCTGTGGGACAGCCTCCTACGCCTCTCAAGTGTGTTGTCCCACTTGATTGCCTATGTACACACCATCCAGTGGAGAGAAAAATGGGACACAGAGAAAACAGAGCTTTCTCTGCCTCACTATCTTGTTTAGCACTGTGGTATCAAATGATTAATGCTTGGCTCTGGGCTTAGCTTATTGATCCAGTACTAGAATGTCTGCTGCTTCAAGATTGCCCAGAGTCACTGTGTTCCTAGTACCTTCATGGAGTGTCTCCCAAGACTTAGCAAACTGTTTGGTAAGGAGCTGCTGCATGCCAAACACTTCTTTGACCAAGAAACCATGGGTTTATAATTGGAGATATTCCAATCATGCTTTGCAGTTTAACACAGAAGAACAATAAGTAAGAATAATGATCTGATAGGGTTAAGATACTTAAATAGATTGAGTCACCATCAATGATCTCATCTTGGTTAATAACATTCAAATGTACAGTACACATAACTAGAGGGATCTCAGGAGTGTGCTAGAAAAAGCGAGACCCAGTGGAAGAAGCAACATAAAGAAACAACATAGCGCCCCCCCTAAAACTATTACAGATTAGTTGTAATCAAATTAAAATATTTTGAAGTTTATTCAAGAAAGGGAACTCCGGAGAAAAGGGCAAAGGAAACTGGAACAAATCTTTCATATGTGTCATTTGGGGCTGGAGTGATGACACGTGTGTTAAAGGCTTAAGGCTCACAACCAATAAATGACTCTCTAAAATATGACTTAACAGTTTTTGGATTTTGAGCTAGTGTTCACACTACACACAATCCACCATTAAATTTAAGAGTGTAATTCAGATACGGACAGGTGCCACATACCCGCCTCACTCACTTATGCAAACTTGAAACCCATGTCTGAGGAGGGCAGAGTGAAGCAGTCAGCAGCAGGGGCTGAGAGTGGCAGAGAAAAGGGGGCACATAAGTGACAGATGAGGGAACCCCAGTCCACAGAGAAGAGAAGGCATCTCTAGTTCCTAGTAAGGTAACTATTCCACAAATCTATGAGACATACCAATGTATATAGAAAGACATAAAATGTTCCCACAAATAAAAATGATTGACATACAAGGAGATATTGTATTATATACAATATATATAATGATTTACAGTATGAGATGTAAATAAATTATAAAATGAAAAGTCCATAAATAATGGCATAATTATGCATACATCATGCATTAATAATATATTTAAACTATAAGGCTATCGACATGGTTATGTAGGTGAAGTGCTTGATGTGAAAGCACAAAGACCAGGATTGAGATCTCCATAAGCCACATAAAAGCCAAATAAGCCTCCTGTAACCTCAGATTGTGGGAGGCAGAGACAAGATTACTAGAACAAGCTGTATTGGCCAAAATAGCAAGCTCTGGGTTCAGTAAGTGACCTCAATATGCAAGGTAGGGGGTGATTGGGGAACGACACATACTTATTTGTGGAGTTTTAATTCTATCTCATAAATCTATCCTTTAGTTTTCTGCTGGGAAAACGATGTTTTGAGTGTGATAGCCTTGCAGTAAATTTGAAATTGAGAAATGTGACTGCTTTTACTTTGTTCTTCTCTAGAGATTCATTTGGCTAGTCAACATCTCTTTCATTTCTATATGAAAGTTAGATCAGCTTTCATCGTTTAAAATAGAAGAAAGTAGAATTTTATTTAATGTTGCCTTAGAGCTATATATCACTTCTAATTCTGATCCCATTAAAAGTTTTCAGTTAAACATGGTTATTAATTCTGATTTACAGGCTTATTATTTTGATGCAACATTATAATTATTAGGAAATAAAAACATAAATTAGCTCTGTGCAAATAGTATCCTTAATTTAGATTTTACTATAAGCTAATAAATTTTGTTTTACTCTTTATTAGTTCTTTAAAAGTTTAGTGCACTATGTTTTTATCCTATTTGCCCCTTTTCAACTCTCCCAGATCTATTTCTGCTTCCCTACCAACTTTGTATCTTTTTTTTTTTTTTTTAGCCCATCAGCTCTAATTTGTGCACCCATTATTTTCTTGGATCTGTGGCACTTCTCTGGGGTGTGACTAGCTTATCAATTTACCAGTGGCTGTATTCTCCCTCTCATAGCAATGATCAGTTATCAGTGGTTCCCTGGCTCCAGTGGGACTTTGCTCCCATGTTCCTTCTCCTTGCAGGAGTTTGGACTGGCTTGAGCTTGAGCGTAAAACCTGTCCAAGCTGTCATGAGCACTGTGAGTTTCTATGTGTACCTGCACTGGTGTAAGTATGCTGTTTCCTTGTAGCCATCTACTTCCTATGGCTCTTACATTCTTCACCCACCTCCTACCCATGATCCTTGAGTAAGACACTTAGGGATTAAAAGGAAGACATTACAACAGACACCGAGGAAATAGAGAAAATCATAAAGAGAGTTTAAAATCTGCATAATGCCAAATTGGAAAACCTAAAAGAGATGGGCGTGTTTCTAGATATATACCAAAGCTAAATTGAGATGAACTAAATAATTGAAGAGACTCATATGTGCAGTGAGATAGAAGCAATAATAAAAGTCTCCATTGTTGAGAATTCTCTGTTTAGTTCCAAGCCCCATTTCTCAATTGGGTTATTTGGTTTGGTGGTGTTGAATTTCTTGAGTTCTTTATATATTTTGGATATTAGACCTTTGTCAGATGTAGGGTTGGTGAAGATCTTTTCCCAGTCTGTAGGCTTTTGCTTTGTGCTGTTGACAGTGTCCTTTGCCTTACAGAAGCTTTTAAGTTTCATGAGGTCCCATTTACTAATTGTTGACATTAAGGCCTGGGCTGTTGGTGTCCTGTTCAGGTTGTCTCCTGTGCCAATATATTCCAGGCTCTTCCCACTTTTTCTTCTAAGTGACTTAGTGTCTCTGGTTTTATGTTGAGGTCTTTAATCCACTTGGATTTGAGTTTTGTGCAAGGTGACAAATATGGGTCCAGTTGCATTTTTTTACACATAGACCTCCAGTTAGACCAGCACCATTTGTTGAAGATGCTATCCTTTTCCCATTGAATGGATATGGCTTCTTTGTCAAAAATCAAGTGACCATATGTGTGTGGATTCATATCTGGGTCTTCGATTCGATTCCACTGATCAACCAGCCTGTTGCTGTGCCAGTACCATGCTGTTTTAATTACTATTGCTTTATAGTACAGTTTGAGATCAGGTATGGAGATTCCTCCAGAGCACCTTTTATTGTACAAGATTGTTTTAGCTATTCTGGGTTTTTTGTTTTTCCATATGAAGTTCAGAATTGAACTTTCAATGTCTTTAAAAAATTATGGTCAGAACATTCTCCACAGTTGAGTGGAGAGTGGGATATGACTTTCTCACATACTCTGGTGCCTCACATGGTAGCACTCAGAGGAAGGACAGCAGGTTACCAAGAAGAGACTTGATACCCTATGAGCATATACAGGGGGAGGTAATCCCCTCAGGAACAGTCATAGGGGAGGGGAATAAGGGGAAAATGGGAGGAAGGGCAGAATGGGAGGATACAAGGGATGGGATAACCATTGAGATGTAACAAGAATAAATTAATAAAAAAAAATTTAAAAAATGTCTCCAATTTTTTTTTTTTTTATTAATTTATTCTTGTTACATCTCAATGTTTATCCCATCCCTTGTATCCTCCCATTCCTCCCCCCCCCTATTTTCCCATTATTCCCCTCCCCTATGACTGTTCCTGAGGGGGATTACGTCCCCCTATATATTCTCATAGGGTATCAAGTCTCTTCTTGGCTACTTGCTGTCCTTCCTCTGAGTGCCACCAGGTCTCCCCCTCCAGGGGACATGGTCAAATGTGAGGCACCAGAGTATGTGAGAAAGTCGTATCACACTCTCCACTCAACTGTGGAGAATATTCTGACCATTGGCTAGATCTGGGTAGGGGTTTAAAGTTTACCTCCTGTATTGTCCTTGGCTGGTGCCTTAGTTTGAGCGGGACCCCTGGGCCCAAATCTGCCTATCATATTGTTCTACTTGTAGATTTCTAGGACCCTCTGGATCCTTTTATTTTGCTGTTCTCCCATGCGTCTCTCATTTAGAGTCCCAATAGGATGCCTTCCCCTCTGTCCCAGTTTCCTGGTAAGTGAAGGCTTTCGTGGGACATGCCCCTTGGGCTAGTATGCAGATATAAGTGAGTATATACCATTTGATTCTTTCTGCTTCTGGGTTAACTCACTCATTATGATCATTTCTAGCTCAATCCATTTATCCACAAATTTCGGGAATTCCTTGTTTTTAATAGCTGAGTAGTATTCCATAGTGTATATGTACCACAGTTTCTTTATCCACTCTTCTACTGAGGGACACTTAGGCTGTTTCCATGTTCTGGCTATTATGAATAAGGCTGCTATGAACATGGTTGAGCAAATTTTCTTGTTGTGTGCTGGAGCATCTTCTGGGTATATTCCAAGGAGTGGAATAGCTGGGTCTTGAGGAAGCCCTATTCCCATTTTTCTGAGATAGCACCAGATAGATTTCCAAAGTGGCTGTACTAGTTTGCATTCCCACCAGCAATGAAGGAGTGTTCCTCTCTCCCCACATCCTCGCCAGCATGTGGTGTCGCTTGAATTTTTGATCTTAGCCATTCTGATGGGTGTAAGATGGAATCTCAGAGTTGTTTTGATTTGCATTTCCCTGATGACTAAGGAGGTTGAGCATTTCTTTAAGTGTTTCTCAGCCATTTGATACTCCTCTGTTGAGAATTCTCTGTTTAGTTCCAAGCCCCATTTCTCAATTGGGTTATTCGGTTTGGTGGTGTTTAATTTCTTGAGTTCTTTATATATTTTGGATATTAGACCTTTGTCAGATGTAGGGTTGGTGAAGATTTTTTCCCAGTCTGTAGGCTGTCGCTTTGTCCTCTTGACAGTGTCTCCTGCCTTACAGAAGCTTCTCAGCCTCATGAGGTCCCATTTATTAATGGTTGACATTAAGGCCTGGGCCGTTGGTGTTCTGTTCAGGAAGTTGTCTCCTGTGCCAATATGTTCCAGGCTCTTTCCCACTTTTTCTTCTAAGTGAGTTAGTGTCTCTGGTTTTATGTTGAGGTCTTTAATCCACTTGGATTTGAGTTTTGTGCAAGGTGACAAATATGGGTCCAGTTTCATTTTTTACACATAGACCTCCAGTTAGACCAGCACCATTTGTTGAAGATGCTATCCTTTTTCCATTGAATGGATTTGGCTTCTTTGTCAAAAATCAAGTGACCATATGTGTGTGGATTCATATCTGGGTCTTCGATTCGATTCCACTGATCAACCAGCCTGTTGCTGTGCCAGTACCATGCTGTTTTAAGTACTATTGCTTTATAGTACAGTTTGAGATCAGGTATGGAGATTCCTCCGGAGCATCTTTTATTGTACAAGATTGTTTTAGCTATTCTGGGTTTTTGTTTTTCCATATGAAGTTCAGAATTGAACTTTCAATGTCTTTAAAAAATTGTGTAGTTATTTTGATAGGGATTGCATTGAATCTGTAGATTGCTTTTGGTAGGATGGCCATTTTTACTATGTTAATTCTCCCGATCCATGAGCAAGGAAGATCACGCCATCTTCTCAGGTCATCTTCAATCTCTTTCTTCAGAGTTTTGAAATTTTTTTCATACAAGTCCTTCACTTGCTTAGTTAGGGTAACTCCTAGATATTTTATATTGCTTGTGGCTAATGTGAAGGGTGTGGTTTTCCTAATTTCTTCCTCTGTAAGCTTGTCATTTGTGTATAGGAAGGCTACAGACTTTTTTGAGTTAATTTTGTATCCAGCCAATTTGCTGAAGGTGTTTATCAGCTTTAGGAGTTCTCTGGTGGAGTTTTGAGGGTCACTTATGTACACTATCATATCATCTGCAAAGAGGGATAATTTGACTTCCTCCTTTCCCATTTGGATACCCTTGATCTCCTTTTGTTGTCTTATTGCTCTGGCTAGAACTTCGAGTACTATATTGAAGAGATATGGAGAGAGTGGGCAGCCTTGCCTTGTTCCCGATTTGAGAGGAATTTCCTTGAGTATCTCACCATTTACTTTGATTTTGGCTATTGGCTTGCTGTATATAGCCTTTATTATGTTGAGGAAAGTGCCTTGTATCCCCGATCTCTCTAAAACTTTAAACATGAATGGGTGTTGAATTTTATCAAATGCTTTCTCTGCATCCAAGGAGATGATCATGTGGTTTTTTATTTTCAGTTTGTTTATATGATGGATTACATTGATGGATTTCCGTATATTAAACCATCCCTGCATGCCTGGAATGAAGCCTACTTGGTCATGATGAATGATATCTTTGATGTGCTCCTGTATTCGTTTTGCAAGTATTTTATTTAGTATTTTTGCATCTATGTTCATAAGAGAAATTGGTCTGAAATTCTCTTTCTTTGTTGAGTCTTTGTGAGGTTTAGGTATCAATGAGACTATGGCCTCATAGAATGAAGTTGGTAATTTTCCATCCATTTCTATCTTTTGGAGTAGCTTGAAGAGTATCGGTATTAGCTCGCCCTTAAAGGTCTGGTAGAATTCTGCACTGAAACCATCTGGCCCTGGGCTTTTTTTGGTTGGGAGACCATCGATGATTGCTTCTATTTCTGTAGGGGAAATGGGACTATTTAACTTGTTTATCTGTTCTTCACTCAACTTTGGCAAGTGAACTTGATCAAGAAAATCGTCCATTTCCCTTAGATTTTCAAATTTTGTGGCGTATATGCCTTCAAAGTAGGATCTTATGATTCTTTGAATTTCTTCAGTGTCTGTTGTTATGTCTCCCTTTTCATTTCTGATTTTGTTCATTTCAATACTGTCTCTCTGCCTTTTAGTTAGTTTGGCTAATGGTCTGTCTATCTTGTTGATTTTCTCAAAGAACCAGCTTTTGGTTTTGTTGATTCTTTGGACTGTTTTCTTAGTTTCTAATTTGTTAATTTCAGCCCTGAGTTTGATAATTTCCAGGCGTCTACTCCTCTTGGGTGTTTCTGCTTCTTTTTTTTTCTAGGGCTTCCAGTTGTGTTGTTAAGATGCTTATGTGCGATGTTTCCAATTTCTTTTTAAAGGCACTTAGTGCTATGAATTTTCCTCTTAGCACTGCTTTCAATGTATCCCACAAATTTGGGTATGTTGTTTCTTCATTTTCATTGAATTTCAGAAACTCCTTGATTTCTTCTTTATTTCTTCCCTGACCCAGGTGTCATTTAGCAGAGAGTTGTTTAGTTTCCACAAACGTGTAGGCTTTTTGTTATTTCTGTTGTTGTTGAATTGCAGCTAAGAGCATGGTGATCTGATAGGATACAAGGTATTATTTCAATCCTCTTGTATCTGTTGAGGCTTGCTTTGTGACCTACGATGTGATCAATTTTGGAGAAGGTTCCATGGGGTGCAGAGAAGAAGGTGTATTCTTTCTTGTTTGGGTGAAAGGTTCTATAGATATCTGTTAGATCCATTTGACCCATGGCATTGGTTAATGATGTTATTTCTCGGCTTAGTTTCTGTTTCAATGACTTATCCTTCAGTGAGAGTGGGGTGTTGAAGTCTCCCACTATTATTGTGTGGGGATCGATGTGTGGTTTAAGCTTTTTAGGAGATCTTTTACATATGTGGGTGCCCTTGTATTGGGAGCATAGATGTTCAGAATTGTGATGTCATCTTGGTTGACTTTACCTTTGATGAGTATGAAGTGTCCTTCCTCATCCCTTTTGATTAATTTTGGTTGAAAGTCTATTTTGTTCGATACTAAAATGGCTACACCTGCTTGCTTCTTGTGACCATTTGCTTGGAATATTTTTTTCCAACCTTTTACCCTGAGGTAATGCCTTTCATTATGGGTGAGATGTGTTTCTTGGATGCAGAAGAATGTTGGGTCTTGTTTATGTACCCATTCGGTTAGTCTGTGTCTTTTTATTGGAGAATTGAGGCCATTGATGTTGAGAGATATTAATGACCAGTGACTGTTAAGAGTCTTAATTTTGATGTTGTTTCCAGTCGAGCGTTTGTGTAGTTGTGTTTTTGCCATGGGATAGTTATCTATTTCCTGGGTAGTTTTGGTTGTAGCTTGACCCTTTGGGATGGAGTTTTCCTTCTAGTACCTTCTGTAAAGCTGGGTTTGTGGATAGGTACTGTTTGAATTTGTTTTTGTCATGGAATATTTTGTTTTCTCCATCAATGGTTATTGATAATTTTGCTGGGTAAAGTAGTCTGGCCTGGCATCTGTGTTCTCTTAGGGTTTGCAGGATCTCTGTCCAGGCCCTTCTGGCTTTTATGGTCTCTGCTGAGAAGTCAGGTGTAATTCTGATAGGTTACCATTAAATGTTATTTGGCCCTTTTCCCTTGCAGCTTTTAATATTTTTTCTTTGTTCTGCATGTTTTGTGTTTTGATTATTATGTGGCGGGCAGTTTTTCTTTTCTGGTCAATTCTATTTGGTGTTCTGTAGGCCTCTTGTATGTTTATAGGCATCTCTTTCTTTAGATTGGGGAAATTTTCTTCTATGATTTTGTTGAGAATAGTTTCTGGGCCCTGGAGTCTGATGTCTTCTCTTTCTTCAATGCCTATTATCCGCAAATTTCTTCTTTTCATGGTGTCCTTAATTTCTTGGATGTTTTGTGTCAGGAGTTTTCCAGATTTGGCATTTTCTTTAATGGTTGATTCAATATCTGTGATTGTATCTTCTAGCCCTGAGATTCGTTCTTCCATCTCTTGGATTCTGTTAGAAAAGCTCACCTCTGTGTTGCTCGCCTTCTTCTCTGAGGTCTCACGTTCTCGTTTTTCTTCTGTCTGTGTGTTTATCATTGAATCCATTTCATTTTCAGATCTTGAACTGATTTTTTGATTTCTTTCATCTGATTTTTTGTATATTCCTGAGTTTCTTCCATTGCCTCTTTATAGGTCTTCAGAGCTTGAAACCGTTTTAGTTATTTCTTTCATCTGGTTGTTTGCATTTTCCTGCAATTTTTCCAGTTCCACTCTATGTGCTTCTTTTATGTCTCTCACCTGTTTGTCTGCGTCTTCCTGCATTTGATTACGAATTTTATTTGTTTCCTCCATTATCATCCTCATTACTAAGGATTTGAGGTCATTTCTTGTATTTCCGTTGTATTTGAGTTCTCTGGATGGTTTTCTTTGGGATAGCTGGAAACTGGAGACGCCATGTTGTTTTGGGGTTTTTTGCGTATGCTTTTTCGTTGTCCTTTAGACATCTTGCCGTCTTTGTTTTTGTTGGGTAGCTTCCAGAGTTGAATGGAGGGTGTCTGACGATAGATTCACTTGTTTTCTTACGATTTCCCTAGGCTGCGAGCTCAAAGCTTCACTGGTGTGGATGTTAGGAGGTTAGCCCTGTTGTTCTGGTCTCTCACAGCCAGTGATCCTCAGTCCCTCTCTGCTGTGGATCCTGCAATTGTTCTGGGTCTCTGAATGAGCGTTGGGTCAGGCCAAGGTATCCACAGCCTTCTGTGTTCCCTGCCAAGTCCAGCCAGGAGCACTGGGACCGAACCACGGGCAGAACTCAGCTAGATTCTCAGGGCCAGAACCGTCTGCCAAGCTCAGCTAGGGATTTTGGGCCCAAAATGCACACAGGGCCCAGCCAGAATTTTTGGGCTGGGACTACGCACCAAGCTCCACTAGGGCCTTTTGGCCCAAAGTGCGTGCTGTGGTCAGTTATTGACTCAGGGCCCGAACTGACCACCAATCTCAGCCAGGAATTCTGGATTCAAACTGTACACTGTGTCCAACCAGAGTCTTAGAGCTGGTGGAACCGAGAGCTCTGTCCAGCCTGTGCCACAGCAGGAGAACTGCGGCTGCTCTGAGTTAGCGCCAGTGGTGGAACAAGTGCTCCGCCCGCACTGTGTCCCCGCAGGGGAGCTGCCGCTGAGCTGAGGTGGTGCCTAGGATGGAACCGAGCACGTCACCAAGCCTGCGCCACAGCAGGAGAACTGCGGCTGCTCTGAGTTAGCGCCAGTGGTGGGACAAGTGCTCCGCCCGGACTGTGTCACCGCAGGGGAGCTGCCGCTGAGCTGAGGTGGTGCCTAGGATGGAACCGAGCACGTCACCAAGCCTGCGCCACAGCAGGAGAACTGTGGCTGCTCTGAGTTAGCGCCAGTGGTGGAACAAGTGCTCCGCCCGGACTGTGTCCCCGCAGGGGAGCTGCCGCTGAGCTGAGGTGGTGCCTAGGATGGAACCGAGCACGTCACCAAGCCTGCGCCACAGCAGGAGAACTGCGGCTGCTCTGAGTTAGCGCCTGTTGTGAAACCAAGTGCTCCGCCCAGACTGTGTCCCCGCAGGGGAGCTGCCGCTGAGCTGAGGTGGTGCCTAGTGTGGAGCAGCTCAACTAAGCCTGCGCCACAGCAGGGGAGCTATGGCCACGCTGAGTTAGTGCCTCAGGCAGAATTGTTTGCTGGGCCGGGCCAATACCCGGGACTCTGGGGCCGAACTGTCCGCCGAGTCCAATCTGGGTCCAAAGGCTCCACGCGACCCAAATCCTGCCCAGAGTCCCCTCTCCCGCAGCAATTCCCACCAGCCACCACACCAATCGCCTCCACCGGAAGGCTATGAGCTGCAAACCTCAGCCGCCGCTGCTGGTGCCGCTGGTGCTGCCGCCTCTACCGCTGCCGCTCCGATCAGAGAAAAACCACGCTCCTCCCGTGTGCAGGGGCACGCAGGTCCTCCGCACCCTGGTCCCTCCGAACCGTGGAGCACTCCTGCTGCCGTGATGTTCGGACCTCGGTGTTCCTGGCTCAGAAATCTGTGCAATTCCCTGAATTGTTCACTGGAGCCTCCAAACGCGGTCCACACTGCTCGCCGCCATCTTGGATCCCCGGAACTCTTTCTTTTTCATGTCTCCAATTTAAAATCCATCCTCAGGCCAGATGGATTTAGCAGAGAATTCTACCAAACCTTTAAGGGATATGTAATACAAACACACCTTAAATTTTTCTACAAAATAGATAAAGAAAGAATCATTTACAAATTATTTTTATGAAGCCAATACAATAAAACCAAAAAACCAATAAAAAATAAAATTACAGGCCAATATCTCTGATGAACATGGTCACAAATTCACAATGAAATATGTCAAGCTTAATTCAAGAACACATCTGACACACTCAGTGAGAATACTCCAACATTTGTAAATAAATGAATATTTTATAATTTTCTCTCTGAAGGGACTTTTATGTAAATATATTCTCACTGTACTTACTTCATGTCACAGTCTCTATTGTAAATATGGCGTATCCTATTGTTCTATAAATGATATTATAACAAGTTTAATAATTTTGGAGAAATAGTTACCTGTCCAAGACCCAAGAGTCCTAATAATTCCTAAGTATAAACATTTGTTGTTAAGTATAGTCTACCTAATTTATTGTTTTAGCTACAATTTTTGGATTCCTAAAAGCTTAGGTGATAATATGAATTAATATCTATGCATTCATTTCAATTCATTAAATTTGAAATTACATATTCAATATGACATGCCTTAGTATTTCTACCAGCAAGGGTTCTGACATGAGGGACATCAATTTATGTAGCATACATAGTACAATGGTATTAATGTTGGTCTGCTGTGTCCTGTGTGATCACTGAAACAGGTGAATATTCAAAATGAGAGTTAATTATCATGAACAGGTATGTTCACAAATAAGGCTTATCACAAAACAGACATTTTCAGTGAGAATTAATAATTAGATTACCACTTGGGCATATGGTTATAATTCTCTAGAAAATTAGAATTTTAGAGCAATTGATACAAACATACTTAAACAGAGTTTGTAGTTTCAGTTATTGGGACCATTGATTTCTAGTTTGAATGTCCTTATTCTTCCTAAAATTTGGGGCTGTGTAGATTGCTGCAAGACTTGCTAAGCATGGATGGGTAATGGCATCCACATGTATTTCATGTTGCTCTCTGGTAGGTGAATTGAGGGTAAGTCTCCAAAGATTCACGTGAACTGCTTGCACATCATCCTGAATTCTGCAGACTTTGGAGTTGCGCACCATACTCAGCAAGCTCTAGTGTTTAAACATGCAATCCTTTGATGACAGTGCCAAGTAATTTTCTTTGTTCTCTTCAATCAACAACAAAGTTGGGTGATGGGTATTGTCAGGCAGAGTGGGCTTAATCAGTTCTTTATTTTTCTAATGATATTACTTGTTATGTATGTATGTATGTATGTATGTATGTATGTATGTATGTATGTATTTAGTGTGTGTGCATGCAACTGTGTATCCATGTAGAGGACAATTGTTCGAGTTGGCCTTTTCCTTCTATCTTGTGGGTCTTTGGGGGTAGAACTCGGCTTGGCCATAAGTGCGAGAACCCACACAACAACATCTTCATCCCTATTTATTTATTTGTTTATTTTATTAGTTGTTTGAGAATTTCATATGATGAATTTTGCTCATATTCATCTTCTCTTTTAATTGAAGTGTTTTGAGCACATTTATGGTTTTTAAATAATCAATCCCATTTTCATTTAAATTCCTATAGAAATTTATATAATTGCATGAATATCAAAATATTTATTGAAAAATAATTCATCAGCGTTTATTTGACAATTAATTTGTGTAAAAGGGAAATGCCTTAGACAGTAATTTTGACCACAGGCTTCTTTTGTTTCTCATTGTGACTTGAAGAGGTGTAGCTTTGAAATCCTGATTTGCCCTGGCACCAGTTAAGGTGCTTCTGCGCAGGGGCTGTTGGGACTTGAGCTGAATTGGCCAAAGAAGTGAACTTGCTCTTATAAGGCAAAATATGTGAAAGGGAAAATTGGAATATGTCTAACCCATCTAGCTGAAGAAGTATCATGCTAGAAGCTAACTCATTCTGTACAGCCAATGAGACTCAATAATTTGTTCTCCTGACCTAAGCTCATTGTAAAAT